>NC_092336.1:592664642-592986071 GCF_046630445.1 Rutidosis leptorrhynchoides | reverse complement strand
CAATATATGGAGATGGTTGAAGCAGTAACCTGATTTGATCGATGCTTGTATGTTTGTGGTAATTTAGTCGCCATGATTGAGATGTGAAACAGAATGAGAAATTTTTTTTTTACTCATATTGATTCTCAATCAATTTTTGTCTTATAACTGGATTGAGATCGAGAGATAAATAAAGTGAGACAGGAAAACAAAACTAACACAGTTTTGATAGTTAAGTATAACAGAATTTTGATTCTTTAATTGATTATATATGTATATATGATTTATATTAGTAATTAGTTAATATAATTATATTAATAATAACATTACTTTTAATATTATTAATAATACTAAAAATAATAATAATAATATTACTTAACAAAGATAATGGTAATCATTAATAATAAGGTGATAATGATATTAATAATAATCTTATTATTGATAAAGATGATAATAATAATTTTAAAGAATAATGATAATAATATGATAATATTAATAGTAATAATAATAATGATGATAACTAAAAATGACAAAAATCGTAATTTACCACTAAGTATAATAAAAATTATATTAATAATTATATTAAATATGGTAACACTAATATTAGTAATAATTATAACAATTTAAATGTATCAAATTTCATATCTATATAATAATATTAATAATACTATTAATACTATATGGCAATTATATTTTATCTTCTAGTAAATTTAATATGTTGATATTACATATTATTAAGTATGTAATATTTAATAACATCTAATATACATAACAACACATATTGATTATTGAATATTTATTTATTTTACATATATAGTAATATACATAAATTATTAATTAGGTATAGAAACCATATATATATATATATATATATATATATATATATATATATATATATATATATATATATATATATATATATATATATATATATATATATATATATATATATATTCATTTTAATAGCAACTTAATTGTTCTGTATATTATTTCGTATCCTATTTTACATATTTAATTCTATTGTTTAAATTATATTTTATAATTTCAAACTATTATATATACTTACATTTATATATATATATATATATATATATATATATATATATATATACACATATACATATTTATTTACAAACAATTGTTCGTGAATCGTCGGGCATAGTCAAAGGTAATTGATTACATGAATATAATTTCCAAAACTTTCAAGACTTTAACATTACAGACTTCGCTTATCGTGTCGAACTTATATAAAGATTAAGTTTAAATTTGGTCGAAAATTTCCGGGTCGTCACAAACAACGAGAGGGTAAGCAAAGCTTAGTGAATGCAATAATTATACGCATACATATATAATCTACTTACTTGCAATCACTTACACAAATACCTCATACACGCTAGCATTTTAAGAATTAGCATACCATCTCAAAATACAAATGCTAAGTCCACGATATCATGAGCTAGCACAAACGGTAGCATATAACACGAACAATATATTATGCTATACCACAACACAAAACCATGGTTAACCAATCGTACAAGGAATGGTACTTGAATTTCCCATCGGTGTTCATAACAACCATTAGAGTACTTAACACGTCGTACACTAATCCCACGGGTGGCATCTTAACACATCGATGCTTCACCCTGGGTGGCATCTTAACACGTCGATACTTCACCCCGGATGGCGTCTTAACACATCGACACTTCATCCGTTAACTTCTTGGAGTGGCATCTTAGCACATCGATACTTCACTCCGGGTGGCGTCTTAACACATCTACACTTCACCCATCCTATTACTTTGAGTGGTGTCTTAGCACATCGACACTTCACGTGTCACGTGAAATATGGTGTCTTAGCACATCGACACTTCACATCTCACGCTACAACAAATAAATATATTATATACCTACACATATAATTATTCCACTCACCTTAACACGTCGGTGATGATTACACTTCCGTACTCTTCAAAGCAAAGTACCTAATACATTACGCACATATATCAATCATACATTCAAGTTGGTCAACCAACTTATTCGCCATACAAGTGCTATTTGGCCCATAGTGCAAACGTGACCCATTTGCACCATTCATTCTAACACTAGGTCGGGATTTTGTCAAACCCTTACTAACGATTCAATTGTAGTCTTAATACACCTTTTAACACAAGGTTATCACACTTTTGCACCCATTAACCCACCTAGGTCATCAAAGACTCATTTGACCTATTTTAAGGTTAAGACACTCATTTGGGTCACTATCATACCCAAATACACCCATTCACTTTAAACTCTAAGTGTGCTAGCGATTTACTATCATTTAAGACCCATAAGCACAATTTAACATTTCAAAACCCTAGGTTAGTCACCTTTGAGTACTCATGACCCAAACTTACCCAAAAACCCCCCAAATCACTAACAAATGGGTTTTATGTTCATCTCTAACCCAAACCCTAACCCTTAAACAATTAAAACAAGGAAATCAAGGTTAAGACTTACCACTACAATCAAAATGTTGCTAGGGACTAGATGAACAATTTTAGAACTCGCACTTAAACCCGATTCGACCTTCTTCTTCTTTGATTTGAGCTCTCTCACTCTAGAAACCCTTTTCTCTCTCTAAATTGAATTGGAAGAGGTGTGGTTGTTGGAGATGGAGTAAATGGTGCTCCAAAACTGATCTAGGGCCTTAAATTCGTCCACAAAGTGAAATTACCAAAATACCCATTTGTAATGTCTAAAAACAAGACAGCTGGCCTGCCAGTTAATCTGGACGGCGTCCAGACTACTGGACGGCGTCCAGCCCTTCACAACAGGACGACGTCCCGACATTTTGGACGGTGTCCCAACCTTCTGGGTAAACAAGATCTTACATATACGATAACAACGGTGGTAATAGCAGCGAGAGTCACGACAACGGATTTCACAGAGGCGATGGTGGTCGGCTTCCTGGTAGCGAGAGTGACGAAGGCGAAATTCCCAGTGGCGGTGGTGGTGGGCCTCCCGATCACTGCTCAGACCATCTAATTTTGTATACTTTCTGGTATTATTGTGGTTTGTGGCAATTTTTTTTACAGAGAGAAATTAGGGGAATGGAAGTGACGAGAAGAGGAATGAAAGAGGCTAGAAAGGAGGGTGGTGTTTTATATCCACTATAGTGGAGAAAGACCAAAATACCCTTTTCAAATATTTTAATGGTGTGAATAGTAAAATGATAGGTTCTATTGAATATATTTATAATATATCTCGATTATATTTAAGATGTTAGAGCTAAAACACGCTTTCTTTTGAAAGTATGAACATTAAACTTTATCCGTCTTCAATATGCTTTTAAAAAAATATATATATATATATATAAATAAAAATTATAATAATGATTTCAATACACTCTGTAATATAAAACGACAATGTACTTTTGTCACATTTTATTACATGTTTTGTATAGAAAATAAAAGAAAAGAATAGAATGTGAGAGTCACGAGTATGGAGCAAGACACATTACAATCACCTGATTTTAGTGGTGATACATCAAGATCATGCACTTTTACACACCCCATCTATATAAAGTAGTAATACATGCTTTTATTTACACTATATGTTTTCAACAATGCAATTCACAATCAAACATTCAAACCTCATGTTTATCAAAATTTCTTAAATTTCTTTTTTTTTTTTTTTTTGTAATTTTGTGACAAGTAATTTTCAAAACAAATCATTTTCAGGTAATCTTTGTTTCAAGTTTCATATATGTGTAAATTGATAATTAAAATTCACATAATCTATTGCTCTATTGCGTTTTTTTTTCCAGGAGATCGACGTGTTTAACATCAACTCGGAATACAAGACTACAAAATTCCTTGTGAATTTCATTACCTGCAAAGGGATAATTGAAAAAGGAAAGAAATCTGCATGTACAGGTAACTTAATCACAATATATACAATTCTCAATTTCTAATAATAACATCTCACACGTACAATGGTGGAAGTTTTAAGTTTATCAAATGCCGAAACTAACTTGTTATTTATGTTTTGTGAAGGGATATGAGGTTTTGCAGCGATGATTGTTGTCACAAGAAAATGAACAAGGACATTGAAGAAGAAATCATGAATCGTGAAAAGAAGACGGATAGTAGGCGAAACCACAAGAATTCGCAATTGGAAGGGACTGGAAAAGTAGAGTTCTTCGTTGGTAGTGCTTGATGCGGTTGTTCTCGTGGTGACGAAGTAGACTTGATCATTTGAATGTTTGCGTGTATGGTTATAATGCAAATTTTTTACGTTTTGTTATGTTCAAGTGTTATGTAGTGAGGTATATTTAATTATTTATAATAATTATAACTAAATTATAATTAAATTATAATTTAAAACTTAGAAGAATCTAGTAAAATGACCCGTGAAATCACGAGTTTGTTTAAACGAAACAATTTAATGATATGTTTTAAATATTAAGTGATTGTAAATACGGAAGTCATTTATTTTAATGACTCGTTTGACTAAGAAACTTATCGTTGTTTTTACAGATATATAGAGACATGTATTTTCGCATACATATGTAACGTAATTAATTTCGTAAAAAGAATTCATATATGAATATTATTATTATTATTATTATTATTATTATTATTATTATTGTATTAAAAGTAAATAATAATAAAGTTCGCTCAAAATTAGGTATTTATATTTTTAATAATAACAATAATTATTAGTAATAATAAATGTTTTTTAAAATTTTTTAGAAAATTAAAATTACAATCTAAGAGAAATTGGTATTTTCTTTTATAAAAAAAGTTCTTATTATTTTTTTAATTAAATATAAATAAATAAATAAATATATATAGATATATATATATATATATATATATATATATATATATATCTATACATCTATATAAACGAAAAAGTTATTCTTGATTGTGGTTGAAAGTTATTTATGGATTGTTATATGTATAGGTTATATGTATAGATTATATATTTTATATATTATATATTAATACTCCATATGTCATTAAAATCATTAAAATTGAATAATAATCAAACAGAGTTAGTTAGGATAACATGTTAATCCTATTTAAATTTAAATTCTATATATATATATATATATATATATATATATATATATATATATATATATTTCGCATAATACATTGCACGTCTAACCTATTAGTTAGTTACCAAAACATACTAATCCTATTTATTTGCTAGATATATGTGACCTAAAAATTTACTCGTATCATATTTTATCCTAATATAATTAGATGACATGGCTTGAAATTATATATTATTAACAACCAATTTAAAAGCATATACAATTAAAGATGTACATAAAATATTATTATTAACGATTTATTTTAAAGTAATTATTCACGGGCTTATGTTTGATGTTTTACGGGCTCATGTTTTATGTTTATCGATTAATTCTCAATTGAAGTTAAAATGGTTTCAATGGACGGGCTCATAATATATGCGTTAGTATATTAACGATTTATTTTAAAGTAATTATTCACGGGCTTATGTTCGATGTTTTACGGGCTCATGTTTTATGTTTATCGATTAATTATCAATTGAAATTAAAATGGTTTCAATGGACGGGCTAATAATATATGCGTTAGTATTTAGTATTAATGCTTTCGATACAAATGTTATCAGTAAAAAAAGAGTTTTTTTTTTCATTCAAAGGCTTTATATTTTAATATTTGTAGACTTTTTAGAGGTTTATAACGTTTGTGAACTTCTATACTATATTTTTGTGAACTCATGCATATAACGTTTGTGAACTCCTATGACATTGACATTATGCATTTTCTGATAATGAACTATTCATTTTTTTTTTTATTTAACAATTGTTGAATGCACAAGCTCTACAAGGAAGTTTTGCAACACTCTTTAATATATAATCACAACTTATGTTTTTGCACAGTTTTTTACCCACTCGTGCACCGCACGGGCTCTAAAACCTAGTATATATATATATATATATATAACATCATTATTATAAAAATTAAAAGGTAATTAACTTTATGATTAATTTAGCAACAGGAGATGAGTCCCCCTAATGATTTAACTATTTTACACGTCAATTCATTCACATCAAATTTTCATCTCATTTTTATATGGGTCCCCACAAATTTTAACAGCTTTTTCTATTTTCACCATCTTCCAAATAGTTATACATTGTGCTGAAATGCTTGTACATTGGCCATATATGACACTTCGTATTTGTTACGGAGTAGTATGTTAGTGGTGATTTTTGCCGGAAAACAAGTAACCACCGGCCACCGCCACGCTTTACCATCAGTTTCAAAAGAAAAAGAAAAGTAAAGGTAGCGATAGTCGTGGTCGCCGGAGTGACGACAGATCTTAAAAAGGAGGCGGTCTAATTGGTCGTAAAACCAAAAAAAGGAACGTCATGGCGGCGGTGGTGGTCGGAGACGGTGGTGAAGATGGTTATGGAGTTTTTTAAGAGTTAGAAGGAGAGTATGAAGATTTTTTGATTATTTTGGTTTCTTGTTTTTGGGCGTGTGTGTTTCTTAGCCAAAATATTACTGCATTTGTAAGAATTAGGGCTTTTTTAGTCAAAGAATATGTTCATTCAAGATTTTTATAATCCAGGTTTAACGTTAAGTTTAGCGCCTTTTTTTTCTGATCATTCTAATGATCTGAACCTTACAATGTTTTCATACAAAATTCAAGTTTGGACCTGATATTAATGGGTAGTATAATACAACTGTTATTCATGCTGCAAATTGATTACATTACATTGTCCTCATTGTTGTCCCTGCAAAGCAGATCAAGGATTCAGGTGGAGGTCAAGATGGTAATATATTAAACACATTGTCAGTTTGTCACTTATGCAATCTTCTTCATCATTACAATCTTCTTTGATCCATTGATGGTGGTTCACGAAGATCTGATTATGGTTTTATTAATTTCCAACAATGAAGGTAACATGTTCTCGACTGTAAACTTCTGATACACTCTTATTTTTTCACGGATTACGTATTATTGCTTCCTTTTGTTTTATAATTTACTGTAATTAGGCCCGCTGGTCATGTATGGCCATTATATAAAATTTCCTTAACTCTTGTTGTGATTCGTATTTGGTACAGGCCTGCTAAACTATCCTCAGCTTGTCCACTTTAATTACAAAAGCCTCTGCATTGGGTACGAGGTACCATAATCACTACTCATATTCTGTTACAAACCTGCATCCCATGCATGTTGTTAAAATGCAATGCAAATTTGATATTATAAAATAATATGGAATTAGTAGATGTATATATGTAAAATATCTAGATATTAATATGTATAAGAAAATATTTAGATATTAGAATATAAAAGAAAATTCTAGATAATTTAGATATTTATAAGTGAAGAAATATCTAGATATTTATCCATGGAAATATCTAGTGTGTAGAAGTTTCCATGGAGTAGTATAAATAGGGGTGAGGAGTTCATTTGTAAATTGTGAAAAGAAGTGAAGCAGAGAAGTGAAGAAGAGTTAGAAGAAGTTGTGAAGAAGTGAGAAGAGTGTGAGTAGAGAAGAAAAGCTTGTAAGTAAGTAATATTGTAATTGTATTTTGTATTAATAAAAGTGTTCTTTGTTAAGTTTCCCGGTTAAGCCTTAGTTTGTGTTTAAGTTCTTAGTGCACTTGTGTTGTTCTTATTATATGGTCGGCCCTGCCGCCTAAGTGATACATGGTCGGTTATACCGCCTAAATGATATATGGTCGACACTGTCGCCTAAGTATTATTGTGCACTAAGGATTCATAAAATTAAAGGCTAACCAACGTCAAAGTGTTGGTGTAGTGAGTGAGTATAACCTAGGTCCTCTATAGTGGGTGTGTTGGGCTCGTCAAAGCTTCCAACAATTGGTATCAGAGCGGGTCGTTCGGGACCATTGCTAGTGGAGGTACTCATCGGTAAACGTTGGACGTTTACATCGTCTTATTAACACCAAGGCCCTAAGGGAGATTCTGTCGGAGCACAGTTAGGAACTGTGAAAGCTCATCGGTCAGGGACCAAGCTTATTGGACGTTGGACGTCATAATGGCAGATCTTGCAAGTACGAGCAGTGGTACCATGAGTCTCAATAACCACAACTATGGTTATTGGTGGACTTGTATAGAATCCTACCTACGAGGACAGGATTTATGGGAAATAGTTGCTGTCAGTGACACAACGCCTCCACCAAAAGAAAATGCTGAAGCCTTGAGAAAATAGAACATCAAGGCTGGAAAGGCTTTATTTATAACTGAAGACTACAATCGAGGAGGATCTATTGGAGCACATCCGTGACGAGAAAACACCAAAGGCAGCTTGGGAAACTTTTGAAAAATTATTTTCAAAGAAGAATGAAGCACGCCTCCAGCTCTTGGAAAATGAGCTCGCGGGTATCTCACAAGGAAGTCTGTCTATTTCTCAATATTTCACCAAGGTGAAATCTATCTGCCGTGAGATATCTCAACTTGCTCCTGAAGAGAAAGTGAGTGAAGCAAGGATGAAGAGAATTATCATCCACGGCCTAAGATCCGAGTAAAATGGATTTATAGCCGCTGTGAGAGGATGGCCTACTCAACCATCATTAATAGAGCTGGAGAATTTATTGGCTAATCAAGAGGCATTAGTCAAGCAGATGAATGAAGTAACCATAAAAGACGGAGAAGATGCACTCTTCACCAATAAGAAGAAAGCAACATCTCGAAGACAAGAGGCGATGAAAGAAAGTAAGACATATGGGTGGAAGGGTCACCCAAAATCAAAAGGCAACGCTTCAGGGGGAGCTCAACAAGGAAGAAGAGATCATCGCCAACAATACGGGGAAAATGATAAGAGAAAGAATGGTGAATGCTTCAATTGTGGCAAGAAGGGTCATTTTGCTCGAGATTGTAGATTCCCCAGAAGGCAAACTTTCGAAGGAAATGTGGCCGCCGCAAGAGATGAGAAGAAAGAGGTCACATTCGAAGCAACCATTAATGAGGAAACATGGGATGCAGAAGCTGGACTCTCTGTTGAAGCTGACATAGATGATCAAGCTCTTACAACGACTTTAAAGTCAAAAATAAACTACAAAGATGATTGAATCATCGATTCTGGGTGCTCAAATCATATGACCAACGATGGGACAAAGCTGCAAGAAATGGAGGATTACAAAGGAAAGAGAGTCGTGTTGACAGCCGACAATTCAAGGTTGTCTATTTCTCACATTGGAAAGACAATAATTCCAAGTGAAGGTGGATCTCAAAAGCTCTAACTCGAGAAGGTGTATCTTGTCCCTGGTCTAAAGAAGAATTTACTGTCAGTACCACAATTAACAGCAGAAGGGAACTATGTGCTCTTTGGACCAGAAGATGTGTCCGTATTCAAGAGAGTGAAGGTGGTTGGCAATCTAATTATGCAAGGAAGAAGAATAGAGTCGGTCTATGTAGTATCTGCTGAAACAGCATATGTGGATAAGACTCGGAAAAATGAGACGGCTGATCTTTGGCATGAACGTCTTGGGCATGTGGGCTACAATAAGTTAAAGGAGATGATGGTGAAATGCATAGTAAATGGGCTTCCTCAAATTGATATCCGAACAGATACAATATGTGTTGGATGTCAATTTGGAAAAGCTCACCAATTGTCATTCAAGGAGTCACAACATCAGTCCAAGACACCACTAGAGCTCATACACTCAGACGTCTTTGGCCCAGTGAAACAAACATCACTTGGAGGAATTAAGTATATGGTGATGTTCATTGATGACTTCTCAAGGTATGTGTGGGTTTACTTCATGAAAGAAAAGTCGGAGACTTTTCAGAAGTTTAAAGAGTTCAAGAAGAAGATAGAAAGTGAGCTCAATAATAAGATTAGGTGCTTAAGCATAGATAATGGGGGAGAATATTTATCGACTGAGTTTAATATCTATCTTGAGAAGCACAAGATTAGAAGACAATTAACTTGTCCCAATACTCCACAACAGAATGGAGTCACTGAACGCAAGAATCGTCACCTTGTCGAAACTTGTAGAAGTATGCTTTATGGTAAGAATGTGCCAGGAAGATTTTGGGCTGAATGTATGAGAACGGCATCATACGTGATAAATAGGCTTCCATAAACAAAGTTGGGGCATATTTCACCGTATGAAAGATTATGGAAGATCAAGCCAACCGTCAACCATCTCAAGGTTTTTGGATGTGTATTCTACGTCTTCGTGCCAAGTCATCTACGAAGCAAATTTGATAAGAAGGCAATTCGATGCATTTTTGTCGGTTATGATGAATCAAGAAAAGGATGGAGATGTTGTGATCCAAATACCGAAAAGTGCCATACTTCAAGAAATGTGGTATTTGATGAAGCGTCTTCATGGTGGTCATCTCAAAAGATAGAGCTTCCAGAATCTCATGGATTAGAAGAAGGTCCAGAAGAAAAAGAAGAACCTAAAGAGCAGATATTGGATCCAATAAAAGAAGGAGAAGAGTCGTACTCTAAGGAAAAGAGTCCATGGAAAACTGGTGTACATCAATCTATATCCGAGGAGGTTCGTCCAAGCCAAAAGGAAGTCGGGGAGCATGCACAAGAATTAAGGAGGTCAACAAGGCCGAGACAACCTAATCCAAGGTATGCCAATGCTGCTCATGTGGATGAATCAATACCTATTGAGCCTTCCACTTATGAAGAAGCAGCACAAAGTCAAGAATGGCAGAAACCGATGGAAGAAGAAATTAATGCACTAAAAGAAAACTAGACATGGAGTTTAGTTCCAAAGCCAAAAGATGTAAAACCAATATCATGTAAATGGGTTTACAAGGTGAAGACTCGATCAGATGGCTCCATTGAAAGGTATAAAGCTCGACTTGTTGCTAGAGGTTTTTCTCAACAATATGGGCTGGATTATGAAGAAACGTTTAGTCCAGTGGCGAAGATCACAACAATTCGAGCTCTACTAGCTTTAGCCGCCAGCAAATCTTGGAAGATGTGGTAGATGGATGTCAAGAACGCTTTCTTACATGGAGAACTTGACAAAGACATTTATATGGAGCAACTAAGAGGCTTTGAGAACAAGTCTCATCCTGACCATGTCTGCAAATTAAAGAAAGCACTATACGGCTTGAAGCAGGCTCCAAGAGCTTGGTACGGGAAGATTGGCGAGTTCTTAGTACAAAGTGGTTTCACAGTTGCTCCTTCAGATTCTAGTTTATTTGTGAAACAAGATCAAGGAAAACTAGCCATAGTGCTAGTATATGTGGATGACTTAATCATCACGGGAGATTACTATGAGGAGATCTAAAGAACAAGAGAGAATCTGTCTATCAGATTTCATATGAAGGAGCTTGGAGAACTCAAACATTTTCTTGGACTCGAAATAGAGCAGAAAAGAGAAGGATTATTTCTGGGACAACAGAAATATGCGCGAGATCTTTTACAAAAGTACGGAATGCTTAATTGCAAACCTATCTCAACTCCGATGGATTCGAATACAAAACTACTAGCAGATGAAGGAAAAAGTCTTCAAGATGTTACCATGTATCGAAAGATGGTCGGAAGTCTTATTTATCTCACACTAAGCCGGCCAGACATATCTTATGCAGTTGGAGTGATTAGTCGATACATGAGCAATCCGAAGAAGCCTCACCTTGATGGTGTACGACGCATCTTAAGGTATGTTAAAGGCACTATTAACTTTGGCATTTTATATAAGAGAACAAAAGAATGTCGGGTGACTGGATATTGTGACGCTGATTATGCTGGAGACTATGATACACGACGGTCAACAACGGGATACATGTTTAGTTTTGGATCAGGAGTAATATCATGGTGCAGCAAGAGACAACCAACAGTATCCTTATCAAGCACTGAAGCAGAATATCGGTCGGCAGCATCAGCAACACAAGAAATTACTTGGTTGAAGCAACTAATGGAGGATCTACATCAATCAGCAGATTATCAAGTAAAGCTTTTCTGCGATAACCTATCAGCTATACGTCTAGCAGAAAATCTAGTCTTTCACACGAGAACAAAACATATAGAAGTGCACTATCACTATGTTCGCGAAAAGGTTCTTGAAGGGGAGATCAAGATGGTGCCAACAAAGACAGATGAACAGGTTGTAGATATTTTCACCAAGAGCCTGAGTAAACCGAAGTTTACAAAATTCAGAGAAGCACTTGGAATGGTCTGCAAGACATCGTTGGAAGAAAATTTGCATTGAGGGGGAGTGTTAAAATGCAATGCAAATTTGATATTATAAAATAATATGGAATTAGTAGATGTATATATGTAAAATATCTAGATATTAATATGTATAAGAAAATATCTAGATATTAGAATATAAAAGAAAATTCTAGATAATTTAGATATTTATAAGTGAAGAAATATCTAGATATTTATCCATGGAAATATCTAGTGTGTAGAAGTTTCCATGGAGTAGTATAAATAGGGGTGATGAGTTCATTTGTAAGTTGTGAAAAGAAGTGAAGTAGAGAAGTGAAGAAGAGTTAGAAGAAGTTGTGAAGAAGTGAGAAGAGTGTGAGTAGAGAAGAAAAGCTTGTAAGTAAGTAATATTGTAATTGTATTTTGTATTAATAAAAGTGTTCTTTGTTAAGTTTCCCGGTTAAGCCTTAGTTTGTGTTTAAGTTCTTAGTGCACATGTGTTGTTCTTATTATATGGTCGGCCCTGCCGCCTAAGTGATACATGGTCTGTTATACCGCCTAAATGATATATGGTCGACACTGTCGCCTAAGTATTATTGTGCACTAAGGATTCATAAAATTAAAGGCTAAACAACGTCAAAGTGTTGGTGTAGTGAGTGAGTATAACCTAGGTCCTCTATAGTGGGTGTGTTGGGCTCGTCAAAGCTTCCAACACCTGTATTATTAGTTGATTACAATGTAGGATCCATTTCTATGTCTGTTGTATGTGTGTGGTGTTGTTCGGAAAAACACGGAGGGGCGGCTTTCTTTCTTGAAGTGAGTTGTTTCTTTACTACTGAAGTGTTCACATTGCAAAAGTGGTTTGGCATGAAGATCCTTATTTCATTTATATTTTATGAGCGATGTTACCAAAATCTGCTTTTTGCATAATATTAACATCTATCTATTCTTGCAGAAAAATGTTGGTGCAGTAACTAGTTTCATGTTTCAATCTGGTAGTGCAAATCACGCATGGCTATGCCTCGATCATATGGAGTGCAGGTAGCTGAAAAAGAAGTATTGAACGGAATAGTATATATAATATTTCATATCGGTAACATAAGCCCCATTGCTTCTAAGGTGTCTTACATAACAGCAATTGGAAACCACCAAAGGTATTTTACATTCCGTATTAAAAAGGGGTGACAATTTGGGTTGTATCAGGTTGGCAGGTCAAAATTTCTCCAACCCAAACCCATTTCTTTCCGTGTCCGCTTCAGGTATGTTACACTCATACTGTATAAAGTAGGGATGTATGTATGGGATTGCTTAAAAAAGAGCAGTTGTCGACACGCCTATTTTTCAAAATAAGAAGTGTATAGGCATATTTTTTTAAAGGATATTTATTTTGCTTATCTTCTTTTAAATTAAGCAATAACCATATAATGATAAGTGGGCCATTAGCATAGCTTTTATTATATGCAGTTGAAACTTGATTGATGTATTACAGATTGTAATAAATCCTCTATTGGATATGATAACCAATTAACCATGTCTTTGGGTATTAAGTCTGACTTCTTTGGGTTATCGAAAGGCACTCAAAGGTAAGAAATCATTTAGATGCTTTTGTGAAGGTTATTTGTAAGAATTTCTTACATTCGATGATGAGATAGTTTAAGACTTTAGCCACCAACATTACACGGACTTGTGGGTTCAAGTCAATGTGTACATACTACGTGTATATGTATATAATGCGAGGTATAATGTTTATTTTCCTTGTAAAAAAGAGACCTTTTAAAGCAAATGACTTTTATTTGTTACCTCTTGAAATGAGGCATTGATGATGAATATTTAAATGTTCGAGTTGATTGGGAAAACATGGATATATAAACCTAAATTTGCTCATATAGAATAAACTAGTTATGGAGCTCTCGCTTTGCGCCGGGGTCTCCGTTTTGAATGCGAGTTAAAAAAAAAGTCTTGATCTATTTTGTAAAAAAGAATTTTTTTCGACATAACATTGAAGGGTTGTTCCTTTTGTGAAAGTTGCTTCTTTTAGCGTTCGGGTTTTATTTAAAAAAAAAGTTAGTAAAGTGGGGGTTCGATTTGTATTTTAATAAAAGTTAGTGGGTTAAGTTTGTGAAATTTGAAAAAACTTTACGTATAAAGTGAGGGTTCGATTTGTATTTTAATAAAAGTTAGGGGGTTAAGTTTGTGAAAATTGAATATTAGTAAAAAAAAAAAGTTAGTAAAGTGGGGGTTCGATTTGTATTTTAATAAAAGTTAGGGGGTTAAGCTTGTGAAATTTGGGAAAAATATACGTATAAAGTGGGGGTTCGATTTGTATTTTAATGAAAGTTAAAGGGTTAAGTTTGCGAAAAGTGAAGGAATAAATAGTACTATTTATTTCTACTTTATCTATTAGATATAGGTATATAATTAATTAATTAATAATACCTGAGCAACTAACATCTGGCTACTTCGAACAGTTTTTAGCTTCTATTTTTGTTATGTACTACAATATCTTCATCTGTCATATAGGTAGCAACTCTTAGGTTGGCCGCTTTGGTTTTATGGCAAGAACTAATTGATCATGACAAGTAACAAGTAAGCCCTTACAGAGATTGGCAATGAACATTATAGATTCGATGATGAGGTAAAACCTTCTTTTTTTTATGCAAAATTTATGCACCAAAACTATAGAATAGGGGGATGTGATGATTTGCTATTTGTGTAGCTACTTAATTGACCAACCTCCTCGATTAACTACATTCAATTCCGTAATTGTTGCATTCATGACAGGTTTATCCCCATATATTTTTTTTTTTTTTTGCTAAATTGTCTTGTATTGATATAATAGGGCATTTGGGATTGTATAAGTGTAATGCCTTCAAATAACTTGTGGTTTTTTCCATGGCTTCTGTTTGTGGTATTGTTTGTAAAAAGTAAAAACACTAGTGGCGGCTTTCTTTCTTGAGATATTCACCACTGAAGTGTTCACATTACTAAAGATGCTTGTTATGAAGATCCTTATTTCACATATATATTTCTGAGTGTTATATATAATTTGTTACAGGAAAATGTTGTTGCAGTCATTAGTTCCAAGGTTTAATCTGGTCGTGCATTTCATGTGTGGCTATGCCTTGATCATTTAGAGTGAAGGTATTCAATATCATATTAAGAATTGCCCTGAACTGATGCTATTTGATGTGACCCAAGTTAATGTTTCTGTTATACAGATTGTTGACTGGTTTATATTTTCTCTCTCCCATAAGTTGTTTTGGTTGATTTTATTTACCATATTATCTCATTTAGCTTTATTCTTCTTTGGTTGTTCTTCCTGCAAAACTCAAAGACGCTTTTGTGGGTGGCATTTGGCTCGAGCTTCACCAGTCTAGGATCCATGCCAGGAGTTGAAGGTCAGTATCCAATTTTATGTCTTCATATATAGATATGTAGGATGTGTATGATGTGCATAATAGACAATCTATTTAAACGAAGGAGCATAATAAATGTAGAAAATGTTACGCTTGGTTTGTGCTAAATTATATTTCTCCGCTGCAAATTTGCATATTTATGTGTTTACCTACTTGAACATCTTGTTTTCTATTCTTCCTAAAATATGTCATATTGGTATGCTGTAAAAAAATGAACCTTTTGAAGATCAAAGGGGAAAATGAACCTTTTGAAGATCAAAGGGGCCAGAGGCCTGATGGTAAGGACCCCGTTAACCCTTAGGATCTGTGGGTTGAAGTCAAAGAAACGATCAATAGAATAAATGTCACAAAATACTGACTCGCTAAATGAAACTCCTGTATTGGATATGGTAGTCATGTCTTTAGGTATTAGGCTGACTGCTTTGGCTTCCCTATAATAACTCTTGTATTGGATATGGTACCCTTTTTCAGTTATTATGCTGACTACTTTGGTTTCCTGAAAAGAACTCATCGATCATGAGTAGCCAAGATCAAATCGAAGCACTTACAGAGATACGTTTGTTGGAGTAAGCGGTCACAGTTGTTGTACATTCAACGATGAGGTAATTTAAACTACTTACAGACATGTTATGATCTCATTCAACTTGAATATTCATTCATTGGTTGTTCTTCCTGTAATATTTAATATTTAAAAACCTACACTTTATTGTTGACACCATTCAACAAGTCACTCAAAATGGATGCAGATAGAATTAACAGTCTTGGATACATGCCAGAAGCTAAAGGTAAGTGCCCTTACGTGTCTATGTAATTATGACTGGCATATGGATTTTTTTAATTGTTGGAAGGGACTGATGTTGATTTATGAAGGGTAATATTGGATAATATAGTAAGTAGGATGCACAAAACATTTCATATTTAATATTGTGCATGTGGTGCTCTACATATAGTAGGAGCAGAATGAAGAAAGTATACTGAATTTCAGATTTTTTATTAGTTTATGTTTCTGCTTCTTCTTTAAAATCTGTTTTTGTTGATGATTTTTTATATGTGGAGACACTAACTATATAATCTCATTCAGATTTCAGATGAAGTTTCTTTGGTTGTTCTTCCTTGCGATACTTAGGACACTCTCTGGATGAAGTTTCTATTCATCACGTATATCATCTTATGACATCTAGGTTACTGACATATGTTGTATGATCATTATCAGTATTCATTTGTTACCTTTTTTCTATTTTTAACCTTTTGTGTCAATGTGTGCCACGTGGATGTTTGGTTTAAAAAACTGAAATTATGGTAATTGAGAAAGAACAGAGAATCTTCAATGGTTACCGTTCACTAGTTTATCTTATGGAGTAACGTGAATGGTTTAAGTTCATATGCTTGTTACTGTCTAATTATTCTATTAATAATTAATAATAATAATAATAATAATAATAATAATAATAATAATAATAATAATTTTGAGGTTTGTCTCAGGGGATGCAACAGGGTGATCCCCTTGGTCCGCTGCTTTTTGCTTTGGTCCTACAACCCTTGGTTTCTAAAATCAGAGATAATTTTGAGGTTTGTCTTCAGGCGTGGTATTTGGATGATGGTACTATTATTGGGGACACTTTGGTGGTGGGGAAGGTTTTGCATTTGATTATGAAGGATGGGCCTCGTTTTGGGCTGCATCTCAACGTTGAAAAAACAGAAATTTTCTGGCCTACGGAGGACCCTCGCAGCAGGCAAGTAGGTGTCTTTCCTCCTAATATTGCTCGGCCTTTAAATGGTGTTAAGTTGCTTGGGGGCCCCGCAAGTTCCGATCCTGGTTTTAGTAGTGAACTGGTGATGCAAAGGGTGATCAAGTCCATTGCGCTTATGGATAAGGTTGCTAAGCTTGATGATCCTCAGTGTGAGTTGTTGTTGCTTAGGGCATGTACGGGAGTTTCTAAACTCTACTTTTCCTTGCGTACTTGTCCTCCTAGTATATTTGAGGCGGCTCAACGCGCTTTCGATGGAGCCCTTCGATCTTCCTTGGAGCGTATTGTTACTGCTTCAGGGCCTGGGTTTGGTGATTGGCAGTGGCGGCTTGCCACCTTGCCATTTGCATTTGGAGGGCTTGGTGTTTATTCTGCGGGAGATGTTCGTCATTATGCTTTTCTGGCTTCTCGATTACAGTCTGCTGGATTGCAGACCAAGCTATTACGTCATGCGAGTATTGTTGGTCTTGGTCGTGCTTTTGAAGATGCATTGGGTCTGTTTAATAAAACAGTTGGGTTTGATATTTTAGGTAATCCGAGTGAGGTCGCTGCCCCAATACTCATGAAGAAATTGACAGATGTTTATTTCACAAAGGTTACCGCTTCTGCAGAATCCACTTTTTCGTTATCTCCCCGACAATCGGCCTTATGGAAATCACAGCAGAGTGATCACACCTCTGCTTGGCTAAGGGCAGTCCCTATTTTGGGGTTGGGTCAGACGATGAACGCAAAGACTTACCGATGTGTATTGTGCTACCGGTTAGGTGTTCCATTGTTCTCTATCTCGACGGCATGCTCTGTCTGTTCAAGGGTTTTTACTGGGGATATTTTCGGGGATCACGCGGTGTCTTGTGCTGGTATAGTGGGTATTAAGCATCGACATAATATTGTTCGGGATTCCCTTGTTGATGTTTGTTATCGATCTGGGATTTCAGCGAGAAAGGAGGTTGACATTGGGTTGTCTGGAGGGAACGACAGGGCCCTCAGACCTGCAGATGTGTTACTTTATTCCTGGGATTGTGGTAGCGATGTTTGTGTTGATTTGACAGGATCTTCTCCTTTGACACAGTCTGGGCTTTCTGACTTTGTCCCTGGACGTGCTGTGATTGATGCGGCTCGTCGGAAGCGGGTCAAGTACGAATCTAGTTGTCTGGCGATTGGTTATGGTTTCATTCCTTTCTCATTTTCTTCCCTTGGGGAATTAGAGAAGGAGGCTGTTTCTTTACTAAAGCGGGTTCCGAAGAGTTCGATGGCGCAAGATATTGGTGCCGGTGCTGCTGCTCATATTTTTACTAGGATAGGTTTTGCTATTGCTAGAGGTGTGGGGGCCCAGATTGTCTCTAGGCTTCCCACTAATTTTTTGTAAGTTTTAAAGCTTTTAAGTTTATTAAAAAAAAAAAATAAATAAATAATAATAATAATAATAATAATAATAATAATAATAATAATAATAATAATAATAATAATAATAATGGTTTTTTTTTAATAAATTGATCCGATGCACATCTGCTTGAGTTCCGACGTGAAAAGCTCCCTCATCTAATCCTTTTGCAGCAATTCAATTGGTACCTCCTACGAATAGCGCTACGACAACAAGTCAGATGAATAGGGGACAGGGATATACATTACCATTTTGTGCAAGAGGAGTACAGCCGTAAAGGTATCAGTTTTCCCTTTTCGAATTGGAAGGAATATAAAATGTCAAATCAATATGATATGTATCATCATGTAGTTAACTTCTTATATTTGGTTTTTTTTTTTTTTTTTTTTTAATTGAATTTACTTGAAACCTTATATGCCATATAATCTGTTGTTGCCACTTGCCAATGGTGGTTCTGGCGAATTCTTTTGGGTAAAACTTATGCCCCGTTTGGCTCACGGAATTCTATGGGATTCAGTCGGAATTGGAATTGAGTTTAGACACGATGCGTGTCTAAATTCAATTCCAATTCCTACGGAACCCGATTGGAATCTGTGATCCAAACGGGCCTAGGTCAACTTCGGCCCATAATTTGTAGTTGATTTACTGACGAGAATGGCTCTATGGTTATCTGTTGATCTTGCATGGTGTTTGTACCTAGTAGTCATTTTGGGCTGAATATATGTGATAGATATAGATAACAAATATAATAACAATGTAAAAACAGAGAATGATTATGGAATGAAACGAAATTGCTGTTTGTTTGGCTCAAAATTGATAATTTCTTGTACATTTTGTAACAATTCGGTTGCGGGCGGGTTGGCCCTTAGAACTTTTGTCCAAAGTTTTTAACTTGTGTGTAAAATCTTTTGTGCGTCAGTAACTATTTTCCAAGTATAAAGATTTAGGAGGATCAATACTAAAAAGACATTTCATGGCTTCTTTCGACCCATTTTGTTTTATGTATTATGTGTTGAGCTAATATAAAATTTTACCCATTTGAGTTACTAGGATTAGTAAATAGCCCAAATTAACCCATTAAGAGTGTGTTTGAATGAAACTAGCTGGAGCTGGAGCTGGAGCTTATGGACTAGGGGTGTGTTTGGTAGAGGAGCTTATGGAAGCTTATGAGAGCTTATAGGAGCTTGAGCTTATGATTTTAATAAGCTCCAAGTAATAAGTTTTGTTTGATAGACATAAAAAGCAGAGCTTATGAAAATCATAAGCTCTAGAAAAATAAGCTACTTCTAGTAGCTTATGAAAAAAAGTAGAGCTTATGAACTAGAAAATAAGCTTCAGCTAGTTTACCAAACACTTATAAAAAATAATAAGCTCCAGCTACCAACTTTAAAAATAAGCTCCAGCTCCAGCTATAAGCTCCAGCTCCAGCTAGTTTCATCCAAACACACCCTAGAGCTGGAGCTGGAGCTTATTTTTTTAGTTGGTAGCTGGAGCTTATTATTTTTTACAAGTGTTTGGTAAACTAGCTGGAGCTTATTTTCTAGTTCATAAGCTCTACTTTTTTTCATAAGCTACTAGAAGTAGCTTATTTTTCTAGAGCTTATGATTTTCATAAGCTCTACTTTTTATGTCTACCAAACAAAGTTTATTACTTGGAGCTTATTAAAATCATAAGCTCAAGCTCCTATAAGACCACAGATAATGGGGCGTTTGTGGCCCCCCTATGCCGCATACATGTCAGGAGAAACGCCCCAAAAACGCCTGTAATGGGGCGTTTGTAGTTGGGCGTTTGTCAAGCAAATGCACCCCAAGAAAGAGAGAACGACCATGAGGTGTCAATTACTGATTGGTTAATGTTATTTCTCTCTCCACCTTTTTAATATTTTATCATTCAAATACCAATAAAATTTTATCATATCACCCACAAACGCCCCTACAAAAGCCCCCCATTACAACTCCCCCTCAAAATGTCATGGCCCAGTCACGGTTTTTCCCCAAAAAGTGCACCTCACCCACTTCACGTCACAATCACCAATATCTATGGTCTAAGTTCTCATAAACTCCCATAAGCTTCTCTACCAAACACTCCCTAAGTGTAGATGGATGGAAATGGAAATTCCCATTGCTACTATATTCCTCCAACCTCCTAGATATTACCCATTTGACTCTTTATTAATTAACTACTTACAATCATTGTTGGAAATCACTCAAGATTATATCTAGTAATAATTTAAGCTCAAATTGTTATCAAGCTTTTTGATCATATCATGGGCTTATGGTCAACTTTGTTGTGTATATTTGGGTCAATCTCAAATTTTGCCTCGTATTACTAAACCTAGTTTTGATATGTATATTTCCATGCTATTTGTGCTCAAGGTTTGCCACTGTACGTTAGTAAACACGTACAGTTCCGTTCTAAAATGCTAGATGAGTGTCTTAGTGATCCAATACTAATTATTTAGCTAACTGGGGTTGTTTGAAAAGAATTTTTTTTTTTTTTTTTTTTGAGACTACTACTTTTTTTTTTCGAAAGGCAAACATTTTATAGCACGAGAAAAAAGGTACAACACGAGATAACGCCCATTACAATGATTTGGGCATTATGATGAACTCGAAATACATGTTGCAAAGAGAGCAACACTAAACAATAAGCAAAGAAACGAAAAACAAAAATACAGGTTATCCTAATCTATACAATAATGTAGTGGATTTGAAAGCCATTGAAACCAATCGAACGATTTATTCTTGCACCGCGAGGAGATCCAATCAAAGGAGAGTAGTTGAATTTCCATTAAACCTCCCGGCCCATTCCAACACGAATTTGAGAAGACTTTCCGATTACGATTTTTCCAAATTAGATAACCACACGTCCACTCGAGCGCTTGCCAAATTTGTGAACCTATGAACGATAGAGTACGGTTGGTTTTTCCCCGAAACGCCTCGTTGATGCTAAAGTTTGCAAATGAACCCAAGCCCCACCACTTATAAACCCTTTCCCAAATTTCCATTGAATGTCGACAAAAGATCAAAGAATGGTCGATTGTCTCCACGTCATCGTCACATAGAGGACATCGAACCGTATCCAAGTCAATCCCTCTTTTATCAAGTTCGGTACGAACCGGGATACGGCGCTTCAATACCCTCCATATGAAGATTTCAACTTTTAAAGGGACCAATATGTACCTTGGATCTCTTTAACAAAAATCAAGTACCATACAAATAGTTTTATAGTGTGTGTGTGTTTCAGTTTTACTGTTGTTCGAAGTTTTGAATGCATCTTGTGATCATGCCTCGACTGTTATAAGACAATATGTTAGAGAAGGTTCCTGATCGTTTCTTATTGCCCCGAAAGTCCTGACCCGTTGCTTCTTTCGGTTCTGTTAGTGCATATTTTGTAATCCCTAGTTCCATGAACTTTAACGTTTTATTCGATCATGTTGTAACCTGTAATATTGTTAAACGTTGATTGTCGATGTGTTATTTTATATTTGTAAACGTTTAAATATAATTCGTAATATTACTCGACAGTCGGCCGACTGACATGGTCAGTCGACCGACTGTCATCCACTGTCGACCGACATAGGAACTGAGGTATTTAAGCCTAATTAATCTTCATTAATTTGGTTAACAACTCTGCACATTACACACACACGAAAACAGTTCTAGGTCGAGTCTCTCTCAATCTTCATGTCCAAATACCACAGAATGTCAGTCTAGGCTTCGTGTTTATCAAGATCTAATCTTGGTTTGACTTGTACGAACCCGAAAACCCATAGATATTCGTTTAAGCTCGTTCTAGTGTTATTCCGCCTCTAGATCGTGTTAGGTTGATTCTAAGATCCTCTCCCAGCGTCTACAAAGTGGTATCAGAGCAATGGCTTGCTGAATCAATTGTTTTAAACGAGTTCTTGGTATATTTTTGGGTCAAAAAAATTGGTTTTTGATTGAATTTTGTATACTTTTACGTTAAACCTTTGGTTTTAATTGCTTTAGAGTGTTTACAGAAGTCATTCTAAGTTGCTTAAGGTGTTGGTCAGTAGTTTTAGTTCGAAAATTGAGCTTGAAATCGTTTAGAAGTCAAAAACCTGATTTTTTTTTTGGATTCTAGCTCTGAAAGAAAGTACAGTCGACCGACTTAGGAGACAATCGACCGATTTTCGTGTATTTCGACCGATTGTCATTAGTTCGACCGATTGTCTTTAAACCGACCGACATATGCTAAACCAACCGACTTAAGTTCTAAACCGACCGACTTTAGTTCTAAACCGACCGATTGAAGGAACATCGACCGATTGATAAAAGTACTACCATTTGACTAAATGTAAACAGAACTTCGACCGATTAACCATTGACAGTCGACCGACTGTAGCTGTTCATCGACCGACTGTAGCTGTTCATCGACCGACTGTCACCAACAGTCGACCGACTTAGTATCAGATTCAACCTTAATTAAATTTTAAGATGTCTGATCAGGCAATGGCAATTACTTCCGGCGTTCAAAGCATTTTACTATCTGATAGTGAATCAGGCAGTGCCAATCGTGCTCCTGGACTTGATAATACAAATGATTACATTAGATGGAGGGCTAGGTTCATGAATTACATTAGAGGCCTTGATCCTAGAATGTGGGATTTGATACAACATGAATATAAAGAGCCTTTAGGTACTGATGGTAATAGTAAAAAGTATGGAGATTATAGCGTGACAGAAAAAGAAACATATGCCTTAGAATGTAGATGTTATGCTCAATTGACCCAGGGTTTAGACGGTGATATTTATCATCAATATCAAATGCACTTAACATCATATTCTCTTTGGAATGCTATTAAGATAGGTGTCGAAGGAAATAAGGCGTATCGTGAAAAGAAAGCTAGAGTAATCAAAAGTGAATGGAAAAGGTTTGCTGCTCTAAGTCATGAAACGTTAGAAGAGACAATCATTCGTTATCGTCATCTTGTCTCTGAATTGGGTAACTTAGGTGTAGAAGTTACAGAACAGAAAGCTATCAAACAATTAACAGATGGTTTACCACACAAGTGGGATGCGTTTATTGAACAGATAGAAGACAGAGCTTCGTCTGCTGGTGAATCACTGACCCTAGATAAATTCACATCAAAATTGATGGTAAAGGACTTGGATATGGAAACCAAGAAGAAACGTCTTGAGGGTCAGCAGAGTCCTATAATTTACAAAGCTGGTACTTCTGGATTGAGCAATGTTCATGCTCCCTTACAAACAGCGTTTGTTTCTAATGATAGTGCTGTAAATAGATCACAACCTGCTCAAAATGTGATGTTTCCAACCCAAGTAAATAAGCCTAGTAGTACAAATCAGTCCACCATTAGACAGGAGCCAAAAACTGTAGTTCTCAACACTGAGAATTTAAGAACTAGGCCTCTTTCAGTTGTAGAGGAAGTTATGGCTTTAGTTGCTTTGGTAGTTAATTCTTATAATGAAATGGTTGGTGGTCAAATTGGTAATGCTCATTTAGAAGCAGAAGATTATGAGCAGATTGACGAGGATGAACTTGAAAAGATGGATATCCTCTGGGCTATGGGTAGTGTGATTAGACGAGCAAAGAAATTTCTGAAAAGGACAGGTCAACAGAGCTTAGGTGTTACTAGAGATACTAAGTTAGGTTTTGATATGTCAAAAGTGAGATGTTTTAATTGCAATGAGTTAGGACACTTCAAAAGAACATGTACCAGGCCACAGAAAACTGGTTTTCACAACCCATTTCACAATCAGTATAATAAGACAAAGGTTAATGTGCCAGTTGAAACAAGGAGCAGTGATACTATCAGAAATGATAAAGCAAAAGGCTTAATTGCAACATATTCAGACGAAGGTTGTGATTGGACAGTATTTGCTGATGATGAAAATCATGCTAAGTTGTAAAGATCACTTCACATATAGGTTCATGATGGCTCGGTTTGCACGATCATCTTATTGTTAAGTTGTGAATTTCGGTTAGATCGAATTCATGGTGACTCGGTTTATACGGTCATCTTATTGTTAAGGTTAAGTGTTTAGCCTTGGGTTGTAGGTTCGGGGATATTATATTATCTTATGTTTTGATATTGATGTGTTGTAGCTAGCCCTTCGGGTGTAGCTTGGTAGTGTTGTTCATAACGTTGTGAGTGAACTTACATTGATGTTGTAGCTAGTGGTATCGCAATTGTACGGTAAGTTAGTTTTGCTTGCTATATGCTCGGATGATCCGGTATGTGTTATTTGATATTGTGTGGCGTGTCCATTTTATGCATATATATGTATGTAGTATATTCTCACTCACTAAGCGTTAGCTTACCCTCTCGTTGTTTACATTTTTATAGATTTGCTTGGAGACGGTGGCTCGGGTAAGCGTGGGAACTAGTGGACTCGCATAGTTGCTTTAGAAGATCTTGCTTTTGGATTGATTAGGATTGGGTAGCGTATCCCCAATCGCCATGCTCGGTCTTTATTTTGTGCTAAAAATCATGTGGTCGAAAACTTGTAGTTTATACGAAAGTCGTAAAACGGCCGATGTGGGCCCGATCTCGTAAAACTCATTTTATTATTGGAACGTATTAGTTTTAACTAATATAAATTGTTGTGAAGAGCGTTTGGTCTAAAAGTGTCGGGAAGAAAGAGATCTTTTTGCGAAAATTGGAAAAAGTGGACAGCGGGCTGTCAGGCCCTGTGCGCGCCGCGCACAGATGTGGGTGCGCGCCGCGCACCCCATCTGGACAGCCCAGTTTTAATTTTTTTTATGCTGCGTTTTTGGTCGGTTAACGGGTTGGGTTGTTACAGTCCTGAAGTAAAACAGGAACTTAGGATTGTTAAAGCAGCTTATCTTGAGGTAAAAGGCCTATACGAGACTAATTTAACTCAGTTTAACAATAAAAAGGAATTCAGGGAGACAATCAAAACTCTAGAAAATCAAGTTCATGATTTAAGAGCTACAATTTCAGGTGACCAAAAGGCCATAATGATGTACTTAAATCAACTTGAATGTGCTAAGAGAGAAAAGGAAGAGTTTAAGATTAAGTATGAGTCAGAAAAGGCTAGAAATGACACTTGGCAGCGAATGTCATATGTCATTGACTATACTGTCTATAACAAGAATGATGGTAAAAAGGGTTTAGGTTATAAAGAGTGTCCTCCTCCTCTTAGGAATGAGTACATTAATAAACCTTCTGATTCTTGCCTTAGTGAAATCCTAAGTGTTAAGCCTGTAGAGAATGAAAAATCAGACAACACTAAGCCGGTTGTTGAAGGCTTAGCTGAGGACAGTAAATCAGATTCAGAGTATGAAAAAGTTTCAGAGTTTGTGACACCAAAATCCAAACCAATCACTATCCTGAAAAATCCATTGAATGCTAGTAAGGCTAGTGAAAGCGAACAACCCACACCTAGAAAACAAGTAAACTCTAGGAACTCTAATGGAAAGAAAATATTTCAGACACCTGTCAAGTATCAGCAGGGACTCAACCTAGATAAAGAATATGTTCTTACACAAGCACCTGAAGAACTATTTAATAAAAGGAGCCCTAATACTAACAATGTGCCTAAATATGTGCATCCTAACCGTCGACCAGGCTTGAAACATCATGTTGAGAAGCCTATGTCACCCATGAAACAGTCTTTTCCCAATAAGCATCTTAGTTCAAAAACACGTACAAAAGAAACTCAAAACTGTAATAAATGTGGGAAAAAGGGTCATTGTGCTGTTAACTGTCAACAGCGTTGAAAAACACCAAAAAGAAAATCTGACACTGAAACGAAAACTACACACTATGCTTCTAGTTCCAGTTCCATAGGTACTTCAAGTAATAGTTCAAAAGGTTTTTATAGACCAAAGTCAAATTCTATTGCTAATTCATCCACAAGGGTACAGTCAGGTGTGAATAAAAAATTTTAAACGAATGACTATTATGAGAAATCTGTTGGTAAACGTACCGTTTGGAAGCCTAAAACCGAGACAAAGGTTGTTGACAAGTCCAATGATCCATCAGGATCAAAGGGTCAATGGATGGATGTGCAAGTTATTGGTGTCGATGGGAAACCCACTGCCATTCGGGCATGGGTGTCCATCTCAAACTAACTTCTTTTCTTGTTGTGCAGGTCGCCTACGATCCGAGTAGAAATACCTGGATTGTTGATAGTGGGGCGTCCCGGCACATGACAGGAAACATGTCCTTACTTTCTAATGTCAAATCAGTAAATGGAGGATCTGTTTCTTTTGCAGGAGATGAAGGAGGTTTTATTACAGCTCAGGGTGTGATTTCTAATGCTAATGTTAGTTTTGATAAAGTGAATTTTGTGAAGCAGATGTCAAATAATCTGCTGTCAGTTTCGCAAGTAGCAGATAAAAAGCATAAGGTTGCTTTTGATGATCAAAGATGCTACATTTTGAATAAAGAGTATGTAATACCGGAAGAGATGATTCTTATGAAAGCTCCCAGAAATAAAGATTTGTATATTTTGGATATGTCAACAGCCCATGTTAAAGCTGCAACAGGTCATCAAGCTTTCATATCCAAAGCTACAGAACAAGAATCAATTTCATGGCACAAGCGTATGGGTCATTTGAGCTTGAGAAAGATGAACAATCTTGTTCATAATAATCTGATTGAGGGAGTAAATGTTAAGAGTTTTCAAATTCCCGAAGGATGTCTTCCGTGTAAGAAAGGCAAACAGACTAAAAAGTCACATGCAACAAACAAACATCATTCAATTGTTGTTCCTCTAGAGTTGTTATATATGGATCTTTTTGGTCCGATTAATCGAACAAGCATATCTGGAGATTCATATTGTTTAGTAGTGACTGATGAATACTCATGATACTCTTGGGTAGTGATGTTAAAGAAGAAGTCTGACACATTTGAAAATATGAAGTTGTTGTTTTTGAAGCTGGAATCTTTGTACAAGTTAAAGGTTAGGAAGGCTCGAACAGATAATGGTACTGAATTCAAGAATCAGCAGATGGAGAGTTTCTGCAACGAGAAAGGCATTCAACAACAGTTCAGTCCAGCTTATACTCCGCAATCAAATGGTGTTGCTGAAAGACGTAACAGAACGTTAATTGAAACTGCGAGAACTATGTTAGCCGATTCAAGTTTACCGGTTAACTTCTGGAGTGAAGCTGTGGCTACAGCATGTTATACAATGAACCGATTGTTAGTAGTCAAGAGACATGGAAAGACTTGCTATGAATTGCTACATAAAAGGAAGCCTAACATTAAACATTTCGAACCCTTTGGTGCACCGTGTTCAATCATGATACGAGATACTGGAGGAAAATTTAATCCTAAGGCTGTTCCTGGTATATTTCTTGGTTATGGGAATCCAAACAAAAGAGTTTTCAACACTGTATCTAAACGTGTTGAAGAACATTTCGAAGTAGATGTTCAAAGAAATGCTGCTATTCCTGCTGGGAAAGGTTTTTCATGGCAGTTTGATTATGAAGATTTGTTTGATTCTTTTGGTCTTCCGTCTGTTGCTACTGATGATGAAGTTATTGCAAGATTACTGAATGAAATGCAGACGTCTCCATCACAAATGGTTCCAAAATCTCAAACGGCACCACAACATCACCCAGTGCAGCAACAACAACTTGTTCAAGATGATGAAGAATCTGGTGATTATCAAGATGATCCATCTTATGATGGATCTAATTCTGAAGAGGAGGCACAACCTATAGACAGTGGCGAAAGTGTTCATAATCTGCCACAAATTGTAGAAGTTCAGGAAGAACAACTAGAACCTGAAGATGTTCGTAGATCATCATGAACAGTTGTCCTACCTCGACACTTAGATGATTTTATTGTTGATTCGAAAAGAGTTTCTGGAGCACCGTCAAATGATGCCTCAACGTCTGAAAATCAGAAAGCTTCAACTGAGAATGTTATGCAAGCTTTCTATTCTTCACTAAATAGGTCAGGTAAACTCTTCTTACATGCATATTCATGCTTTGTGTGTCAAATTGAACCAAATTCTGTTGAGGAAGCTCTTCTTTATGATGATTGGGTAAATGCCATGCAAGAAGAGCTTTTGTAATTCAAGCATTTAGGAGTATGGAAACTGGTGACTCCGCCTCATGGTTGCAAACCTTATGGGCTTCGATGGGTATGGAAGAATAAAAAAGACGAGCAAGGTATTGTAATTCGAAATAAAGCTAGACTGGTTGTGAAGGGATATCAACAGATCCCTGATATAGATTATGATGAAGTATTTGCACCAGTGGCTAGACTTGAGGCAATTCGAATATTTTTGGCATTCGCATCTTTTAAAGGCTTCAAGGTCTATCAAATGGATGTCAAAAGAGCCTTTTTGTACGGAACTCTCAATGAGACCGTGTTTGTTAAGCAACCACCGGGTTTTACAGATCCACACTCTCCAGAAAAGGTATATCGTCTAGAAAAAGCACCGTATGGGCTTCATCAAGCTCCAAGAGCGTGGTATGGTACGTTGTCCAACTATATGATTGATAATGGTTTCAGAAGAGGTGTCATCGATCAGACACTTTTCATCAAAGAAAAGGGCAAGCATATAATGCTAGTACAGGTGTACGTGGATGATATTATCTTTGGATCTACAGATAAGACGATGGTGGATGATTTTGAGGAGGTAATGCAGAAACGGTTCAAGATGAGTTCAATGGGAACTATCAAATTCTTCCTTGGTATTCAGGTTGTACAAACAAATCAGGGTATCTTTTTACATCAGACAAAATATGTATTAGATATTCTGAAAAGATTCAAAATGGAAGATGAACATCCTGCAAGGACGCCGCTATCGGTGAATCACGGGATTACACCGGATAAGGAAGGTGATAAGGTTGATCAAACCTTATATAGAGCCATCATTGGTTCGTTGATGTATCTAACAACGTCTCGCCCTGATATCATGTTCGCAGTTTGTTTATGTGCTCGCTATCAAGCAAATCCGAATGTACATCATTTGCTTGTGGTGAAAAAGATTATGCGTTATTTAAAGCAAACTCCGAATTTGGGCCTATGGTATCCCTGTGATAATGATTTTGTACTGACGGCTTATAGTGATTCCGACTATGGTGGATGCAAGAAAGATTTTAAGTCAACATCAGGAGGTTGTCAATTCCTTGGAATCAGACTAGTTACATGGCAGTGCAAGAAGCAGACAGCAGTGGCCTTGTCCACTTGTGTAGCTGAATACATTACTGCAGCAAGCTGTGCATCTCAGGTTGTGTGGATACAACAGCAGCTTCGTGACTACGGTTTGAATATTTCTAACACTCCTATTATTGTTGATAATTCTGCTGCCATAGCTGTTACTAAAAATCCTGTGAATCATTCTAAGACCAAACACATAGGGATTAAATACCATTTTATTCGAGACTGTTATGAGAAAAGGCTAATTGATGTTATCCAAATTGGTACAACTACGCAAAGGGCTGATCTTTTCACAAAAGCTTTTGATAAACCACGTTTTGATTTCTTGTTAACTGAGTTAAGTGTCAAAATATTGTCAGATGTCGTTCCTGACGAAGAGACCAAAGAGTAACTTCATTTTATGTGTTCTGCATGCATAGCTGTATATACTGTGTGGTTATATTTCTTTTCTTTCTGATTGTTTCTGTGTGTTTAAAATCCAAAAACCAAAAAGATTTTAGATTTTTAGTATTTTAGGGGGAGTAATGAATGCAACATCAGATATTCAGAAAATAAAAAAACGAGTTTGATCTATATAAAAATGGGATACGGACTTAATCATAGAATGAGATGATCATAATCACAATCATGTAAATATCTTGATAAGGAACTCATGGAGGTTTACAGCGGTTGAGGGTAGTCACTTAATTACCACAGGTGCATACTTTAAAGAAAATTGTTGAGGAAATCAACAAAAGGTGAGGGTATCCCCTATCATGACGTATAATCTAGAAACACATGATGTAGAATATCCCCAAGCAAATTCCAAATTGCTGCACCATTGAGTCTCACGACTAATTGGGATATTCAAGTTATCAATAAGCGTTGAAAATGTTCTAATTGACTGTGCATACCGACTTCTATCAAACTTTAATTCTTGAATCGTACCTAAACTCCAAAATAGTAAGTTTATCTCAATGAGAGTGTCTTTCCTGTGAACGGGTTGAAAAGTGTGGTTCTATATTACAGACAGTCCATGAATGAATGATTTAAGTTAATTGATACACAAATGAAGTAAAGAGATCTTCATCGCAAGGAAGTCAATTCGAGAACTAAATCAAAGTCAAGACTGCAATGTGTTGTTAAAAAATATATATATATAATAAAAAAATGGCACATTGCATATCAAGTTATTATATCATGAAAATAGAAGTGAAATCATGAAAGACGAAAATATCAAGGTCAAGATAATGATGAAATCGAGAAGAGAAGTCTTTGTAAGAATACTAATGAGTGTGAAGATTACCAAGAAGAACTTAAATCATTCATACTGCAACAAAACCATTCTATTGGACTTATTATCATTGTCTGTGATATGGGACTGTGCCCATTAAGGCCTAGACAGCGAAAGATGTTTTCAGAGGGATATTCTGAATACTCACTTATTAAGAAAGCTACGTCTTTTATTCCGTTTCCTCCAATAACTTTAATAATAAAGAAGGAATGAGATTGATAGCAGTTGGTTGATTGCATGATTGATAGAATATTGAATATACTATGAGATCTATCAGAATCATATGAATTGAAAAGTATACGTTACGATAGAAGCTAATGGCTGACAGGGATATTCCAAAATTACTATGAGAACCTTCCTGTTCAATTGGACCTAACGTATGTGTTTGTGGTAACAGAAAGCATCAATAGACTTGTGCTCAATTGACTACCTAAAAAAATCGTGCGATCTCACATTGATGACCGATTCTGTGATTGAATCTAACATAGCAATATGTTAAAGTAATTAATTAACTTGATCATCAAAATGTCTAAGAGGAAAGTCTGTAAAAGGTTGATGAAATAAGAAACCATGTTAAAATCATTTCTCTATTATTGTTTGCTTTTACTTGTGAAATTTTGTGTACATACTGTTGTCTGAATGTTAATTGAACATGTATACATTTTGATAATTTAGCTTCCTTAGGTTTTTGACTTACAGAAACTGCTTCCTGTAAATAACATGTTTTATGCCATACAATCTTGGATCTTTCTTAACCTTGATCATTGACTTTCTGACATGAATTGTATTTCATTTGCATTTTTATTGTGTTTTGTTTTAAAATCCTAAAAAACTACAAAAAGATTTTTCAGTATGTTGATATTTATTTTGAAAATACAAAAACATTTTACTTGTTTGCTTATGTGAATATGTGTATATTTCCTTGAAGTTACCAATTGTGTCTCGACGTCAAAAAGAAACGAACTACACATCTCAAATCATAAACCTGTTACAGTATTCAAAATGAAAATATTTTGCGTGTAAAATCAGCCAGTGGAAGTGAATAGAAGGAATTATCGGGATTTCTAAAACGAAAAACTATTTTATAAAGGGAGGAGACAGTCGACCGATTTATAATATAAGTCGGTCGATGTTGAACAAATTCGACCGACTTATTCGTTTGTTATAATGTCGACCGTTTATCAAGTATGTCGACCGATTGTCACATATGTCGACCGACATAACACCAAAGTCGACCGATTGTCGAGCTGAGTATAAAAAGGCCTCAGACGGCCGATTTTCTTTATCTCGTGCGATTGTGTTGATTTACCAAAAATTCGAATTTTGCAAGGAAGAGTTTTTGATCGTGTTTTTCGTATACATCTTTGAATTGTGATTCCAGCGCCGTTAACCAATCTAGGTAATTCTTTTTAAATCAAAAGTTATTGAAGTTTTCGTGTTTACTTTTCTATTTCGATTCAATGTGTGGTGTTTAAGACCTGTAATTGATAATTGTTGAATAGATAATGTTAATCGGCCTCCTCTGTACATGTATTAGACATTGTAGGTCGAGTCGCTCTGATACCACTTTGTAGACGCTGGGAGAGGATTTTAGAATCAACCTAACACGATCTAGAGACAGAATAACACTAGAACGAGCTTAAACGAATATCTATGGGTTTTCGGGTTCGTACAAGTCAAACCAAGATTAGATCTTGATAAACACGAAGCCTAGACTGACATTCTGTGGTATTTGGACATGAAGATTGAGAGAGACTCGACCTAGAACTGTTTTCGTGTGTGTGTAATGTGCAGAGTTGTTAACCAAATTAATGAAGATTAATTAGGCTTAAATACCTCAGTTCCTATGTCGGTTGACAGTGGATGACAGTCGGTCGACTGACCACGTCAGTCGGCCAACTGTCGAGTAATATTACGAATTATATTTAAACGTTTACAAATATAAAATAACACATCGACAATCAACGTTTAACAATATTAAAGGTTACAACATGATCGAATAAAACGTTAAAATTCATGGAACTAGGGATTACAAAATATGCACTAACAAACTCCCCCTAAGACCTAGTTCCTCATAAGTCTTCGATCTGCTTCAATCTCTGTACGGATCTGTAACCATATAGTTCAAATAGCAAACCTTTGCAACACGAATGTACTGTTGTGCTTGAACTCTATTTTCTGGCCTGTACAGCATCCGATTGTAGTACAATGTGAAGATGTCAGCTTCACAGCAATTTCTCAACCAAACGGGATCTAAAACCCGTATCGAGTCGGTCTCATCTTCCTTCAATTTGTCCAAAACGATGACTGCCTCCTCTGAGCGTTCATCGTAGTACCACCAGCGAAAACGTGGGCTAAAGTTCTACGGCATTTTCATCACAGGAACCTTTCTCATATAATTTACTGGCTTGTATTTGACAATCTTTCTTCGTTCGCCCGTTTTCTTGTTTGTTCGATAAGTGATCGTGGGAAATTGAGGGCTGAATCCCTCAAAGTTCTTTGACAAGTACGAGTGTCTTATCTTCTTGCAGACAATATTAGGAATTCCGTCATAATCCCTATATAACATTTTGAGCCTAGCCACCTGCATAAATTCAAAGTACGGTAGAGACGTGAACTCGTATCCATGTTTGATGTAATCCACTCCGTACTCCTTCTTTATTGCGTATATATTCAACTCTTTAATGTAGGCCCATGCAATGATTTTTCCTTTAGCCAAAAGATTCGCCGGTCTATTAATGTAATTCATCCATTCAGGTTCCGGCGCTGGCTTCTCACAATATTTTCTGATCCTCAACAGGATCTTCCACTCAGCTTCTAGAACTTCTATCTTTTCTTTGTTTATTTTGACCGGTAAAAACCCTGGAGGCAAATCTTCGGTCTTTTCTTTTTCTTCGCATTTACGGTTTAGAAGCTCTTCATTCATTTTGAAGTAGCCTTGAAATGTAGGTAGATCTTTATCGTTATTACATTCGTACTCCAGAAAATCACCTATTGGTTCATCTTCAATAATTACTTCATAAAAATCGTTGCCGTTTTCATTATTTACGACAATTTCCTCAAAATTATCACTAGAATCGTAACGATTCTCAAAAGATGAGCTAGCAGTTGCGTCAGCTGAAGTACTTTCTTGTTGCTCTTGACGCACTAGCTCGGCTTACTCCTCAGCGCTTAGATCCTGCGGGATCTCCCCTTCTTCTAAATCATCAAATACAACTGAGTGATTCAGACGATCCTGCTTTGCCAAAAAATCACGTAAAGAATAATCAATATTTAGAGGAATTACTGACAGTGGGTTCTCGCTTGTGCCTTTAGCAATATCCAAACCTAGCTCATCCTCGCCTTGATCGTTAAAATTACCAAAGTCTATATCCTTCTCGAGATCAACAGCCTCAATATCGAAATTATTTTCCCACTCAAGCACCTTCGACAGTGCCTTGTTTGCTGTAGTCTCAGCCTTTACAATCAGCAAATTCTGAGCATCAAACTTAGTTTGTAACTTCTTCAATTCAACCTGTTGATCTTCAACCTGCTTGGTCAGTTTGGCAATCTCAGCATCCTTTCTTCTCTCTCGTTCATCAGCTTTTTCTTTATACTTTTCAAATTCAGAAGCCATATTGACAACCTTCTCACTTAATATAGAAACCGCAGCATCTTGTGTAATAACAGTCGTGGATGCAGCAGCATGAACTCCTGTATCAGTTTCAGCACGTGTTTCTTGAGTAGCAGCAGCTGAAGGTTTTCGTTGTGGTTGTGATTGCTGTGATTGTCGTTGTTCAGTAGCTGAAGATGACTCAGTCCTTTTTGCCTTCTTAATGAATCTTATGCGCCTCTGCTTCGGCTTTGTCGTAACCGAAGGACCCTCAGATTGTTTTCGCTTTCTCAGCTCGAATTGATCAGGGTCAAAGTCATCTCCTTCATCGTCTTCATCAACCAGTATCTGTTCAGTTGTAACAACTGGCGTTGGCTGATTAACCTCTTGATCGTCTTCACCAACTGCGACGATATCATCTTCATTACCAGACGTACTGTTCTCATGACGACAGGCAGCACCTGGTGGACATACATAGTTTTCATTTGCGAGGTGGCCAACCAATCTCTTGAATGGTTCATTCGGACCTCTCTTTTGCTTGACTCGATTGAAAGTCAAATCGTTCAGATGATTCAGCTTAATCTCATCCTCCCAAACCTTATTCAATCCTTGCACTTGTTTTTCAATCATCACCTGCAAGAACCTAGGAAACATTCAGTGGCTCTTCTTTTTCACGTTCACCAACATGCTTCTGAAAGTTACTTCAGAGAAATTGAAGTCCGCATGAAGAACTAGTGCTGCAAACATCGAGCTATAAGTCTCATTCAGCTCATCAAAACCGCCTACCATTGGACTCATGCATCTCAACAACACCAAAGTTAGGTATTTGTATTGATGACAGAATCGAGTTCTCTTAACAGCACCTTTCATTGGATCACCAGAGTATCCACATCTTACTAGACACCTTCGGACCTTAGTTCTATTCAGTGTGACTGGCATAGAATCATTATCTGGAAAACCTAAGTCTTCACGAACTGTCTGTGCCGAGATCTTTACAATTGTACCACCAACGCTGCTTTGTATCACCTTCCTTCCTGTTCAATTGGACCTAACGTATGTGTTTGTGGTAACGAAAAGCGTCAATAGACTTGTGCTCAATTGACTACCTAAAAAAATCGTGCGATCTCACATTGATGACCGAGTCTGTGATTGAATCTAACATAGCAATATGTTAAAGTAATTAATTAACTTGATCATCAAAATGTCTAAGAGGAAAGTCTGTAAAAGGTTGATGAAAATAGAAACCATGTTAAAATCATTTCTCTGTTATTGTTTTGCTTTTACTTGTGAAATTTTGTGTACATACTGTTGTCTGAATGTTAATTGAACATGTATACATTTTGATAATTTAGCTTCCTTAGGTTTATGACTTACAGAAACTGCTTCCTGTAAATAACATGTTTTATGCCATACAATCTTGGATCTTTCTTAACCTTGATCATTGACTTTCTGACATGAATTGTATTTCATTTGCATTTTTATTGTGTTTTGTTTTAAAATCCTAAAAAACTACAAAAAGATTTTTCAGTGTGTTGATATTTATTTTGAAAATACAAAAACATTTTACTTGTTTGCTTATGTGAATATGTGTATATTTCCTTGAAGTTACCAATTGTGTCTCGACGTCAAAAAGAAACGAACTACACATCTCAAATCATAAACCTGTTACAGTATTCAAAATGAAAATATTTTGCGTGTAAAATCAGCCAGTTGAAGTGAATAGAAGGAATTATCGGGGTTTCTAAAACGAAAAACTATTTTATAAAGGGAGGAGACAGTCGACCTATTTATAATATAAGTCGGTCGATGTGGAACAAATTCGACCGACTTATTCGTTTGTTATAATGTCGACCGTTTATCAAGTATGTCGACCGATTGTCACATATGTCGACCGACATAACACCAAAGTCGACCGATTGTCGAGCTGAGTATAAAAAGGCCTCAGACGGCCGATTTTCTTTATCTCGTGTGATTGTGTTGATTTACCAAAAATTCGAATTTTGAAAGGAAGAGTTTTTGATCGTGTTTTTCGTATACATCTTTGAATTGTGATTCCAGCGCCGTTAACCAATCTAGGTAATTCTTTTTAAATCAAAAGTTATTGAAGTTTTCGTGTTTACTTTTCTGTTTCGATTCAATGTGTGGTGTTTAGGACCTGTAATTGATAATTGTTGAATAGATAATGTTAATCGGCCTCCTCTGTACATGTATTAGACATTGATTGAGTCAAAACACCATAAAATCGAAGAATTTATGTTTAGATCTGTGTTTTGCTTCGTTTAATCAGTCGGCCGATTGTCCTTGAAAATCGACCGACTTAGCGTATGTCGGCCGACTTTATAAGTCAATCGATTTACCTGTATGTCGATCGACTGTCCTTGAAAATCGACCGACTTACATAGTATGTCGACCGACTGTTGTTTCCTGTATTCGTTTTATGTTTTTCGATTTAACGCTTTTCGATTATTGTATATATGTTTGTATAGCAGAATAAATGGCTCAACTAGGTAGTCCAGTGAACGAAGATGTACATAAGGAAGAGGTGATTCTGTCCAAGAATCTTCCAGGGCTGACGGCAAGCGAAAATGCCAATCTGCAGGCATGTCTAAACGAGGAAGGACCTGAAGCAAAGGAAGGCTTTGTTGATATTATCAAGTTCTTGAAAAGGTCCAGGATTTATACTGCAATCACCCTAGAATGCAAGGCATACTACTTGCACCAACGAGAATTCTGGAACAATGCTTCTATTATCACTGAACAAGGAACAAAGGTGATACGAAGCAGCGTTGGTGGTACAATTGTAAAGATCTCGGCACAGACAGTTCGTGAAGACTTAGGTTTTCCAGATAATGATTCTATGCCAGTCACACTGAATAGAACTAAGGTCCGAAGGTGTCTAGTAAGATGTGGATACTCTGGTGATCCAATGAAAGGTGCTGTTAAGAGAACTCGATTCTGTCATCAATACAAATACCTAACTTTGGTGTTGTTGAGATGCATGAGTCCAATGGTAGGCGGTTTTGATGAGCTGAATGAGACTTATAGCTCGATGTTTGCAGCACTAGTTCTTCATGCGGACTTCAATTTCTCCGAAGTAATTTTCAGAAGCATGTTGGTGAACGTGAAAAAGAAGAGCCACTTAATGTTTCCTAGGTTCTTGCAGGTGATGATTGAAAAATAAGTGCAAGGATTGAATAAGGTTTGGGAGGATGAGATTAAGTTGAATCATCTGAACGATTTGACTTTCAATCGAGTCAAGCAAAAGAGAGGTCCGGATGAACCATTCAAGAGATTGGTTGGCCACCTCGCAAATGAGAACTATGTATGTCCACCAGGTGCTGCCTGTCGTCATGAGAACAGTACATCTGGTAATGAAGATGATATCGTCGCAGTTGGTGAAGACGATCAAGAGGTTAATCAGCCACCGCCAGTTGTTACAAATGAACAGATACTGTTTGATGAAGACGATGAAGGAGATGACTTTGACCCTGATCAATTCGAGCTGAGAAAGCGAAAACAATCTGAGGGTCCTTCGGTTACGACAAAGCCGAAGCAGAGGCAAATAAGATTCATTAAGAAGGCAAAAAGGACTGAGTCGTCTTCAGCTACTGAACAGCGACAATCACAGCAATCACGACCACAACGACAACCTTCAGCTGCTGCTACTCAAGAAACACGTGCTGAAACTGATACAGGAGTTCATGATGCTGCATCCACGACTGTTATTACACAAGATGTTGCGGTTTCTATATTAAGTGAGAAGGTTGTCAATATGGCTTCTGAATTTGAAAAGTTTAAAGAAAAAGCTAATGAACGAGAGAGAAGAAAGGATGCTGAGATTGCCAAACTGACCAAGCAGGTTGAAGATCAACAGGTTGAATTGAAGAAGTTACAAACTAAGTTTGATGCTCAGAATTTGCTGATTGTAAAGGCTGAGACTACAGCGAACAAGGCACTGTCGAAGGTGCTTGAGTGGGAAAATAATTTCGATATTGAGGCTGTTGATCTCGAGGAGGATATAGACTTTGGTAATTTTAACGATCAAGGCGAGAATGAGCTAGGTTTGGATATTGCTAAAGGCACAAGCGAGAACCCACTGTCAGTAATTCCTCTAAATATTGATTATTCTTTACGTGATTTTTTGGCAAAGCAGGATCGTCTGAATCACTCAGTTGTATTTGATGATTTAGAAGAAGGGGAGATCCCGCCGGATCTAAGCGCTGAGGAGCAGGCCGAGCTAGTGCGTCAAGAGCAACAAGCAAGTACTTCAGCTGACGCAACTGCTAGCTCATCTTTTAAGAATCGTTACGATTCTAGTGATGATTTTGAGGAAATTGTCGTAAGTAATGAAAACGACAACGATTTTGATGTAGTAATTATTGAAGATGAACTAATAGGTGATTTTCCGGAGTACGAATGTAATAACGATAAAGATCTACCTACATTTCAAGACTACTTCAAAATGAATGAAGAGCTTCTAAACCGTAAATGCGAAGAAAAAGAAAAGACCGAAGATTTGCCTCCAGGGTTTTTACCAGTCAAAATAAATAAAGAAAAGATAGAAGTTCTAGAAGCTGAGTGGAAGATCCTGTTGAGGATCAGAAAATATTGTGAGAAGCCAGCGCCGGAACCTGAATGGATGAATTACATTAATAGACCGGCGAATCTTTTGGCTAAAGGAAAAATCATTGCATGGGCCTACATTAAAGAGTTGAATATATACGCAATAAAGAAGGAGTACGGAGTGGATTACATCAAACATGGATACGAGTTCACGTCTCTACTGTACTTTGAATTTATGCAGGTGGCTAGGCTCAAAATGTTATATAGGGATTATGACGGAATTCCTAATATTGTCTGCAAGAAGATAAGACACTCGTACTTGTCAAAGAACTTTGAGGGATTCAGCCCTCAATTTCCCACGATCACTTATCGAACAAACAAGAAAACGGGCGAACGAAGAAAGATTGTCAAATACAAGCCAGTAAATTATATGAGAAAGGTTCCTGTGATGAAAATGCCGCAGAACTTTAGCCCACGTTTTCGCTGGTGGTACTACGATGAACGCTCATAGGAGGCATTCATCGTTTTGGACAAATTGAAGGAAGATGAGACCTACTCGATACGGGTTTTAGATCCCGTTTGGTTGAGAAATTGCTGTGAAGCTGACATCTTCACATTGTACTATAATCGGATGCTGTACAGGCCATAAAATAGAGTTCAAGCACAACAGTACATTCGTGTTGCAAAGGTTTGCTATTTGAACAATATGGTTACAGATCCGTACAGAGATTGAAGCAGATCGAAGACTTATGAGGAACTAGGTCTTAGGGGGAGTTTGTTAGTGCATATTTTGTAATCCCTAGTTCCATGAACTTTAACGTTTTATTCGATCATGTTGTAACCTGTAATATTGTTAAATGTTGATTGTCGATGTGTTATTTTATATTTGTAAACGTTTAAATATAATTCGTAATATTACTCGACAGTCGGCCGACTGTCATCCACTGTCGACCGACATAGGAACTGAGGTATTTAAGCCTAATTAATCTTCATTAATTTGGTTAACAACTCTGCACATTACACAAACACGAAAACAGTTCTAGGTCGAGTCTCTCTCAATCTTCATATCCAAATACCACAGAATGTCAGTCTAGGCTTCGTGTTTATCAAGATCTAATCTTGGTTTGACTTGTACGAACCCGAAAACCCATAGATATTCGTTTAAGCTCGTTCTAGTGTTATTCCGCCTCTAGATCGTGTTAGGTTGATTCTAAGATCCTCTCCCAGCGTCTACAGGTTCCAATTTGAGTTTTAATGATTTGTATGTGTTAACACTATTGTGGTTGCTTTGCTTTATGAATGTGTTTATTTGCTTTGTGAATGTGTTTGATGTAAATGGAATGGCTTATTCCTGATACAATAGCGCCTCTTTTGTTTCAGATTTTGCTTTGTATCGTCTCTATGCGGTAAGAGTTACGTGGTGGGTGTGTTCTATGAATCCATGTTAATTGGCGATATGTTTAGTGATTGTATTGTTGTCTGCTTTCCTTTGTGTTTGTTTAGTTTGTTTCTTTTAAATGCATTTGAAAATAACATATTTCTGTTGTTTTTCGTAAGTTGTCTCATTGTTATTTCGTATTAATAATTAATCAAATTAATACTCCGTAATTCTTAATATATGTTGTTGTCAGGGCCGGCATGAGAATTCGGATGCCCAGTGTGAAATAATCGAAACTATGCCCTCTATCATAATTTTAAATAGCACACCACAATTTTTAAAGGTTTGAAACTTAGTCAAACTATGTGGCTCATCCCTAGGCCGATATTTATTCAATAAACACATTACAATTTTACAAATAAACAATAATTGTAAGTTGCAACATACGAATCACTTAAACCCGTTATCGTAGTCTTGTCCTCTTACATATTTAATATCTAAATCTAGGGATTTCAAAGCTTCCTGTAATGCGTTGAAAAGACCTAAACCTGATCTATCTTTTATGACTAGAAACTTTAGATGAAACTCTTCTACTATTATAGGCGAGCTAGACATATCAACACTTCTACTTTTCTTCAGCTATATTTTCATTATAATTACTTTCATGTCTAACAAAATATATATTTAAAGATCCTTGTAAAGATTGAGTAAAGTAAGTTCTTGTTGTTGTCTTTTTCTATTTCTATTTTGAACACCAGATGATTGTATCCGAGGGAGCATACTTGTTTAATTTCTTAACAAGATTTATACAAACACAAATAAACAATCTAAAAAGAAAATTTTCATATAGACAATTTAAACAATTAAAGAGTGCTAAGCAAATAATTATAAGATATATAAAATTTAAACAGAATACTATCAATCGAATTAAACTAGTTGTGGAGCCCTCGCTTCGCGCCGGGGGCTCCGTTTTGAATGCGAGTTAAAAAAAAAAGTCTTGATCTATTTTGTAAAAAGGAATTTTTTTCGACATCTAACATTGAAGGGTTGTTCCTTTTGTGAAAGTTGCTTCTTTAAGCGTTAAAGTTAGTTGATCTATTTTGTAAAAAAGAATGTTTTTCGACATCTTTTGGTAGCATTGAAGGGTTGTTCCTTTTAAGAAAGTTGCTTCTTTTATCGTTTGAGACAAAACAAAATATATATATAGCACAGTAGTGGCCTATGTGGGTCCTACTATTTGAGCGCAGTGTACAAGTCGATAAAGCGTGGTGATGTTATTATTCAGTATTTTTGGTGTTAGTGATGGGATAAATAATAATTTAGAATATAGGTATAAAGTGGGGGGTTCGATTTGTATTTTAATGGAAGTTAGGGGGTTAAGTATAAAGTGGGGGGGTTCGATTTGTATTTTAATGAAAGTTAAGGGGTTATGTTTATAAAAAGTGAAAAACTAAATAGGACTATTCATAACAAATAAGACAAATTTTGTCTATTAGTTATATTGGTAATACTCCTTATATATTAAAATTAAAAGTTCTACCTTCTAATCAGTATTATATTTATATAAGCAAGAGGACAAAGAATAACCTTGTTGGTTTTGAATGAGCGATTGACACATCAGCAGCAAACCAAACGATTGTTTTCATAGTACAATTGTTGACTTTGACTAAGAACAAAGTAGATGAATTTATTTATTCAATTGTTGGGTATCAAACTACCTTTTATTTTATTTACAGAGTATATATTTATATTCCTAATAACCCCAACTTCACGATTGTCATCAAACGATACGATTGTCGTCTTCCTTATTTTTTCCTTTTTTTTCTTTCTTCAAAGCTCTATTAATGTCACACACATAAAACAGAGTGAAAATAAGAAGTTTTAATTGTTTTTGAGTTGTTATTGTGTATTGAATCTTGAAAACTTGAAGATGGGTACATGAGATGATGGGTGGGCAGGATACAAAATAACCTCAACTACTTTGATCGATATGTGCAGAACTGACAAGTATAGGCACGTTTAGATGCTGAGTTGTTGTAAAATGACTTTTTTTTTTTCCAAATCAATGTATGCGTGTGGGCTTTTTTCCTTTTTTTTAAAGAGTTTATGTGAGCTAGAACTATGGGCCAAAATAAGTCAAGTATATATGAAATTGAACTCCTAAATTGATGCCCCTTGATTTTTGTTGCCCAGTGCCATCGCCCACCCCGCACGGCCGCCCGCCCCTTGTTGTTAGGAGGTGTTTGTTATTGCGTTTTCAAGTTGATTTTTTGATTATTGCGTTTTGAGATCGTAAATAAGTGTTTTGTAGTGTTTGTCAAATAATGAAATAAAATTGATTATTCCCGTTTTGAGGCCACCAAAACGCAGGTTTCAAGAAGTAAGGGGTGAGGTACTGTGTGAAAACGCGATTCCCAAAAAATTATTTTCGCCAGATTAATTTGCATTTATACCCTAATTCATTACTTTTTTTTTTACGGCGAAAAATTAATATATTAATAAAACCTTCATCGGAACGATGAAGAAAATACAACATATTACATTGGAAGGAACTTGAAAGTCCATAAAAATTGAAAATACAACGGGAAATACATCTAATTGAAACACTCATTGCAACGATAAAACCGAACGTAAACGAACTTGGAAGCCCACTCAAACCAGGCCTTAAAGAAACAATTGAAAAACGCCCGTCCCCATTGCTGGGCTCAGAAGCCCAAAGAAACAGAATAAGAAACTTGCAGAAGTCCACATGCATAAAATGGGCTCAGATGCCCAGAGCTAAGGCCAAAAAAAAAAGAGACCAAATGACGGGAGATGAAAAATTGAGTCCTCATCCCCAATTGTAGTTAGATATCCCCAAATCCGAAACGAGCAAGAGATTGAAAAGAAGGATAGAACAATTGCTGAACCGAGAGAAGAAATATACCATTAGCTTTGAATGCAATTGCTGCGCAGACAATTCATCTTTCAGGAATTGAGGGAAAAAAAAGAATCATCCGGACACAATGAAGGGACAAGCAGGTAAAAAATAATGAGCATAAAAGAGTGATCAAGTGAAGATAAATTGACAACAGATTGAAGCATTCTAATCATTCTGAACATTACTTTTTGTTTGACTTGATGCTTCCACAGATAATAATCCACACGAAGACATGTCAATATCATAAGCGTATTCACGACTTGATTTTTATCACAAACAATGTGAACTTAATTGTATCCGTTTAACGACCCGTCCATATTATTATAAAAGCAATACGTTATTCATTGGTCCCATAGCGAGGTATTTGACCTCTATATGATACGTTTTAGAAAAATATTGCATTCGTTTCATAAAAAGTACACCATTATTATACATAATGCATGTTTTAAACAAGTGGGCGATTATTTAAGAAATAATCCCCATGATACATCGGTTACCAAATACTACACACATGACATAACTGTCGAATATAATACATGACAAAGGTTTTATTTAATGCAACACTTCATTTAAACAAAAGCATGAGACTCTAGGCACGGCTTGTTCAGATAATGCAACAGCGGAAGACTTTCTTAAGGACCTGAGAATAAACATGCTTAAACAGTCAACACAAAGGTTGGTGAGATATATAGGTTTAGCATCGATATTGTAGTGACCCGAACTTTTCCATGTTTATATATATTAATTGAGATTGATGTTTACATGATTAAATGTTTCCAACATGTTAAGCAATCAAACTTGTTAAGACTTGATTAATTGAAATAGGTTTCATATAGACAATTGACCACCCAAGTTGACCGGTGATTCACGAACGTTAAAACTTGTAAAAAAAAAAAAACTATATGATGACATATATATGGTTATATATATAGTTAACATGATATTATGATAAGTAAACATATCATCAATTATATTAACAATGAACTACATATGTAAAAACAAGACTACTAACTTAATGATTTTGAAACGAGACATATATGTAACGTTTATCGTTGTAACGACATTTAATGTATATATATCATATTAAGAGATATTCGTACATCATAATATCATGATAATATAATAATTTAAAATCTCTTTTGATATTATAAACATTGGGTTAACAACATTTAACAAGATCGTTAACCTAAAGGTTTCAAAACAACACTTACATGTAACGACTAACGATGACTTAACGACTCAGTTAAAATGTATATACATGTAGTGTTTTAATATGTATTTATACACTTTTGAAAGACTTCAATACACTTATCAAAATACTTCTACTTAACAAAAATGCTTACAATTACATTCTCGTTCAGTTTCATCAACAATTCTACTCGTATGCACCCGTATTCGTACTCGTACAATACACAGCTTTTAGATGTATGTACTATTGGTATATACACTCCAATGATCAGCTCTTAGCAGCCCATGTGAGTCACCTAACACATGTGGGAACCATCATTTGGCAACTAGCATGAAATATCTCATAAGATTACAAAAATATGAGTAATCATTCATGACTTATTTACATGAAAACAAAATTACATATCCTTTATATCTAATCCATACACCAACGACCAAAAATACCTACAAACACTTTCATTCTTCAATTTTCTTCATCTAATTGAACTCTCTCAAGTTCTATCTTCAAGTTCTAAGTGTTCTTCATAAATTCCAAAAGTTCTAGTTTCATAAAATCAAGAATACTTTCAAGTTTGCTAGCTCACTTCCAATCTTGTAAGGTGATCATCCAACCTCAAGAAATCTTTGTTTCTTACAGTAGGTTATCATTCTAATACAAGGTAATAATCATATTCAAACTTTGGTTCAATTTCTATAACTATAACAATCTTATTTCAAGTGATGATCTTACTTGAACTTGTTTTCGTGTCATGATTTTGCTTCAAGAACTTTGAGCCATCCAAGGATCCATTGAAGCTAGATCCATTTTTCTCTTTTCCAGTAGGTTCATCCAAGGAACTTAAGGTAGTAATGATGTTCATAACATCATTCGATTCATACATATAAAGCTATCTTATTCGAAGGTTTAAACTTGTAATCACTAGAACATAGTTTAGTTAATTCTAAACTTGTTCGCAAACAAAAGTTAATCCTTCTAACTTGAATTTTAAAATCAACTAAACACATTTTCTATATCTATATGATATGCTAACTTAATGATTTAAAACCTGGAAACACGAAAAACACCGTAAAACCAGATTTACGCCGTCGTAGTAACACCGCGGGCTGTTTTGGGTTAGTTAATTAAAAACTATGATAAACTTTGATTTAAAAGTTGTTATTCTGAGAAAATGATTTTTATTATGAACATGAAACTATATCCAAAAATTATGGTTAAACTCAAAGTGGAAGTATGTTTTCTAAAATGGTCATCTAGACGTCGTTCTTTCGACTGAAATGACTACCTTTACAAAACCGTCTTGTAACTTATTTTTCCGACTAGAAACCTATACTTTTTTTGTTTAGGTTCATAAAATAGAGTTCAATATGAAACCATAGCAATTTGATTCACTCAAAACGGATTTAAAATGAAGAAGTTATGGGTAAAACAAGATTGGATAATTTTTCTCATTTTAGCTACGTGAAAATTGGTAACAAATCTATTCCAACCATAACTTAATCAACTTGTAGTATATATTATGTAATCTTGAGATACCATAGACACGTATACAATGTTTCGACCTATCATGTCGACACATCTATATATATTTCGGAACAACCATAGACACTCTATATGTGAATGTTGGAGTTAGCTATACAGGGTTGAGGTTGATTCCAAAATATATATAGTTTGAGTTGTGATCAATACTGAGATACGTATACACTGGGTCGTGGATTGATTCAAGATAATATTTATCGATTTATTTCTGTACATCTAACTGTGGACAACTAGTTGTAGGTTACTAACGAGGACAGCTGACTTAATAAACTTAAAACATCAAAATATATTAAAAGTGTTGTAAATATATTTTGAACATACTTTGATATATATGTATATATTGTTATAGGTTCGTGAATCAACCAGTGGCCAAGTCTTACTTCCCGACGAAGTAAAAATCTGTGAAAGTGAGTTATAGTCCCACTTTTAAAATCTAATATTTTTGGGATGAGAATACATGCAGGTTTTATAAATGATTTACAAAATAGACACAAGTACGTGAAACTACATTCTATGGTTGAATTATCGAAATCGAATATGCCCCTTTTTATTAAGTCTGGTAATCTAAGAATTAGGGAACAGACACCCTAATTGACGCGAATCCTAAAGATAGATCTATTGGGCCTAACAAACCCCATCCAAAGTACCGGATGCTTTAGTACTTCGAAATTTATATCATATCCGAAGGGTGTCCCGGAATGATGGGGATATTCTTATATATGCATCTTGTTATTGTCGGTTACCAGGTGTTCACCATATGAATGATTTTTATCTCTATGTATGGGATGTGTATTGAAATATGAAATCTTGTGGTCTATTGTTACGATTTGATATATATGGGTTAAACCTATAACTCACCAACATTTTTGTTGACGTTTTAAGCATGTTTATTCTCAGGTGATTATTAAGAGCTTCCGCTGTCGCATACTTAAATAAGGACAAGATTTGGAGTCCATGCTTGTATGATATTGTGTAAAAACTGCATTCAAGAAACTTATTTTGTTGTAACATATTTGTATTGTAAACCATTATGTAATGGTCGTGTGTAAACAGGATATTTTAGATTATCATTATTTGATAATCTACGTAAAGCTTTTTAAACCTTTATTGATGAAATAAAGGTTATGGTTTGTTTAAAAATGAATGCAGTCTTTGAAAAACGTCTCATATAGAGGTCAAAACCTCGCAACGAAATCAATTAATATGGAACGTTTTTAATCAATAAGAACGGGACATTTCAGTTGGTATCCGAGCGTTGGTCTTAGAGAACCAGAAAATTTGCATTAGTGTGTCTTATCGAGTTTGTTAGGATGCATTAGTGAGTCTGGACTTCGACCGTGTTTTCTTTAAAAATGATTGCTTAACATTTTTGTTGGAAACTATATATTTTTAACATATGAATATTATGTGATATATTAATCTCTTAACGTGTTTGATATTATGTGATAGATGTCTACCTCTAGAACAAGTCCCATTGACTCACCTAATAATAATGAAGAGTCAAATGTAAATTGGAATGATTTGTGGACTGATTCACAAGTTCCCGAAGAGGAACCGGAAGAAGAGTCGGAACCGGAAGAAGAATCGGAACCGGAAGAAGAATCGGAACCGGATGAAGAAATAGAACCGGTGGGGGAAATAATAAAACGGTTAAGTAAAAGAAAATCCTCAACCAACCGACCAAAGTTAATTATGGTCAATGGTGTTTCCGCCAAGGAAGCAAAATATTGGGAGGATTACCAATTCTCCGATGAATCGGATTCCGACGAGAATTCCGATGATGTTATAGAAATTACCCCAACTGAATTTAAAAAGGCAAAAGAAAATAATAAGAGAAAGGGCATAAAAATAGAGAAATCTAATTCCAACCCCGATGAACTTTATATGTATCGTCAACCCCCGAAGTCCTTAAGTTGTAACAATGACCCGGGAACCTCTAAACCACCAGGTTTTTCTAAACCAATGTGGACAACGACGGCTCGTATTAGGGGAACATCATATATCCCTAGAAACTTGGCAAAACGAACCAAAACCGAAGAAGAAGAAACGAGCGAGTCGGAATAAGATAGTTGTATTCGTGTGGTGTAATATATGGAATATAGTGTTCTTATGCTTTATGATATATGTAAAAATTGCTTGTATTAATAAGTATTTTTTTTATGAATCTAACTCTTGTCTATTTTACAGTTTAAAAACACAAAATGGATAGACAACCCAATATTTTAAGAGACCTACCCGGAGACATGATTGATGAAATCTTGTCTAGAGTCGGCCAGAATTCTTCGGCACAACTATTTAAGGCGAGATCAGTTTGTAAGACATTCGAAGAACGTTCCAAGAATGTCTTGGTTTATAAGAGACTTTCGTTTGAAAGATGGGGGATATCACATTGGGAAACCCATAAGTTACGATGTGTTTACTTTGACGCATATATTGCGGGGAACCCAAATGCTATTTTACGCAACGGGTTAAGAAATTATTTTGACTCAATATATCCGAATATTGGACTTCGTGATTTAGAAAAAGCGGCTAACATGCAACATAAAGAAGCATGTTATGCTTACGGATTAGTAATGTTCGCTTCTCACCAAAGTGAGAACAAGAACATCGGGCTACAACTATTAAACAAAACGTTTTCACAAGTGACGGAGTCGGTAATTGGGGTAAGAAATGAGGTTTTTAGATTATTACGGGACTGTTGGACATTACGTAACCCTCGTCCCTTTGATGACGTTACAACACGCTGTCTTATCAACGGCCATAACGGTTATGTTGCACAAGACCAAGGATGGGAAGTAGTCCTAGTAAAACCAGAATGCATGACTTGTTTCTGGACGTATGAATTACGTGTCTTTATTGCCTTTGCTGAACGACTTGTGTACTAGCTAGAATTGTCTTCACAACTATCTTGTATCAAAGTTATTGTGTGCTATATTTCATGCTTTATGTAAAATAAGCGGTATTGTAAGTTTGTAAAATATTGTATAAAAGTTTGAACGCGAAATATTATTATAATCAGTTTTTCATATAGAATTGTAGTAGTTGAATTGTATATTAGCTACTAAGTATGAACTTAACGGGTAGGTACTACCCGAATTTAAACTTATAAAACGCTAATATGAAGAAAAAGCTTTTATAAATGAGTTCATATTATGCTACGAAATACTATTAACTACTCTTAATATTCTGTATGATTAACTTGTTCCATTTAACTATTTTGAAGGAAATGGCACCGACTACTCGACACACCGTGAATATGAATGAAGAGGAATTCCGTACTTTTCTAGCTTCAAACATAGCCGCAGTACAGGCTGCGCTACATACCAACAATAACCTTGGATCTAGCAGTACAGGAAATCATGTAGGATGCACCTACAAAGAATTCACTGCCTGCAAACCTTTGGAATTTGATGGAACCGAAGGACCGATCGGATTGAAACGGTGGACCGAGAAGGTTGAATCGGTGTTTGCCATAAGTAAGTGTACTGAAGAGGACAAAGTGAAGTACGCTACGCATACCTTCACAGGTTCTGCGTTAACATGGTGGAATACCTATCTAGAGCAAGTGGGACAAGATGATGCGTACGCACTACCGTGGTCAGCATTCAAGCACTTGATGAACGAGAAGTACCGTCCCAGAACCGAGGTCAATAAGCTCAAGACAGAACTTAGAGGGTTACGAACCCAAGGATTTGATATTACCACGTACGAAAGACGATTCACAGAATTGTGCCTATTGTGTCCGGGAGCATTCGAAGATGAGGAAGAGAAGATCGACGCGTTTGTGAAAGGATTACCGGAAAGAATCCAAGAAGATATAAGTTCACACGAGCCCGCCTCCATACAACATGCATGTAGAATGGCTCACAAACTAGTGAACCAGATTGAAGAAAGAATTAAAGAACAGACTGCTGAAGAGGCCAATGTGAAGCAAGTCAAAAGAAAGTGGGAGGAAAACGGTGATAAGAATCACCAATACAACAACAACAGCAATTACAACAATAATCGCAACAATTATCCCAACAATCGCAACATCAATCGCAACTACAACAAACGGCCCAACAACAACAACAACAACAACAACAATAGCAACTACAACAATCATCCCAACAACAATAATAACCGCAACAACAACAACAATCAGAAGCAACTATGCCAAAGGTGTGAAAAGAATCACTCGGGGTTCTGCACCAAATTTTGCAACAAGTGTAAAAGAAATGGTCATAGCGCGGCGAAGTGTGAGGTCTACGGACCAGGGGTTAATAGAACGAAAGGAACAAATGGTGTCGGAACGAGTAATGGCGGAGCAAGTAGTGTCGGAGCAAGTTATGCCAATGTAGTTTGTTATAAATGTGGAAAACCAGGCCACATTATTAGAAATTGCCCGAACCAGGAGAACACGAATGGACAAGGTCGTGGAAGAGTTTTCAATATTAATGCGGTAGAGGCACAGGAAGACCCGGAGCTTGTTACGGGTACGTTTCTTATTGACAATAAATCTGCTTACGTTTTATTTGATTCGGGTGCGGATAGAAGCTATATGAGTAGAGATTTTTGTGCTAAATTAAGTTGTCCATTGACGCCTTTGGATAGTAAATTTTTACTCGAATTAGCAAATGGTAAATTAATTTCAGCAGATAATATATGTCGGAATCGAGAAATTAAACTGGTTAGCGAAACATTTAAGATTGATTTGATACCAGTAGAGTTAGGGAGTTTTGATGTGATAATCGGTATGGACTGGTTGAAAGAAGTGAAAGCGGAGATCGTTTGTTACAAAAATGCAATTCGCATTATACGAGAAAAAGGAAAACCCTTAATGGTGTACGGAGAAAAGGGCAACACGAAGCTACATCTTATTAGTAATTTGAAGGCACAAAAACTAATAAGAAAAGGTTGCTATGCTGTTCTAGCACACGTCGAGAAAGTACAAACTGAAGAAAAGAGCATCAATGATGTTCCCATTGCAAAAGAATTTCCCGATGTATTTCCGAAAGAATTACCGGGATTACCCCCACATCGATCCGTTGAATTTCAAATAGATCTTGTACCAGGAGCTGCACCAATAGCTCGTGCTCCTTACAGACTCGCACCCAGCGAGATGAAAGAACTGCAAAGCCAATTACAAGAACTTTTAGAGCGTGGTTTCATTCGACCAAGCACATCACCGTGGGGAGCTCCTGTTTTGTTTGTCAAGAAGAAAGATGGTACATTCAGGTTGTGTATCGACTACCTAGAGTTGAACAAACTTACCATCAAGAACCGCTACCCACTACCGAGAATCGACGACTTATTTGATCAACTACAAGGCTCGTCTGTTTATTCAAAGATTGACTTACGTTCCGGGTATCATCAAATGCGGGTGAAAGAAGATGATATTCCAAAGACTGCTTTCAGAACACGTTACGGTCATTACGAGTTTATGGTCATGCCGTTTGGTTTAACTAATGCACCAGCTGTGTTCATGGACCTTATGAACCGAGTGTGTGGACCATACCTTGACAAGTTTGTCATTGTTTTCATTGATGACATACTTATTTACTCAAAGAATGACCAAGAACACGGTGAACATTTGAGAAAGGTGTTAGAAGTATTGAGGAAGGAAGAATTGTACGCTAAGTTTTCAAAGTGTGCATTTTGGTTGGAAGAAGTTCAATTCCTCGGTCACATAGTGAACAAAGAAGGTATTAAGGTGGATCCGGCAAAGATAGAAACTGTTGAAAAGTGGGAAACCCCGAAAACTCCGAAACACATACGCCAGTTTTTAGGACTAGCTGGTTACTACAGAAGGTTCATCCAAGACTTTTCCAGAATAGCAAAACCCTTGACTGCATTAACGCATAAAGGGAAGAAATTTGAATGGAATGATGAACAAGAGAAAGCGTTTCAGTTATTGAAGAAAAAGCTAACTACGGCACCTATATTGTCATTGCCTGAAGGGAATGATGATTTTGTGATTTATTGTGACGCATCAAAGCAAGGTCTCGGTTGTGTATTAATGCAACGAACGAAGGTGATTGCTTATGCGTCTAGACAATTGAAGATTCACGAACAAAATTATACGACGCATGATTTGGAATTAGGCGCGGTTGTTTTTGCATTAAAGACTTGGAGGCACTACTTATATGGGGTCAAAAGTATTATATATACCGACCACAAAAGTCTTCAACACATATTTAATCAGAAACAACTGAATATGAGGCAGCGTAGGTGGATTGAATTATTGAATGATTACGATTTTGAGATTCGTTACCACCCGGGGAAGGCAAATGTGGTAGCCGATGCCTTGAGCAGGAAGGATAGAGAACCCATTCGAGTAAAATCTATGAATATAATGATTCATAATAACATTACTACTCAAATAAAGGAGGCGCAACAAGGAGTTTTAAAAGAGGGATATTTAAAGGATGAAATACCCAAAGGATCGGAGAAGCATCTTAATATTCAGGAAGACGGAACCCGGTATAGGGCTGAAAGGATTTGGGTACCAAAATTTGGAGATATGAGAGAAATGGTACTTAGAGAAGCTCATAAAACCAGATACTCAATACATCCTGGAACGGGGAAGATGTACAAGGATCTCAAGAAACATTTTTGGTGGCCGGGTATGAAAGCCGATGTTGCTAAATACGTAGGAGAATGTTTGACGTGTTCTAAGGTCAAAGCTGAGCATCAGAAACCATCAGGTCTACTTCAACAACCCGAAATCCCGGAATGGAAATGGGAAAACATTACCATGGATTTCATCACTAAATTGCCAAGGACTGCAAGTGGTTTTGATACTATTTGGGTAATAGTTGATCGTCTCACCAAATCAGCACACGTCCTACCAATAAGAGAAGATGACAAGATGGAGAAGTTAGCACGACTGTATTTGAAGGAAGTCGTCTCCAGACATGGAATACCAATCTCTATTATCTCTGATAGGGATGGCAGATTTATTTCAAGATTCTGGCAGACATTACAGCAAGCATTAGGAACTCGTCTAGACATGAGTACTGCCTATCATCCACAAACTGATGGGCAGAGCGAAAGGACGATACAAACGCTTGAAGACATGCTACGAGCATGTGTTATTGATTTCGGAAACAGTTGGGATCGACATCTACCGTTAGCAGAATTTTCCTACAACAACAGCTACCATTCAAGCATTGAGATGGCGCCGTTTGAAGCACTTTATGGTAGAAAGTGCAGGTCTCCGATTTGTTGGAGTGAGGTGGGGGATAGACAGATTACGGGTCCGGAGATTATACAAGAAACTACCGAGAAGATCATCCAAATTCAACAACGGTTGAAAACCGCCCAAAGTCGACAAAAGAGCTACGCTGACATTAAAAGAAAAGATATAGAATTTGAAATTGGAGAGATGGTCATGCTTAAAGTTTCACCTTGGAAAGGCGTTGTTCGATTTGGTAAACGAGGGAAATTAAATCCAAGGTATATTGGACCATTCAAGATTATTGATCGTGTCGGACCAGTAGCTTACCGACTTGAGTTACCTCAACAACTCGCGGCTGTACATAACACTTTCCACGTCTCGAATTTGAAGAAATGTTTTGCTAAAGAAGATCTCACTATTCCGTTAGATGAAATCCAAATCAACGAAAAACTCCAATTCATCGAAGAACCCGTCGAAATAATGGATCGTGAGGTTAAAAGACTTAAGCAAAACAAGATACCAATTGTTAAGGTTCGATGGAATGCTCGTAGAGGACCCGAGTTCACCTGGGAGCGTGAAGATCAGATGAAGAAGAAATACCCGCATCTATTTCCAGAAGATTCGTCAACACCTTCAACAGCTTAAAATTTCGGGACGAAATTTATTTAACGGGTAGGTACTGTAGTGACCCGAACTTTTCCATGTTTATATATATTAATTGAGATTGATGTTTACATGATTAAATGTTTCCAACATGTTAAGCAATCAAACTTGTTAAGACTTGATTAATTGAAATAGGTTTCATATAGACAATTGACCACCCAAGTTGACCGGTGATTCACGAACGTTAAAACTTGTAAAAAAAAAAAAACTATATGATGACATATATATGGTTATATATATAGTTAACATGATATTATGATAAGTAAACATATCATCAATTATATTAACAATGAACTACATATGTAAAAACAAGACTACTAACTTAATGATTTTGAAACGAGACATATATGTAACGTTTATCGTTGTAACGACATTTAATGTATATATATCATATTAAGAGATATTCGTACATCATAATATCATGATAATATAATAATTTAAAATCTCTTTTGATATTATAAACATTGGGTTAACAACATTTAACAAGATCGTTAACCTAAAGGTTTCAAAACAACACTTACATGTAACGACTAACGATGACTTAACGACTCAGTTAAAATGTATATACATGTAGTGTTTTAATATGTATTTATACACTTTTGAAAGACTTCAATACACTTATCAAAATACTTCTACTTAACAAAAATGCTTACAATTACATTCTCGTTCAGTTTCATCAACAATTCTACTCGTATGCACCCGTATTCGTACTCGTACAATACACAGCTTTTAGATGTATGTACTATTGGTATATACACTCCAATGATCAGCTCTTAGCAGCCCATGTGAGTCACCTAACACATGTGGGAACCATCATTTGGCAACTAGCATGAAATATCTCATAAGATTACAAAAATATGAGTAATCATTCATGACTTATTTACATGAAAACAAAATTACATATCCTTTATATCTAATCCATACACCAACGACCAAAAATACCTACAAACACTTTCATTCTTCAATTTTCTTCATCTAATTGAACTCTCTCAAGTTCTATCTTCAAGTTCTAAGTGTTCTTCATAAATTCCAAAAGTTCTAGTTTCATAAAATCAAGAATACTTTCAAGTTTGCTAGCTCACTTCCAATCTTGTAAGGTGATCATCCAACCTCAAGAAATCTTTGTTTCTTACAGTAGGTTATCATTCTAATACAAGGTAATAATCATATTCAAACTTTGGTTCAATTTCTATAACTATAACAATCTTATTTCAAGTGATGATCTTACTTGAACTTGTTTTCGTGTCATGATTTTGCTTCAAGAACTTTGAGCCATCCAAGGATCCATTGAAGCTAGATCCATTTTTCTCTTTTCCAGTAGGTTCATCCAAGGAACTTAAGGTAGTAATGATGTTCATAACATCATTCGATTCATACATATAAAGCTATCTTATTCGAAGGTTTAAACTTGTAATCACTAGAACATAGTTTAGTTAATTCTAAACTTGTTCGCAAACAAAAGTTAATCCTTCTAACTTGAATTTTAAAATCAACTAAACACATTTTCTATATCTATATGATATGCTAACTTAATGATTTAAAACCTGGAAACACGAAAAACACCGTAAAACCAGATTTACGCCGTCGTAGTAACACCGCGGGCTGTTTTGGGTTAGTTAATTAAAAACTATGATAAACTTTGATTTAAAAGTTGTTATTCTGAGAAAATGATTTTTATTATGAACATGAAACTATATCCAAAAATTATGGTTAAACTCAAAGTGGAAGTATGTTTTCTAAAATGGTCATCTAGACGTCGTTCTTTCGACTGAAATGACTACCTTTACAAAAACGACTTGTAACTTATTTTTTCGACTAGAAACCTATACTTTTTTTGTTTAGATTCATAAAATAGAGTTCAATATGAAACCATAGCAATTTGATTCACTCAAAACGGATTTAAAATGAAGAAGTTATGGGTAAAACAAGATTGGATAATTTTTCTCATTTTAGCTACGTGAAAATTGGTAACAAATCTATTCCAACCATAACTTAATCAACTTGTAGTATATATTATGTAATCTTGAGATACCATAGACACGTATACAATGTTTCGACCTATCATGTCGACACATCTATATATATTTCGGAACAACCATAGACACTCTATATGTGAATGTTGGAGTTAGCTATACAGGGTTGAGGTTGATTCCAAAATATATATAGTTTGAGTTGTGATCAATACTGAGATACGTATACACTGGGTCGTGGATTGATTCAAGATAATATTTATCGATTTATTTCTGTACATCTAACTGTGGACAACTAGTTGTAGGTTACTAACGAGGACAGCTGACTTAATAAACTTAAAACATCAAAATATATTAAAAGTGTTGTAAATATATTTTGAACATACTTTGATATATATGTATATATTGTTATAGGTTCGTGAATCAACCAGTGGCCAAGTCTTACTTCCCGACGAAGTAAAAATCTGTGAAAGTGAGTTATAGTCCCACTTTTAAAATCTAATATTTTTGGGATGAGAATACATGCAGGTTTTATAAATGATTTACAAAATAGACACAAGTACGTGAAACTACATTCTATGGTTGAATTATCGAAATCGAATATGCCCCTTTTTATTAAGTCTGGTAATCTAAGAATTAGGGAACAGACACCCTAATTGACGCGAATCCTAAAGATAGATCTATTGGGCCTAACAAACCCCATCCAAAGTACCGGATGCTTTAGTACTTCGAAATTTATATCATATCCGAAGGGTGTCCCGGAATGATGGGGATATTCTTATATATGCATCTTGTTATTGTCGGTTACCAGGTGTTCACCATATGAATGATTTTTATCTCTATGTATGGGATGTGTATTGAAATATGAAATCTTGTGGTCTATTGTTACGATTTGATATATATAGGTTAAACCTATAACTCACCAACATTTTTGTTGACGTTTTAAGCATGTTTATTCTCAGGTGATTATTAAGAGCTTCCGCTGTCGCATACTTAAATAAGGACAAGATTTGGAGTCCATGCTTGTATGATATTGTGTAAAAACTGCATTCAAGAAACTTATTTTGTTGTAACATATTTGTATTGTAAACCATTATGTAATGGTCGTGTGTAAACAGGATATTTTAGATTATCATTATTTGATCATCTACGTAAAGCTTTTTAAACCTTTATTGATGAAATAAAGGTTATGGTTTGTTTAAAAATGAATGCAGTCTTTGAAAAACGTCTCATATAGAGGTCAAAACCTCGCAACGAAATCAATTAATATGGAACGTTTTTAATCAATAAGAACGGGACATTTCAGATATAAATATAGACCACAAGATTTCATAGTAATAAGTATATGTACACTCGCAAGTGTATAAAAGTATTCCATAAGTTGTTGAGCGCTTTGGTAACCATACTTAACCATTAATGTAGCATATTCCCTTTATTATGAAATCTCCCCACACTGTACCAAGTGTAGTAAAAATGAAGTACTATGCAACCGTTTACGATACTAGAGCGACTAACCCGGTTGGGGTTGTCAAACCCGATAGATCTATCAATAGGATTCGCGCTTACATGTTCTTACAACATGTAAATATTAGTTACCAAGCTATTAGGGAAGATATGCAAGGTGGTACAACTCAATGTAGAATATATTTTAAGTACTTGTGTCTATGGCGTAAAACATAAAATGCATGTATTCTCATCCCAAAATATTTGTAGAGTTTAAAAATGGGACTATATACTCACAGTAGTAAAAGTATATTAATAATAAGTTTTCAACTTATTAAAAATATGACCGTCGTCCTTGGATTCACAAACCTATAACAATAATAACGATTCAGATAATAATACGACATATGAATAAAATAAAGCAAGTTCATAGAATACTTATATAATAATTTTTAACATTTTATGTTAGTAGTCCAAAATAGTCTGAAAAGTCCAACAGTCCAATAATCGGTGTATATATATATATATATATATATATATATATATATATATATATATATATATATATATATATATATATATATATATATATATATATATATATATATATATATATATATATATATATAATCTTAGAATTACCCCACGACGTATTGTATTTATTGTCTTTGCATCAACCCAGAGACGTATTGTATACGTATTGTCTTAGAATTAACTAAGACGTATTGTGTTAGGATTTATCAAAATGTATTGTATACTTATTGTGTTAGGACGTACCAAGAATATTATTATACATATATACAATCACAGAATTAACCAAGATTATAATATTTTGTTATACTACTGATAACATGTCCAAATATATATAGGATATAGGAAAAGTTAACAAGGATATGGTTAATATAGTTTTTATAATATAAATTTCGTCCATACAACGTTAATTTTTAGCAGATTTTGTTTTACTCGCTAAGTATTCATTACAACTCCGTTTAAAGTGAATCAAATTGCTATGGATTCATTAAGAAGTAAATTTTACAAAACCAATTCGAAAAGTTCATCCCAAGTAGTAATTTTTAGAGCTTTACCCTCTTTTTGTGTCGGTGGACAGATTTGGAAAAATCCCGGCATCCACCCAATATATGATTTTTGATAAAATACTTCCACTTTGTCTAAAATCATGAAAAAATACTGGAAGTTTTATTTACATATATTAACATATTTCCAAAGTCTTAGCCTCGAACTCAAAGTGTAAGATAGGTTTTTAATTCCCAACCCAAAACAGTCCGCTTTTTACCGAATGGAGATTAAAGGATATATGTTAACTTTCAAGGTGTTCTTCATATGTACAAGTTATAAGTTCTTATATTAACTTAATATAACATCATAATACATATAAATAAGTGTTATTAGAGTTAAGTTAGAAAGATTAGATTAGTTTTTCAAACAAGCTTGGTGTTCACCAAAACAAGTTCTAGTTTTTACAAGTTTTATAAGTATAATAAGATAGCAACTATACAAGGAATTGAACAGGATTTTGAGAAGTATTTTATCTTGATTATGAAGAGGAAAGTTGCTGAGATTAAAGTATGATATGCGAGCATTCAAGTGTGTGTTTTTAGTTTAAAAAAATGTGGAGTAAAAATGAGTTAAAATGGTCCTTATTTATAAGCTTATAGTTTTGGCTTTTAGTGAAAATATCTAAGATAAGTTAAATTGTATTAAGTCATACATGACATATTAAATTGATTAGGTCATTGATGACATATTACACAAATAATTGCAGATTTCTATTGGTATATACCAATAGTAAATACTTCTAGAACCTGTGTATAATACGGGTAAAAATACCGTATGAATGCGAGTAGAATTCTTGAGAAAATTGAACAGAAATGCGAGTATAGCTATTATTTATATGTATTGGTATATTATAAAGTGTATTCAATACTTGTAAGGATGTATTTACACTCGTAATACATTATATGTAAATACATTTTAACATAAATTAATTACGTCGTTTAAATAGTAATATATATATTGTTTAAAAACTCTTTAAATTTATAGTATGAAAATATATATATAATACTTTGTTAATATACTTATTGATATATTTAATTATCATATTTTCAAGTTAAATATATATAAATCCATATATATATACACAATAATTAAACAATTAAATCAAGTTATGACGTTCGTGAATCGTCGGAATAAAAGGGTGACCAAAAGCTTGTGTAAAACTCTTTCCGGAGGTTCAAGATTTATTAAAATTCATTGCTTACCAAGTCAGAATTATATAAAGATTAAGTTTAAATTTGGTCGGAAATTTCCGGGTCGTCACAGTACCCACCCGTTAAAGAAATTTCGTCCCGAAATTTGATCGAGGTCGTCATGGCTAACAATAAGAATGTTATTATGATGAATATAAGTTGATTTATAGGGTTTTATCATGATTGAGAAATATGGATAAAATAATTCGATTACTCGAAACGTATGAGTGAAGCTATCGTAAAAGAGTGAAATGAGAAAATAGGGATTCGTCTTATCTTTTGACGTCATCACGGTTGATCTCCGGATTAAAGAAAATCTTTGTAATCTATATAAGATTTGATTCTTCGACGATTAAGGAAATTATGATCCTCTTTGATTTAATGCAATAATCTGTCTCGATTTCTGTGTTGGATATTTTACTATAAATCAACCTCCTACGTTTCCTTCTTTCTACATCTCCCATCTTTTATACTTTCTTCCTTTCTTCGTACTTCCAAAACATTCGTCAATATGCTCCATCTAGTTTTAATTCTTGATATATTCTTGACTATCACATCTGTCATTCTTCTTTTTCATCTTCCACCGGAAGAATCCGTTAATTTCTACTATGCTCTTGGGTTTATAGTGTTCTTAGTTTTCTCGTGTCTTTATATTGCTATACGCATCGATATACACGGTTTGTAATTTCTGCGTTGTCTTCGTGCTTATATTTTCCTTATATTTTGGAGTTTCATGCTTCCGTCTTCTTTTTTCGACTTCAAGTCAAGCGAATAATGGTCTAGAATTCATAAATATGAAATTCGGAATGAACATAGCTAATGCTCTAAGAGAGAAATTGTAATAGCACAATTTGACTTGTGAAATTACCAGAATCCAAAGGAAAAGATAGAACTATCAATAGAATATGTTCTTGATATGTTTAGAGATTAGATTGAATGTAAGAGTCATGTAACATGGCACATGATGACGTTATGGTCTGTGAATCATTACGTTCCATTTAGAAACTCATCATGATTTACTGTAATATAATCACGTTGATCAAGTGTCATTATATTATACTAACTCATGCTTCAGTTCCCAACATTACTTCAAAAACATTCATACTTTACACTCAGAGGTTTCAGATGTTTAGAAACTAAAACAGTTTTCTTTATGATGTGATACAGATAACGCGAAGGAATAAATGATTTCAGATAAGAATGGTTATGAAAATATCTTCAGAAATATGAAGGATATTTATAACGGAAGATACGATGATATCTTAGAATATTTAAGATAAGAAGATGATGAAGAATATTGTCCGCAAGGGTTTTAGCGTAAGGAGCAAGGTATTTGCTAAGGATTTTAGCAGACACCGAATCATTTGGATTCTTTGAAGGTAGATTTCGTCCTTGTGATTTGTCCACAGCCTCCTTCGGGGTTTGCTCAATTCATTTTTCAGTTTCAAACCTTCTCTTTTTATGTGCTTTGCTAACACAATATTACTTATCATCAACTTTTGACTGTTACGATTGTCTACAGTTGCTGCTGCTTCATTCAGCTTTTTCAAAACTTCATAGTACTGATTCGTAGGCTGAAGTGCTATTCCGGATTTCAGAATTATAATTCCAGGAAATAACGTTATATGTATATGCAGAAATGATGTGAGATTCAAGAATAATTATTGATGCTTCCTGGGGTTTGGTATGACAATTATTGTTACAAGATATAGATGGGTACATGACAAGGTTTTATAGTGATCTTTCAGAGAGATTTAAGTCAAAGAGCAATAAAGTTGCTGGTAAGCTTACTACTAATGTGGTGGAATATAAAAGGTTCCCCAGTAACGATGGCGAAAATACAACGTATATATCAAGGTTATAATAAGGCTTCTCCGGATGAAAAGTCGAAGTTGTCTTTTTGGAGCTGTGACAAAATTCGCTATTTTGAAAAGGGATTATAAAGTTATTTTGGGTAATAATAATGCTAAAGGATCTGACACGGATACGTGTTAAACCTTTGCTTAGGTTCAAGTGTCCTCCGAATGCATATCTATATGCATATATTCTTCGTATGTAACGTGTAATTGGTTCATTCTCTCGATTGTTCCTTAGTTGAGATGTTTTCAAGAATTTTGAAGGGTTTAGACGCATGTTGTCATCGTCAATATCCGTATAATGAATTCGTCGTGAATCTTGAATGATACGAATATCTTTATGAGTTCTGTGAATGAAAGTGATGTTCTAGTATAGTTTGAATTTAAAGTATGATTTTGAAGGATGTAGGAATTTAAGATTGATGGCACTTCTTAAATCTTGACTTGGATTTTGATCTGTCAAAATCAGAATATGTAATTGAATTGGTATGGAAAATGGTTGTCTTGAATTTTGTGAAATGATGTATATTGCTATGAAAGGAGAGAGTATAATTAACGATTGTCGAAACATCATTGAAAATGTACAGTGTAACATATTAATGTGAACTTAAGTATTTCTCGGGTATTACCTACCCGTTAAAATAAAATTTCACAAGTAATATTTTGTATAAAAGAATTTTTATTACAGTCTTTATGAAAATATATGTATGTATATTTTCTTCAGATGTAATATGGATTTAATGAGTTAATATTATATTAATCTCATTTGGTTTACGGTTGGAACTAGAAATGAATAATCCCTAAAACTTTAGAGATAACATAATCGACGCGGAATATTTCTTCAACGTAAATGAAATAATGAATTAATACTTCATCACTCATTATTATTGGTATCCCTCAGTGCCTGCGGTGCGTATGATGTTGATGCTCGTAATGCGGCTTGCGATGTTGAGGCTTGTGATGTTGTTGGTACTGCTGCTGCTGGTGCTGGTAGTGGTTTGATGTGAGTATAGATGATGATAATTTGTTTTGTTTTGTATTGTGAAAGAAGATGTTTGAAGTTTCTTGAATAAAAAGAGAGGTCAGGAGCTTTATAAAGGGAATGAAATGATGTAGGATGCACTTGCTAATGAAGTTTTGCTTTTCATGCAGTAATTTTTTTTTTTTTACTAAATAATTCACAATGCAAGATACGGAGTAAAGGTCGGATAGCCTCAATAATATTAGTAATATTATACTCGTTGTGGCATATCCTGGAAAGGAGAGAGAAAACGGTGTTACGAATGGGTTCGCCGGTAAGTGCCTCCTGTTCTCCATCGAGAGGTGAATTAGATTTATGAAACAGATCGCCTTCTTATTGTCTAAATTGATTAATTCTTCCACGAACCCACCCCCAATTCATCCAGAAGAGGTGATGACTAATTGGTTGGTTCATTACGGTTAGACTGCTCTCGGAGCTTAAATGAAATTCCATATCGGAATAGCTTTTAGAATTCGATGAACTCGAGCTTTGTGAAGAATCCGCCTTACACGTTCAGAGGAATGATTGTTGATATGAAAAAGATTTAGGGCTTAGATTGATATTCTTAATACATAATTTACATATGTATATTTAATACCAAAATCCCATAAGTTACAAAGGAATTTACGGAAGATGTCAGGCAAAGTCTACCGTGATAGATATGATAAGATATGAATATGTGTCTATACACTACCTATGCAATAATTGCAGTAAGACGCGTCTAGACTTAAGATGATAAACAGGTAATTTCCGACAAGAATGATAAGCAAAACTTTTAATATGCAGATAAGGTCGAAGTCCAGACTCACTAATGCATCCTAACAACTATCAGTTAGACACACTAATGCAAGACCTGGTTCGCTAAGACCACCGCTCTGATACCAACTTGAATGAACCGTCCATATTATTATAAACGCAGTACGTTATTCATTGGTCCCATAGCGAGGTATTTGACCTCTATATGATACGTTTTAGAAAAATATTGCATTCGTTTCATAAAAAGCACACCATTATTATACATAATGCATGTTTTAAACAAGTGGGCAATTATTTAAGAAATAATCCCCATGATACATCAGTTACCAAATACTACACACATGACATAACTGTCGAATATAATACATGACAAAGGTTTTATTGAATGCAACACTTCATTTAAACAAAAGCATGAGACTCTAGGCACAACTTTCTTAGATAATGCAAAAGCGGAAGACTTTCTTAAGGACCTGAGAATAAACATGCTTAAACAGTCAACACAAAGGTTGGTGAGATATATAGGTTTAGCATCGATATAAATATAGACCACAAGATTTTATAGTTATAAATATATGTACACTCGCAAGTGTATAAAAGTATTCCATAAGTTATTGAGCGCTTTGGTAACCATACTTAACCATTAATGTAGCATATTCTCTTTATTATGAAATCTCCCTACACTGTACCAAGTGTAGTAAAAATGAAGTACTATGCAACCGTTTACGATACTAGAGCGACTAGCCCGTTTGGGGTTGTCAAACCTGATAGATCTATCAATAGGATTCGCGCTTACATGTTCTTACAACATGTAAATATTAGTTACCAAGCTATTAGGGAAGATATGCAAGGTGGTACAACTCAACGTAGAATATATTTTAAGTACTTGTGTCTATGGCGTAAAACATAAAATGCATGTATTCTTATCTCAAAATATTTGTAGAGTTTAAAAATGGGACTATATACTCACAGTAGTAAAAGTATATTAATAATAAGTTTTCAACTTATTAAAAATATGACCGTCGTCCTTGGATTCACGAACCTATAACAATAATAACGATTCAGATAATAATACGACATATGAATAAAATAAAGCAAGTTCATAGAATACTTATATAATAATTTTTAACATTTTATGTTAGTAGTCCATTGTTAGTAATATATATATATATATATATATATATATATATATATATATATATATAATCTTAGAATTACCCTACGACGTATTGTATTTATTGTCTTTGCATCAACCCAGAGACGTATTGTATACGTATTGTCTTAGAATTAACTAAGACGTATTGTGTACGTATTGTCTTAGGATTTATCAAAACGTATTGTATACTTATTGTGTTAGGACGTACCAAGAATATTATTATACATATATACAATCACAGAATTAAACAAAATTATAATATTTTGTTATACTACTGATAACATGTCCAAATATATATAGGATATAGGAAAAGTTAACAAGGATATGGTTAATATAGTTTTTATAATATAAATTTCGTCCATACAACGTTAATTTTTATCAGATTTTGTTTTGCTCGCTAAATATTCATTACAACTCCGTTTAAAGTGAATCAAATTGATATGGATTCATTAAGAAGTAAATTTTACAAAACCAATTCGAAAAGTTCATCCCAAGTAGTAATTTTTAGAGCTTTACCCTCTTTTTTTGTCGGTGGACAGATTTGGAAAAATCCCGGCATCCACCCAATATATGATTTTTGATAAAATACTTCCACTTTGTCTAAAATCATGAAAAAAAATACTGGAAGTTTTATTTACATATATTAACATATTTCCAAAGTCTTAGCCTCGAACTCAAAGTGTAAGATAGGTTTTTAATTCCCAATCCAAAACAGCCCGCTTTTTACAGAATGGAGATTAAAGGATATATGTTAAGTTTCAAGGTGTTCTTCATATGTACAAGTTATAAGTTCTTATATTAACTTAATATAACATCATAATACATATAAATAAGTGTTATTAGAGTTAAGTTAGAAAGATTATATTAGTTTTTCAAACAAGCTTGGTGTTCACTAAAACAAGTTCTAGTTTTTACAAGTTTTATAAGTATAATAAGATAGCAACTATACAAGGAATTGAACAAGGATTTTGAGAAGTATTTTACCTTGATTATGAAGAGGAAAGTTGATGAGATTAAAGTATGATATGAGAGCATTCAAGTGTGTGTTTTTAGTTTAAAAAAATGTGGAGTAAAAATGAGTTAAAATGGTCCTTATTTATAAGCTTATAATTTTGGCTTTTAGTGAAAATATCTAAGATAAGTTAAATTGTATTAAGTCATGCATGATATATTAAATTGATTAGGTCATTGATGACATATTACACAAATAATTGCAGATTTCTATTGGTATATACCAATTGTAAATACTTCTAGAAGCTGTGTATAATACGGGTAAAAATACCGTATGAATGCGAGTAGAATTCTTGAGGAAATTGAACGGAAATGCGAGTATAGCTATCCTTTATATGTATTAGTATATTATAAAGTGTATTCAATACTTGTAAGGATGTATTTACATTCGTAATACATTATATGTAAATACATTTTAACATAAGTTAATTACGTCGTTTAAATAGTAATATATATATTGTTTGAAAACTCTTTAAATTAGTAGTATGAAAATATATATATATATAATACTTTGTTAATATACTTAATGAGATATTTAATTATCATATTTTCAAGTTAAATATATAAATCCATATATATATATATATATATATATATATATATATATATATATATATATATATATATATATATATACACACACAATAATTAAACAATTAAATCAAGTTATGACGTTCGTGAATCATCGGAATAAAAGGGTGACCAAAAGCTTGTGTAAAACTCTTTCCGGAGGTTCAAGATTTATTAAAATTCATTGCTTATCAAGTCGAAATTATATAAAGATTAAGTTTAAATTTGGTCGGAAATTTCCGGGTCTTCACAATCCGTGAGTCAAGCCTCACGGTTTTGATTTATTGATTGGAGTATCGTAATCCTTCATTTTTTGCATCATAACCCCAAAATTGGCCATCTCTTTTCTAAAGGTAAGTTTTTTACCTCCAAATTGGTTATGCTCCTTCCTTGATTTAACATCACCAACAACGTGGTTGATTTCATTTGGAGTATCAAAAACACCCGAAAGATTTGGAATGTGATCTAACCAATCAACACTTGTGTTTTTACCCTTGTTCTTGATTCGGTTTTCTTTATTGTGAAAAACAGGGACCTCGCAAGAAGCAATGGGGATACACCTTGCTTTGATTTTCTCACATGAATCTTTGCAACCTTTATCGATGCAATGATTCTCTTGTGTATTATTGAGAGGGCTGGAATGAGAAATATTAGCATGACTTGAAGGCTTCACAATGTCAGCAAAGGAAGAATGGTTAATAGGTAAAGGGGAGATGTAATCAGGCTCGGGAGAAATGTCGATTTGTTTGGAAGGTGGGGAGTATTTTGGGGAAAGGGAAACAAGGGTAGGATAGTCATTTAGGTTGAGGTTGAAGGGGGCATAACTCTTGGGAGGGGAAGGTGTTGAAAGGGACAAGTCATTGTTTGCCACATGGTCAGCAACATAGGCTACACTTTGTACTTTGAAAAGACTTGTTTTGATATCATTCTCTGCTTTCTTGAAGACAACTCTCTTTTCTTTTTGTTTTTTAATAGCATTTGAAACTTTTTCCATAGAATTATGGATTACTCTAGGGACGTTGGCCGAAAATGGGTTGAAAGACTTTTTGGGAGATTCGAATTTCAATTCCACCTTTTCAATGTAAACTTCACCCTCCTCTAAATTATGAATCACTTTTGGATTGGAATCCAATTTATGACCATTAGGTTTTTGAGGGGTTTGAAACTGCACTTCAAAGCATGACTCATCAACTTCCCCATCCTTCATTTGACGTTTTTTGATCGGCATTTGCAAAACCGTGGCCTGGTTATCAGCTTTTTTATCGGGTTTATCTTCTTTATGGAGATCAATCCCCTCAGAAAGCAAAGTGTTATACTCTTCAATAATAACTTCACTAACCGATTCAAGAAACTCTTCTTCAATAACCTCCTCAACCCAAACCTTGCCGATAGGAGAGTTGTTCAAAAAGGCCTGTACATATTGTTTTATGGATCCTGCAACTTCGGTTTCAACCATGGCATGAAGAACATCCGGACATTGGTGATTATAAGACAAAACATCAACATGTAACACCCTTCCAAAAACCCTAGCGACTTCAATTGTGCAATTAGACGAAGAACAATTGTACGGAATACCTTTGATTGCAAGTTTTAGGATTCTAGAATACTTGTTTTTGTAGTTTCTCATTGGAATAACCTCAAGGAATTCCAATTCATTATTTGAAGGACCCTTTGTCATGTTCTTATAACTTTCAGCATCTTTACAAGAAACAATATAACCATATGACCTCCATGTAGAAACAAAAGTTACTGCTATCGATCTATATTTTAACCAGTTAAACAATTTTAGAGCTTTAATTGGTACCTTATCCACAACGAGGGCCGACAATTGCAGTTTATCCGTCACCTCTTGATTAATTGACAGGTGAATCGCCGGGATCGACTTAATTGTTTGTTCTGCAGCTATACCTACTCTGAGCTTCTACTCCTAGTCTTTCCTAGTGTAAGCAAATACTTCATGATTCTTCACTTTATGAGTACGGAGTAATTTCTAAAAGGCTTTTGAATTACAAAAAAGTAAATAAATCAATACTGTACAAAGCAAGAGGTACTCATGGATCCATATGACCACATGAAAAGCTTACTGTCACGAAGGTATTTTGTAATACTCCATATACGATGAACCAAATAAAACATTTATTTTTATTCATATAATTTTAGTTTATTAATATGATGTTCATAAATAAAAGTTATTACATACTAGTTGTTATAATTCAGTAGGCTTATAACTAATTTTGACCTAAGCCTATACAATCCTTAAATATGAGAGAGTAGTAATGGAAGAGAGAGAGAGAGAGTATATTTCTTATATGTAAGAAAATGGTATGTATATGTGTGTTCATTATCCACATATATATAGTACAAATTTTACTATCCATATTTGACTAATTACCATCCATATTTTACTACTAAATTTACAACACTCCCCCTTGGATGGTAATTTTTTTTTTTAAAGAGCAATTAATACTGCCTCGTTAAAAACCTTGCTAAAGAAAACCCAGTGGGATAAAACTTTAGCTAAGGGAAAAAGAGTGCAGCATAGAGTTGACTCCCCCTCAAGTAGACAACGCTGAGTCGTCACATCTTTTGAACTTGCCTCATGCCAATATTGTGAATGTATGTTTTGAAAAACAGCGATTGACAGTGCTTTGGTATAAAGATCAACAGAGTTGTTGATTGAACGTATCTCATTTTAATCTGGTTGTCTTTTACGAGATCTTGAGTATATGAGAAGAATCTGAGGTTTTCATCTGAAACTGTATCATCTAAATCTTTTATGTACAAGTTTGGTCCACGTGATTTGTCTACAGTCTCCTTCATGGTTTGTTCAAACTGTTGTTTCAATTCCTATTCCCTTTCAGTCTTTTTCTGAGCCTTACTAATATACCATTCTTTTCCATCAAACTTATGACCGTTAAGACTGTTTATAACTTTAGCGCCTCGTCAGCATTTATGTTTTGTTCTGTCATTTTTTGATACTCTTCTTTCATTTGTACTATGTAAGCTGTATTATCTTCATAGATAGTTGTTAGGCTTTTATAGCGTTCTAGTCCACAAGAATCAATAATGATTTGTATCATTGATCTTAACTAAAATCATTCCCGAGTAGCTTCATGTAATGCAATCACTTCGGCATGATTTGATGATGTTGCAACAAGTGTTTGTTTTGAGAACGTCATGATATTGCGGTGCCTCCATTTAGGAATACATATCCAGTTTGAGATTTAGCTTTATGTAGATCGGATAAATAATCTGCATCTGTATAACCAAATGATGTTTTAGCAGAGGTATACGAAATAGTTTATATTTTACTAGGAAAAACTATTAAATACGATACAATTTTACACAAGATATTTATTTATTTATAGAATGGATATACTTAAACCTTGCTACAACACTTATAGACAGTGTACCTAATCGTACAGTAGTGTAGTTTTTAGTAAGTCCGGTTCGTTCCACAGGGAAATCTTTAAACAAAGCTCAACGCTATATTAGTTTACTTTTATAAAAATACAAATATATATATAAGTAATATTATTATTATAAAGGGGGGTTTTTACCGTTTAATGACTGGTTTGTCGATTTTAAAACTTTAGTCGCAGTTAAAACCTAATGTAAAATATTAAAAATAAATACAAGACTTAAATTAAAGCGTAAAGTAAATAACGATAATGAAATTGCGAATAATAAAAGTGCGATAAAATAAACTTGCGATAATTAAAAAGTACGATAATTAAAAGTGCAATTAAATACAATAACAATAAAAATGCGATAATTAGAAGTGCAATTAAATATAAAATAAAGGAAATTAAATATGAAATAAAAGAATTATGCTTATTTAAACTTCCGTAATCATGATGTTTGACGTGTTGATTTTAGTTTTATGCCCATGGGTTAATTGTCCTTTGTCCTGGATTATTTAATCTGTCCGTCTGGTTTTTGTCCATAACAGTCCATCAGTCATAAATATAAAGTGCGAGTGTCCTCGTCAAATTATTATTATACCCGAAGTTAAATATTCCAACTAATTGGGGATTCGAATTGTAACAAGGTTTTAATACTTTGTTTAATGAATACACCAGGTTATCGACTGCGTGTAAACCAAGGTTTTACTACTTTGTTAACAATTACACCAATTACCCTTGAATGTAATTTCACCCCTGTTTTAATTATTCTAGTGGCTATTAATCCATTCCCGTGTCCGGTTAAATTAATGATTATTCGTACATATAAATACCCCGCCCATCGTGTCCGATCGAGTGTATATGGTAATTTATAGGGACGCCCAATTGTAAATCTTTATATTAACATTAACAAACTATCATTTAGTTAAACAAATATAAAGCCCATTAATAGCCCATAGTCTAATTTACACAAGTGTCGTTCTTTTGTCCAAACCCCAATTATGGTACAAAGCCCAATTACCCAATTTTAGTAATTAGCCCAACATCATGATTACTTCGTTTTAAATAAGCATAATAATAACTTAGCTACGAGACATTAATATAAAAAGGTTGAACATAACTTACAATGATTAAAAATAGCGTAGCGTTACACGGACAGAATTTCGACTTACACCCTTACAATAATCGCTAACATACCCTTATTATTAGAATTATAATTAAAATTAAAATATAAATTATAAATATAAATATAAATTTTACGTATGAATGAGGAAGAAAAAAAAGATTATGAATTGCGATCAGAATTCGGTTGCTTTTATAGGAAAAGTCGAATTTTGGGGCTCCGCGACTCGCGGTGAAAACCTCTTCAAACTCCGCGAGTCGCGGAGGTTACTTTTACAGCTCAGAGGAGTTTGGCTCTTTGTTTACCAACGGTTTATAATATATATATAATATATATATAATTAATATAATTAATTATATATTATATTATATTTATATGCATAGTTAACTTGTAATTTTTAGTCCGTTGCGTCGAGCGTTAAGAGTTGACTCTGGTCCCGGTTCCGGATTTTTGAACGTCCTTGCGTACAATTTTATATTTTGTACTTTGCGTTTTGAATCTTGTACTCTTGTGATTTCGAGACGTTTCTTATCAATAATTGGAATCTCTTTGATTGTCTTTTGTTCTTTTGAGCTTTTTGGTTGTTTGCGTCTTCAATTCGTCAAATCTGTCTTTTGTCTTCACCTTTTATTATTTAAACGAATATCACTTGTAAATAGAACAATTGAAACTAAAAGCTTGTCTTTCTTGAGGAATAATGCTATGAAATATATGTTCGTTTTTAGCATTATCAAATATTCCCACACTTGAGCGTTGCTTGTCCTCAAGCAATATCGTCTTGAAATACAAGAATCACTTCTTTATTCTTCACTCTTTGTACATCAGTGATTTCTATACGGTGATATAAACAATGGTAGTAACGATATGGTTTACAGTCCCACATGACTATAAAAATTTAGATCCATTAAGGAAATTGGATCTTTATGAAAACATTTGATCTTTTGAAATCTAGTTTTTACCCTAGATAAGTTTTCCGGAATAACCCTTTACCGGTGTTTGCAAAATATTTTTGTGGGTTTGGTGGGTTTCAGAATTGAAAATTTTAGCTCAAAACTTGCTGTTTTGTGTCACCCACTTGCTAACCTTGTATTTGGAAAGCAACACGTCCAGTTTACTTGTCCCGTATATTACCTTTCGATAAACTACCGTCCGGTTGTAAAGGAAAGCGTTGAACAAGCAACTGTTAAGGCAATGTCCCCTGACATGCTTTTAATTATGGTCTATAACGTGTCGGACGCAATTACTATCCTTGGTAGGAGCAATAGTAAAGCTCACCCTTATAATTTTTCGGTCTGGCACAAGGTCCTGTCTTTGACCATGCTATGCAACCACCGTTCTTACGGTTGACACCCGATTTGGTTCAGGTGACCTAATGAATTCCAGGTGAATTCCTAGGATTTTACGTTCAATGGTAATGAACGCATTGAAAATAGGGTTTTCAGAAAACAAATCGGTTTATAATTTTGATCAAAATATTTTCTCGTTCAAGCTCGAGTTTAGATATCATTGAATTCCATGAGTTTGAATTCTCAATCTTTAAGGTCAATCTCTAGGATTGAGTAATATCAGTCTTAAAAGCTGATTTTTAATCTTTAAGGAGATTATCCTTTCTGGGGATCTGATTCATTAGTCTTATCCAGCTAATTTGCATGGTGCCCCCCCATTGTACAAGATAAATCCTTCTCATGGTTAGGATAAATCTGACCACATGGCGACCCTTTTTAATGCTGAGGTCCGTGGATTTCCTGCTGATTTTAGTGATGACTTTTCTAGATTTTTCGTCAACCTACAGCTGGTCTGGACGACAACTTCATGACCTAAATCAAGAAGCGCGTGTCTTTTTCGGAAGACTTTACTTCCTTTTAATGATGGAATTGATTCATCGTGTAGATCCATCTCTTCTTTTCTTTCATCGGGTAAAACAGTTTAGTTTAGTCCAAAGCAAAAGTATTTTCAGTTATTTGTTACAGATATATGTGACATATGTTTAAGATAACTTGGTAAATTTTCCCACACTTGGCTTTTATTTTCCTTTTTATCGTCCTCTATTCCATTTTAAATGAATTTTAACATTTTAGTTTGTTTCTCAATTTATGTTCTTTCCGAGGTAACAATAATTTCGGTGTTAAAACCTAGTTTTATCGTTCATAAATATGTATAAACATGATTTTGAGTTCATTTAATTGAAAATTTTGAAAATTTTTACTAGAATTGGGTAGTCAGTATATAAGACTAGGGCTGTTCTTTATTATCAGAGAGCACTAGATTCTAATACAACTACTGCTTTACTAGTATTTTTAATGGTAACCAAGTGTTTAAGATAAAAATTTTAAAATTCGAAAGAATTTAACCCCTTCCCACACTTAAGATCTTGCAATGCCCTCATTTGCAAGAAATCAGTAACAATTTAAATTATTGAGGGTGATTTGTGTGAAAATGATTAAATTTTTACCAAAGTTTCCAAATATATTGGCGTTTGTTTGCTGAATGATAAATGGTGCACATCATTTGTTCATTCCGTCTTGTTGTTATTTCACATATATTTTGCATCTTGTCGTCAAAATTAGTTGCTTTTGCTGAACTTAATGCCAGTCTTTGAAAATGCGTTGTTTTACCCTGTTGTGTACATAAGATAAACTGCAAACATATATACATATTTTTGAAATTTGGTATATTACCCCACATTCAAAAATTATTAAAATCTAAGGATAAAAGTTAGATAATTATAAAAATGATTACACTATTAACAAAAGTATTAAACGTATCAATAATTACAAATTACAAAATAAAAAAAAAAAATAATAAGTAAACTAAGGATGATATTGGTACCAATAGGGGTTCCAGGCATAACCATAGGTGCTATAGAATGCTTCGGCAGGGTCATACGTAGGATATGGTGGCTGCATCTCTATAGACCAAGGAGGGAAGATGGGTTTCGGTGTAGGAATATAGTTTCTACCTATATGTTGGCAATGAGCTATGATTTGGTTCTGATGAACTTGTCAATCTTCAAATGCTCTCTGTCTAGCATTTTCGTATTCCTGAGAAGCTATAAACCTATGCATTTCTTGCATCTCATTCCCCCCTCCTACATTACCTTGCTGCTGGTTTCTCTCCACCTATGGATGTCTACCATGGTATCGTACTGCGGAGTTATTTCGTCTCTTCAAAACTTTCGCACCATGGTATACATTTAAACCTATAGTATCGCGGGGTTCCGGCTCTTCTAGTAATAATCCCCCCCGACTTATATCCACACCAAGATATTCACCAATCAAAGTAATAAAAATACCACCTCCTATTATGCTATGTGGTCGCATCCCCCGAATCATAGCTGATAAATAATAACCCACACAATATGGTATACTTACAGCGCTTTGTGGGTCTCGAATACACATATGGTAAAACAAATCTTGTTCATTTACCTTTTCTTTGTTTTTACCCCTTTGTGTAATCGAATTAGCTAAAAACCTATGTATCACTCTTAATTCGGCTCTATCTATATCCAAATAAGAGTAATTTCCCCCTTTGAAACGGTGATGGCTTGTCATTTGACTCCACACACCGTGTGTATCAAAATTTTTATCTATCTTTCTACCGTTTAGTATCAATCCTCTACAATCGGCAGACGCTAACTCCTCAGGCGTATATATACGTAAAGCCTGAGCCATGTCTAGTAAAGACATGTGGCGCATCGAACCGCCTAACAAAAATCTAATAAAAGAACGATCGGTTAAACTATCTACCCGATCATTCAACTCTATACTACATAACAATTCTTCACACCATACTTTATATACAGGTCTACGTATGGTGAATAAACATACCCAGTCATTAAAAGAAGAATTACCATACCTCTGTACAAGTAATTCCCTAATTGGCCCGGCCAATTCTACAGCTTCTAAGGGTCCCCATTCTATTACCCTCGGTACCTCAACAACCTTAGAATGAAGAGTATGCAAACCCCTTTGATATTTTGGATAATCTATCCAAAGTCTGTCAAATCTCAGGTTCGGGTGCAACTCTTCCAAGTGCATATCGGAAAAGGTCATGACTGGATGAGGTATATCCTGCTTGTAGTAGTTATCCACCTCCTGTTGTTCCAAATTCTCAGCAGGAGCATTTCGGGCTTGGGACGAAGATTCACCCCTTTCAGTCTGCAAAACACATCAAACACAATTTTTGTGCATCCAAATATGCATTAGTGTCAGCAAAATCATTAATCAAAATAATTACAATGACATTATCAATTTATATCAAACTTAAGCTCATTTTCATATTTTCATCAAATCTACACTTTTTCAAATAAGCATATACGAAAATGTTCGCCAAGTTCATAAGCATTCAACTCAAATAACATGTCAAAATAATCATTACTAGCAATTAAACTAGTCTCAAATGGCATTATCTTTCAAAAATCAAGTTCATGAATTTTAGACTTGAAAAAGTCCACTTTAATTCTCAAAATCATGTTTAGGCTCAAAGTTTGGATCATTTAACTACCTAGACATGTTACACTACTCAATTTAGCAACAATTCATGACAAAAATCGGCCATAACCTGTTTATATCAAAAAGCCCCAAATTGCTCAAGAACACAAACCCTAGATTATTCAAAATTTGAAGTTTATGGCTTATAATCATGTTAAACAGCATCAATCTAGGTTATACAAGCATAATACATAAACAATTTAAGCCTAATTACACTAAAAAGCATCAAAATCAAATTGGGAAAAAAATTGCTCAAGAACATCAAATTTCGAATTAAATGGTGTTTAGGTGTAGAAATTTACCGTTTTTCTTGAGTAATTCTTAGATAGCATCCTTCTCAACATGATTTTAGCAAAAGATTTGGTGATTAACGGTTAAAAATTGTGATTTTGGGGTGTATTTTTCGGGTTTTTCGGGTGCAGTTTTTCGCAGGTTTTTTTGTTTTGGGGTTGGGACTGATCTGTTCCAGCTCTTTATTTTTTTTTTCTGATTTTTCATCCCTCCGCGAGTCGCGGCGAAATGCACTCCAAACTCCGCGACTCGCGGAGTTTATTTTTTTTATTTATTTTTTTTTTTTTATAATCATTAACTTTTGAAACAATTAAGTACTTAATTTTAAAATTTTGTTTCCCTTGTTATTTAGGACGAGGTCGTTTCGGATTGATGTCCTAGTCCGTCCTTCTACAAAATTTTAAAATTTGTCTTTTTGTAGCGATTGTTTTAAAAGCTAAGATTTTTGGGTTTTTTCAATGTTTTTGGCATACTTTAATTCAATAAGATTAAAAATAATGATAATAAAAGTTCTCGTCCCTCCCTCGGGTAAAACAATTTCGGTTAAAAGACCTAGTCTTCAACTTACGACGAATTTTAAAAATCATATTTTTAACTTAATGAGATAGAGTAAATTTTTGTTTTAAAATTCACACAACTTAAATATAAAATTCAAAATTTATATTAAAAATTCACACCAAACTTAAAATTTGAAATGCAAAAAAAATTTATATTTTAAAAATTAAAAATTCACACCAAATTTAATTTAAAAATTTATAAATTCATACCAAACTTATATTAATTTTTCAAATATTTACAATTTTAAATATATTGTTTTTATAAAGTTTACAATATTAATTTAAGATTTAAATATTAATTTTTAAAAACATGGTAAAAATAAAATTAAAAATCTTTTTGGCTTTTTATCCCACTTTAATCAATCAAATATTATCAAAAATATGCGCCCCTCTTTTCGGTAAAGTAATTTCGGTTCCAAGACCTAATTTAACTCATGACGAATTTTTTAAATATTTTGGGTTGATTGATTAAAGATATTTATACCTTAAGAATAAACGTTAAATTTCGCAGTGATGTAATAAATTTTTGAATGATATCAATAATTTCGGTCGCCAAACCTAATTTTATTCAATACCAATTTAATACTTTTTAGCGAACAAATTAGCGTTTATTATCAAAAGGTTAAAAATAAAAATAAAAACTGTACAGACATACCTGTGAAATAGATTTCTTAGTTATATGATCTATCCCATTCATAAGATAGTCGGTTTAATTGGTTTTCCATGGCTACATAGGCGTAACCTCGAGCATTCAGTGTCTTTTCTTCTAAACATATGAACGGTCCGTCTCTGCATAAAGTAACAAATTCGGTATTTGAATAGGTTTGATTATTTGAACATTTACCTCCATGTGACCATTTTCCGCATTTGTGACATCTTTCTAGGTGTCGTGCTCTTCTTTTCGCTGCGGATTTTGATTTTCCTTTACCAAATTGTAACTTATTATCTTCGCATCTGGATTCTTTTCTAACTCCGTCCATTCTTTCTCTGATTACTGATACTAATTCACTCGGTAGTATGTCATTATTTCTTTTAGTGATCAAAGCGTGTAGCATTAGACCATGGTTTAGTTCACAGGCAGTCTTCATTTTGTAAAAACCTAAAAAAATAAAAATTCAGAATGGGGGGAGAAGACTAGTTCTTTAGGGTCTGCTAGGGAAAGACCATTCGGGTTCCATTTTCGAGAACTATACGAAAACAGACAATATAACTCTAACAGAAATACATATTATCCTTTAAAGACTTGATTCTCCCCACACTTAGTTAGCTGTGGTGTCGAAATTGTGATTAACTTCGTTGTCGATTTCCATCGGACCATGTATGTAATGTTTAACTCTGTGACCATTAACTTTAAATTCAATCCCATTTGAATTTATTAATTCTATCGTTCCGTATGGGAAAACTCTTTTGACTATGAATGGTCCAGACCATCTTGATTTCAATTTTCCAGGAAATAGCTTGAATCGTGAATTGAAAAGAAGAACTCTGTCTCCTTCTTTAAATTCTTTTGAACTTCTGATTCTTTTATCATGCCATTTCTTCGTTCTTTCTTTATAGATTAACGAATTTTCGTATGCTTCATGTCTTAATTCTTCTAATTCGTTTAGTTGACTTAATCGTAGACGTCCAGCTTCATGTAAATCAAGATTACATGTTTTCAAAGCCCAAAATGCTTTGTGTTCAATTTCTACTGGAAGATGACATGCTTTTCCATAAACAAGTCTAAAAGGTGTGGTTCCAATTGGAGTTTTGTAGGCTGTTCTAAAAGCCCAGAGTGCATCCTCCAATTTAATGGACCATTCCTTTGGATTTGATCCTACGGTTTTCTCTAGAATACGTTTTAAAGCTCGGTTGGTATTTTCAACTTGTCCACTTGTTTGTGGATGATATGCGGTGGAGATTTTATGAGTTACTCCATATCTTTTAAGAACTTTCTCAAGTTGATTATTACAGAAATGAGTACCCCGATCACTTATTAAAGCTTTCGGTGTTCCAAACCTTGCAAAAAGACGTTTTAAAAAGTTGACTACGACTCGTGCATCGTTAGTTGGGAGAGCTTGTGCTTCCGCCCATTTAGATACATAATCAATGGCTACGAGTATATATAGATTATTATGAGATTTTGGAAATGGACCCATAAAGTCAATACCCCAAATGTCAAATACTTCACATACTTGGATGACATTTTGCGGCATTTCATCACGTTGACTTATTTTTCCGGCCCTTTGACATGCATCACAGGATTTGCAAAGAAGGTGTGCGTCTTTGTAAATTGTAGGCCAATAGAATCCAGCATCATAAACTTTTCTTGCTGTTAGTTGAGGCCCATAATGCCCTCCTGTTGGTCCTGTGTGACAATGGTTTAATATTTTACTAGCTTCATCTCCAAATACACATCGGCGTATTATTCCATCGGGACAACTTTTAAACAGATGTGGATCTTCCCAGAAATAGTGTTTTATATCACTGAAGAATTTCTTTCGTCTTTGGTACGATAATCCTTTTTCAAGGAATCCACATACTAAATAATTTGCATAGTCTGCAAACCATGGGATTTCATTATAATTTATCTTCAATAGATATTCATCAGGAAAGTTGTCTTGTATGGCCGATTCATTTAGAACTTCTAACTCAGGATTTTCAAGACGAGAAAGATGATCAGCGGCGAGATTTTCTGCTCCCTTTTTGTCTCGGATTTCAATATCAAACTCTTGTAAGAGCAAGATCCAATGAATTAATCGTGGTTTGGCATCTTGTTTCGAAAATAGGTATCTAAGAGCAGAATGGTCGGTATAGACCACCGTTTTTGCTAGAACGAGATATGATCGAAATTTGTCAAAAGCAAAGACAATAGCAAGGAGTTCTTTTTCAGTAGTTGTATAGTTCATTTGTGCTCCTTGTAATGTCTTACTAGCATAATATATAGGTTGAAATCATTTTTCAATCCTTTGTCCTAAAACGGCTCCCATTGCAAAATCACTTGCATCGCACATTAGTTCAAATGGTAGATTCCAATTTGGTGTTATCATGATCGGCGCATTAGTAAGTTTTTCTTTAAGAATATTAAAAGATTTGATACACTCATATGAAAAGATGAATGGAGCATCCTTTTCTAGGAGTTTATTCATAGGAGTGGCAATTTTAGAAAAATCTTTTATGAAACGTCGGTAAAAACCGGCATGCCCTAGAAAACTCCTAACTCCTCTAACATTGGTGGGATGTGGAAGTTTAGCAATTACATCTACTTTAGCTCTATCCACTTCAATTTCTTCTTTTGAAATTTTATGTCCAAGAACGATGCCTTCTTTAACCATGAAATGGCATTTCTCCCAATTAAGTACTAGATTTGATTGTTCGCATCTAATTAGCATTCGTTCCAGATTAACTAGACATGATTTAAATGTATCACCGAAGACTGAAAAGTCATCCATGAAAACTTCCATGCATTCTTCTATCATGTCATGAAAAATCGCCATCATACACCTTTGAAAGGTTGCAGGGGCGTTGCAAAGTCCAAATGGCATGCGTTTGTAAGCAAAAGTACCATAAGGGCACGTAAATGTGGTTTTCTCTTGATCTTCGGGTGCTATTGGAATTTGAAAATATCCGGAAAATCCATCTAGAAAATAATAGTAACTATTTCCGGCTAATCTTTCCAACATTTGATCTATGAAAGGTAAGGGAAAGTGATCTTTTCTGGTGGCGTCATTTAATTTTCTATAATCAATACACACACGCCATCCTGTTACAGTCCTAGTAGGAATAAGCTCATTTTTCTCATTTGTAATGACAGTCATGCCACCCTTCTTAGGCACGCATTGAACTGGGCTTACCCATGGACTATCAGAGATTGGATAAATTAAACCTGCATCTAGCAGTTTAATAATCTCTTTCTTAACTACATCTTGCATATTAGGATTTAGTCTTCGTTGGCGTTGCACATACGTTTTATGACCTTCTTCCATAAGGATTTTATGTGTGCAATACGAAGGACTTATTCCTTTAATATCATGAATCTTCCATGCAATGGCTGGTTTATGAGCTTTCAACACAGAAATGAGTTGTGATTTCTCATTTTCAGTAAGAGAAGACGATATTATTACAGGTAATTTAGATTCACCATGTAAATAAGCGTATTCCAAATGGTTTGGAAGTGGCTTTAACTCTAATTTCGGAGGTTCTTCTATCGATGATTTGTATCGATATCTGTCTTCTTCTTTTAGCATTTGAATTTCTTCTGTTGTTGGTTCATATCCATTAGCTATAAGTGTAGCTAACATTTCAGCTTCATCAATTGGTTCATTACCTTCTCCTAAAGAACATTCTCCTGTTCCTTGTAATTCTGGAAATTCTTCTAATAATTCTGCATGTGCATCTATAGTTTGAATATAATAACATGTATCATCTGCAGATTGTGGTTGTTGCATTGCTCTATCAACTGAAAAGGTAACACTCTCATCCTCTATACTTAGGGTCAGTTTCTTACCGAACACGTCTATCATTGCTTTAGCCGTGTTTAAGAATGGTCTTCCTAATATGAGAGGAACTTGAGAATCTTCTTCCATGTCCAGAACAACAAAATCTACTGGAAATACTAAAGTACCAACTTTAACTAGCATGTTCTCCATTATCCCTCTAGGATATTTTATTGATCTATCGGCTAGTTGTATGCTTATTCTGGTTGGTTTCAATTCTCCAAGGTCTAGTTTAGCGTATAGTGAATACGGCATTAGATTTATACTAGCACCTAAGTCTGCCAATGCTTCTATTGAACTAAGACTACCCAGAAAACATGGAATTGTGAAACTTCCTGGATCAGATAATTTTTCTGGTATCTTATTCAACAACACTGCTGAACAATTAGCATTCATAGTAACAGCCGAGAGTTCTTCCATTTTCTTTCTATTTGAGATTAGATCTTTCAAGAATTTAGCATATCTAGGCATTCCTGAAATCACATCAATGAAAGGAAGATTTACATTTATCTGTTTAAACATATCCAAGAATTTGGATTGCTCGGCTTCAAGTTTCTCTTTCTTCATTTTACTCGGGTAAGAAAGTGGTGGTTGATATGGTTTAACATAAGGTTTATCCTTAACTGTGTTATCTTCATTAACCTTCTCAACTACCGGTTCTTTTTCCTTATCTTGATCAGGTTGTGGTTCTTGTGGAGTAGGAATAGTTTCATCAGAAGTTACAGGTATTTCAGGTGGTTTAAGTGTTGTACCACTTCTTGTGGTAATGGCTTTAGCTGTTTCATTCCGGGGGTTAGCGTTTGTATCACTAGGTAGACTTCCCGGTTTTCTTTCTCCTATTAACCTTGCTAGGTTACTTACTTCTTGTTCCAGATTTTGAATATAAGCTTGTTGATTTCTAAATGCTTGAGCATTTTGTTCATTGGTTTGTTTCTGAGACGTGAAAAACTGCGTTTGAGTTTCAACTAGCTTCGTCATCATATCTTCTAAATTCGGCTTTTTATCATCGGTTTGTTGTGGTGGTTTGTTTTGAAAATTAGGTCTTTGCTGATTATAAGTATTATTGGATACTTGTTGATTGCTAGGACCTTGTTGGTTGTTGTATGGAATATTTCGGTTATAATTCTGGTTTTGATTGTAAATCGGTCTTGGCGGTTGATAATTATTCTGATAATTATTTCCAGGCCTTTGGTTTATGTATGAAATATTCTCTCTTTGTTCCATTTTTAATTCAATACTGAGACAATCTTTTGTCAAATGTGGTCCTCCACACTGCTCACAACTAATTCGTATTGAGTGAATATCTTTAGTCATCTTTTCCATTCGTCTCTCCACAGCATCTATCTTTGCGGAAATGGAATCTAAGTCATGGCTAGAATCGGCTCTAGCTGCTTTAGATGATCTAACGATATCTTTTTCTTGGTGCCACTCATGTGAGTGGGAAGCAGTATTATCAATAATTTTGTAAGCATCAGTTTCGGTTTTCTTCATAATAGAACCACCAGCTGCTATATCTATGTCTTTCCTTGTAGTGATGTCGCATCCTTGGTAGAATATTTGTACTATTTGACAGGTGTCTAAACCATGTTACGGACATCCTCTTAATAACTTTCCATATCTTGTCCACGCCTCATATAGAGTTTCATTTGGTTTCTGTGTGAACGTAACAATTTCTGCTTGAAGTCTTACTGCTTTAGATGCAGGAAAGAATTGTTTAAGAAATTTGTCAACTAAAACGTCCCATGTATCAATCGCCCCTTCAGGTAACGATTCCAACCAATCTTTGGCTTCTCCCTTTAAAGTCCAGGGAAATAACATGAGATATATCTGTTCATCCTCCACTTCTCGGATTTTAAATAGTGTGCAGATCTTATTAAAGGTACGAAGATGTTCATTTGGATCTTCCTTCGGCGCACCACTAAATTGGCATTGATTAGTCACCATGTGTAGAATTTGTCCTTTGATTTCATAATCTGGCGCATTAATGTCTGGATGAGTAATTGCGTGACCTTGGCCAGTGCGTTTAGCTCTCATTCGGTCTTCCATACTTAAAGGTTCCAGATTCTCCATAATTGAATTTGTTGAATCGGTATCACTAGATGATTCTGATTTAATAGTTCGTTCCTCAATAATACTTGTTTGATTGATTGGTGGCTCCGGAGGAAAGTTTAATGGTTCAGGATCTACGAACCGTTCCTGAATATTCTCCGGATTCTCAATTGTGAGGTCGGGTTCAAAAAATGGATTATCGGAAATTTGAACTGAAGTACTTGGTCGACTGGATGACGATTCTAAAGAAAAATCAACGGCGGTTATATTTGCTAGATGTCTTGATCGAGTTACAGGTGGTGAACGTATGACCGGCGGCGAACGTCTTGCTCGGTGCATTCACTGAATATCCTATTAGTTTTTAAAAAGGAAAGAAAAATTATAATAAGTTATCCAATTAATAGACTTTTCTGATTTTGCCCACGTTTCGAATAGCCAAAAGATGCAGCAGAGGGGCAGGATTCGTTTGGTCTCAATATAATTGAGGACTGTTTGAAATGTCCCGTTCTTATTGATTAAAAACGTTCCATATTAATTGATTTCGTTGCGAGGTTTTGACCTCTATATGAGACGTTTTTCAAAGACTGCATTCATTTTTAAACAAACCATAACCTTTATTTCATCAATAAAGGTTTAAAAAGCTTTACGTAGATTATCAAATAATGATAATCTAATATATCCTGTTTACACACGACCATTACATAATGGTTTACAATACAAATATGTTACAACAAAATAAGTTTCTTGAATGCAGTTTTTACACAATATCATACAAGCATGGACTCCAAATCTTGTCCTTATTTAAGTATGCGACAGCGGAAGCTCTTAATAATCACCTGAGAATAAACATGCTTAAAACGTCAACAAAAATGTTGGTGAGTTATAGGTTTAACCTATATATATCAAATCGTAACAATAGACCACAAGATTTCATATTTCAATACACATCCCATACATAGAGATAAAAATCATTCATATGGTGAACACCTGGTAACCGACAATAACAAGATGCATATATAAGAATATCCCCATCATTCCGGGACACCCTTCGGATATGATATAAATTTCGAAGTACTAAAGCATCCGGTACTTTGGATGGGGTTTGTTAGGCCCAATAGATCTATCTTTAGGATTCGCGTCAATTAGGGTGTCTGTTCCCTAATTCTTAGATTACCAGACTTAATAAAAAGGGGCATATTCGATTTCGATAATTCAACCATAGAATGTAGTTTCACGTACTTGTGTCTATTTTGTAAATCATTTATAAAACCTGCATGTATTCTCATCCCAAAAATATTAGATTTTAAAAGTGGGACTATAACTCACTTTCACAGATTTTTACTTCGTCGGGAAGTAAGACTTGGCCACTGGTTGATTCACGAACCTATAACAATATATACATATATATCAAAGTATGTTCAAAATATATTTACAACACTTTTAATATATTTTGATGTTTTAAGTTTATTAAGTCAGCTGTCCTCGTTAGTAACCTACAACTAGTTGTCCACAGTTAGATGTACAGAAATAAATCGATAAATATTATCTTGAATCAATCCACGACCCAGTGTATACGTATCTCAGTATTGATCACAACTCAAACTATATATATTTTGGAATCAACCTCAACCCTGTATAGCTAACTCCAACATTCACATATAGAGTGTCTATGGTTGTTCCGAAATATATATAGATGTGTCGACATGATAGGTCGAAACATTGTATACGTGCCTATGGTATCTCAAGATTACATAATATATAATACAAGTTGATTAAGTTATGGTTGGAATAGATTTGTTACCAATTTTCACGTAGCTAAAATGAGAAAAATTATCCAATCTTGTTTTACCCATAACTTCTTCATTTTAAATCCGTTTTGAGTGAATCAAATTGCTATGGTTTCATATTGAACTCTATTTTATGAATCTAAACAAAAAAAGTATAGGTTTCTAGTCGGAAAAATAAGTTACAAGTCGTTTTTGTAAAGGTAGTCATTTCAGTCGAAAGAACGACGTCTAGATGACCATTTTAGAAAACATACTTCCACTTTGAGTTTAACCATAATTTTTGGATATAGTTTCATGTTCATAATAAAAATCATTTTCTCAGAATAACAACTTTTAAATCAAAGTTTATCATAGTTTTTAATTAACTAACCCAAAACAGCCCGCGGTGTTACTACGACGGCGTAAATCCGGTTTTACGGTGTTTTTCGTGTTTCCAGGTTTTAAATCATTAAGTTAGCATATCATATAGATATAGAACATGTGTTTAGTTGATTTTAAAAGTCAAGTTAGAAGGATTAACTTTTGTTTGCGAACAAGTTTAGAATTAACTAAACTATGTTCTAGTGATTACAAGTTTAAACCTTCGAATAAGATAGCTTTATATGTATGAATCGAATGATGTTATGAACATCATTACTACCTTAAGTTCCTTGGATGAACCTACTGGAAAAGAGAAAAATGGATCTAGCTTCAATGGATCCTTGGATGGCTCAAAGTTCTTGAAGCAAAATCATGACACGAAAACAAGTTCAAGTAAGATCATCACTTGAAATAAGATTGTTATAGTTATAGAAATTGAACCAAAGTTTGAATATGATTATTACCTTGTATTAGAATGATAACCTACTGTAAGAAACAAAGATTTCTTGAGGTTGGATGATCACCTTACAAGATTGGAAGTGAGCTAGCAAACTTGAAAGTATTCTTGATTTTATGAAACTAGAACTTTTGGAATTTATGAAGAACACTTAGAACTTGAAGATAGAACTTGAGAGAGTTCAATTAGATGAAGAAAATTGAAGAATGAAAGTGTTTGTAGGTGTTTTTGGTCGTTGGTGTATGGATTAGATATAAAGGATATGTAATTTTGTTTTCATGTAAATAAGTCATGAATGATTACTCATATTTTTGCAATCTTATGAGATATTTCATGCTAGTTGCCAAATGATGGTTCCCACATGTGTTAGGTGACTCACATGGGCTGCTAAGAGCTGATCATTGGAGTGTATATACCAATAGTACATACATCTAAAAGCTGTGTATTGTACGAGTACGAATACGGGTGCATACGAGTAGAATTGTTGATGAAACTGAACGAGAATGTAATTGTAAGCATTTTTGTTAAGTAGAAGTATTTTGATAAGTGTATTGAAGTCTTTCAAAAGTGTATAAATACATATTAAAACACTACATGTATATACATTTTAACTGAGTCGTTAAGTCATCGTTAGTCGTTACATGTAAGTGTTGTTTTGAAACCTTTAGGTTAACGATCTTGTTAAATGTTGTTAACCCAATGTTTATAATAACAAAAGAGATTTTAAATTATTATATTATCATGATATTATGATGTACGAATATCTCTTAATATGATATATATACATTAAATGTCGTTACAACGATAAACGTTACATATATGTCTCGTTTCAAAATCATTAAGTTAGTAGTCTTGTTTTTACATATGTAGTTCATTGTTAATATAATTAATGATATGTTTACTTATCATAATATCATGTTAACTATATATATAACCATATATATGTCATCATATAGTTTTTTTTTACAAGTTTTAACGTTCGTGAATCACCGGCCAACTTGGGTGGTCAATTGTCTATATGAAACCTATTTCAATTAATCAAGTCTTAACAAGTTTGATTGCTTAACATGTTGGAAACATTTAATCATGTAAACATCAATCTCAATTAATATATATAAACATGGAAAAGTTCGGGTCACTACACTGTTTGGCTCCAATAACCCGGTCCACGTACAAATCCAACTATTACTACGAACCAGAAAATTTTGATGTCTATTAATTTAACCACTTAAAATAAATTTTCGTAATTTTAAGAAATTTAGATAAGAAGTAGAATAAAAATCTAAGTCCTAAAACTAGAATAGCGAGAAATAAGAAAGAAAAAGAGTTCGTCGAAAAAGGTCGAAAAAGAAAAAAATGGTTGCAAAATAAAAGGTGACGGAAAAATAAAAGAAACTTATAAAAACTTAAAAATACTTGACTAACCTAACCTTATTACTACAACTAACTTAAAATTATAATCGCAAATTGAAATTAATAATTGGAATGATAATTGATACATAGTAAAAGGTGTCTAAAAATATTAAAACTTACAAGAAAAACTAAATCCCAAATGGAAATAACTTAAAAAGAAACTAAAACTTAAAAAGGCGTCGCAAAATTCTAAATGTGATGACCCGGGAATTTTCGACCAAATTTAAACATAATCTTATATGATTCGACTCGATAAGCAAAGTCTATTAAACCAAGTCTCATTATGTTTGAACTATTTCATGATAACATTTGACCTTTAACTATTTCCGACGATTCACGAACCTTTAATTGTAACTAAGAATGTAAATATAAATAATTATATATAAAACTAATTATATTAGTATTAATGAACTATTAAGTAATTTTGTTATTATAAAAGATAACATTTAATAACTAAAGATTTTCATTTTGAATATATATAGTATATTGTATATAAATGATTCAAACATATTTTACCAACGTTATCAAAATATTAAATGTACAATGTTATACTTTGTAGTTAATTGTTTAATATACATAATTAATCATCTACTCAACATTTAAAACATGATTTTATATATATGGTAGTATACATATATACATAAATATAACTATATATATATGATTTTATACATAATTATTATATTATGTATATGTAGAAATTTATAATATATCTATGATGAAATAATGTACTATTTTAATAAATATATATAATACTTACATATATAAAAAATTTATATTTTTCATAATTACATACATAAGTATAATATAATTAGTATGTAAATAAATATTATAATATATTTATATTAAAATGCATAAATATATAATATTCAGTATATGTTACAATACATATTACATAATTATTAAATATTACATAATAATAGATGATATTAATAAATTAAATTTAAATACAAATATAGTTGTTGTAGTAATGTTATTTGTATCGTCAAATATCAATATTTGTATTCATAATATCACTTTATATCATATAAAGATGAAATTGGATGTATAAATTAGATTATTATTACTAATATTATTATTATCGATAAAATATTAATATTATCATAATTAGTATGGTATTATTATTATTATTATTATTATATTATTATTATCATTTTTACAATTATTATTATCATTAATATTATATTTATCATTATTATTAATTTTATTAATATTATTAGATATTAATAGTATTGTTATTATATATTATTATTATTAATTAAAAAAAAACAGTAGGGATCTATATTATACGCGTGACCTCTGTATCCTTTATCTCTATTATTATTATTTTTTTTGTTTCTTTCCTGCTCCCAACTCGTGAACCTGTGTTGACATTTTCTCCATTTTTTATCAACCGATCTCTATTATTACAACATGATTATGTATAATTGCAAATCAAATAAAAAGGAAATCCAATGGGATTAAAGAGCACAGCGATATTTTTTTTTTCTTCTTCTCTGCACGTTCCAATTTTTTTTTTCTCTTAATTCAATTTCGAATAAAGTTTCAAAATCTAAAAATGCAGAAAGGTTAGAAATCTTTCTTTGAATCTATCTGCAAAATCTCAACTCTCAAATCTTTATATCGATCTTGAATTTTGAAGTCAAAGTTTAGTTTAAAAAAAGTCAACAATTGTTCTTGAGACAAATTCGCGTTCGTGTATATGTTTCTGATCAAATTGACGATTCCAGTAGTTTTTATACATGTTTAGAAAACTATTTCGTGTTATAAACATTATCTATAATGTTATCTATTACGAAATCAATTTTTTTTGTTTTGTTCCAAGAACCGACGCTGCAGTAGGCCTTTAGTATTTTTTTTTTATTATTTTAGAACCCAAATTATTATTTTTTCTGTAATGTTTTGAAGCTTTAAAGGGAACCCCGATTTTTTTTTTTTTTTTTTTGGTTATTGATGTTTTGTTGAATCCATGAGACTTGTGGAGAAGAAGAGGAATAGAAGAAAAACAGTTTATATATAAAATTTAAATTCGATATTAGTACAGAGAATCAGAATTGGTGGGATGGTCGAGAGTGTTTGCGTGTGAGCATGTGGTCACGAGATCGAGTCCAGAGGACGGTAGTTTCTTTTTTTTTTTTGAAACTCTTTTCATGTGAGGTAGTTTTCTTTTCTAATTTTATTATTGTTATTATATATTAATTATTATTAGTATTATTATTATTATTGTGATTGTTTTGATTGTTATTGTTATTGTTATTATTAGTATCATACTTGTTATCATATTTGAAAGTATTATAGACATTACTATTATTATTATGATAGGTATTAATAATATTATTATTAGTAATAAACTTATCATTTTAGTATTTTATCATCATTAGGATTATGATTATGATTATCATTATTATTATTATGAAGGAAATAAAAATATATTATTATCATCAATATTAGAATTTGTACCGGTTTATAAATAATAGTATCATCAGTACATTTACAATTAATAATATCATATTTATCAGTATCATCATTAATATTTACTAGTATTATTATGATTATCATTTATCATTTTATAAATATTAGAACCCTTATTATTAACATAAGTATGGTATTAGTATTAATATTATTTTAGAGTTATTATTATTAGTATCATTAACAGTTATCATTTTCATTTTTTTTACTATTAGTATTATCATTATTAATAAAATTATTATTATTATTAGTAAATCATTATTATCTAAATTATTATTTTAACAAATAAATCTTTTGTACACTATATATATACTTATGGTATATACTAGGATTGTATTAATAATTCACATAACAAACTAATAAAATTTCATAAATACAATACTAACCACAAATATATGTATATAAATATATTAATGTCACTATTTATATAAACGTAAATCATTATAGATATATATACATAAAATAGATATATATATATATATATATATATATATATATATATATATATATATATATATATATATATATATATATATATATAAATATAACTTAAAATATAATATAAGTATACGTTTTAAAATAAAGGTTAGAATAAATTCTACAAAACTATAATATATAAATAATACATATTAATAAATGAAATTTTGTAACTTACATTATACGTATTAATATATACACAATTGATATAGGTTCGTGAATCCGAGGCCAACCCTGCATTGTTCAATGACGTCATATGTATTTTTACTACAAAATACAGTATCGTGAGTTTCATTTGCCTTTTTACCCTTTATATTTTTGGGCTGAGAATACATGCGCAACTTTTATAACTGTTTTACGAAATTGACACAAGTACGTGAAACTACATTCTATGGTTGGATTATCGAAGTCGAATATGCCCCTTTTTATTAAGTCTGGTAATCTAAGAATTAGGGAACAGACACCCTAATTGACGCGAATCCTAAAGATAGATCTATCGGGCCCAACAAGCCCCATCCAAAGTACCGGATGTTTTAGTACTTCGAAATTTATATCATGTCCGAAGGAGGATCCCGGAATGATGGGGATATTCTTATATATACATATTGTTAATGTCGGTTACCAGGTGTTCAATCCATATGAATGATATTTTTGTCTCTATGCATGGGACGTATGTTTATGAGAAATGGAAATCTGAAATCTTGTGGTCTATTAAAATGATGGAAACGATTGTTTAAGTTAAACTAATGAACTCACCAACCTTTTGGTTGACACTTTAAAGCATGTTTATTCTCAGGTACGAAAGAAATCTTCCGCTGTGTATTTGCTCATTTTATAGATATTACTTGGAGTCATTCATGGCATATTTCAAAAGACGTTGCATTCGAGTCGTCGAGTTCATCAAGATTATTATCAAGTCAATTATAGTTGGATATATTATGAAATGGTATGCATGCCTGTCAACTTTCGATGTAATGAAAGTTTGTCTTTTCAAAAACGAATGCAATGTTTGTAAAATGTATCATATAGAGGTCAAGTACCTCGCGATGTAATCAACTGTTGTGAATCGTTTATAATCGATATGGACTTCGTCCGGATGGATTAGGACGGGTCTTCACAGTTGGTATCAGAGCGGTGGTCTTAGCGAACCAGGTTTTGCATTAGTGAGTCTAACTGATAGTCGTTAGAATGCATTAATGAGTCTGGACTTCGACCGTGTTTGCATGTCAAAAGTTTTGCTTATCATTTAGTATCGAAAAATTATTTGCTTATCATCCTTAAAGTCTAAGACACGTCTTACTGCCTTTATTGCATAGACAGTGTATAGTTAAATTCATATCTTAGCGTATCTTTTATTGTTACCTTTGCCTGACAGCTTCCGTAGATTCCTCCGTAGCTTATGGGATTTTAGTATTATATATGCATATGTAAATTATGTATTGCAGGGTACTAATCTACATCCTATAATCTATTTCTTATCGAAAATCCTTCATCTGATCGTACGAGATGAATCCCTCAACCAGTTCGAGTCCATCAGATTTCGATAGCTATTTCGATAGTTATTCTGACAGCTATTTCGATATGGATTTCAACTCGAGCTCCGAAAGCAGAGTAACCGGAATGAATCGATCAATTAGCCATCATCTATTCTGAATGAATTGGAGATGGGTTCGTAGTCGACTTAATCAATGGAAACGCGAAGAAGGCGATCATTTCCACTAACCAAATTCACCTCTTGACAATGAACCTAAAACGTTTACCGGCGAACCTGTTCGAGACACCATTTTCTCTCTCATTTCCAAAGTATCTCATCACGATCATATACTATCTCAGATTCTAAACCTCATTCATCCGCTCGTCCGAACCGACAATCATCCCGGTGTAATAGAAGAAGTTAACGAACTTCGCGCATAAGTTGTAGTCTTGGAAAATATGGTGCAAAACGTACCAGCTTCATCCAAATCACCGGCACCAACAGTACCACCAACAACCCAAATTTCAATATCACATGCCTCAACATCTCAATCTATACCTCGAGTATAATCATCATTCTACATGACATTCTACATCAGTTATCTTCGTTCGACATGGTGATTATGTAATCTCTAATGTTTTAGAGATTATTTATTCTAGTTCCAACTGAAAACTAAATGAGTTTAATATCATGTTAACTCATTAAATTCATGATTACATTTGAAGAAAATATATATGTATATATGTTTTCATAAAGATTGTAATTAAAAATTCTTTTGTACAAACTGTTAATAATAAAAATATTTTAACGGGTAGGTAATACCCGAGGAATATTTAAATTTCACATTAATAAGTTACACTGTATATTCTTCGAATCTGATTCAACAGTTATTCACTATCCTATTTACAACCACCGGGATACTTATCCATTCACCAAAGAATAACTATTTTCATTCAAATTCAATTTCATATTTGAATTTTGACATATCAGAATCCAACAAGTGGCATAATGAAGAAATAATGGACACAATAAAAATTGATTAGAAACAGACTAAATAACAATATTAAATTTTATTAAGAAACCACGCTAACAAAATCCTAGCTAACTGTTTCTAGCTAACTGTTAATTCCGTATTACATTTTATTTATCGCAATTTATTTATCGCAATTTATATTCTCGCAATTTTATTTATTGTCATTTAATTTCTGTTATTTACTTTACGCACTTTATTTATCGTCATTTAATTTCTGTTATTTATTTTACGCACTTTAAATATCGGGACACGTATACAAGGTTTTGACATATCATATCGACACATCTATATATATTATTTGGAATCACCATAGACACTCTATATGCAGTAATGATCGAGTTCTCTATACAGGGTTGAGGTTGATTCTATAATAATATATATACTTTGAGTTGTGATCGAGTCTGAGACATGTACACGGGTCACGATACGTATTAATTAATTCAAATATTATATATTAAACTATATATGAATGATTGCACTGTCAACTGTGGACTATCGACTGTGGACTAATAATATTGGACAATTAAAATGAATTAAAATATTGAATATAACATATGAAACTAAACAATTCTTCAAGTTTGCCACTTGATTTCGTCTTAAACCTCATTTGTATCTTCACGATTACATTCTGCGTTCAAACCTTTCATGATTCTTGAAAACACCTCAATCGATAGGATGAATCAACCGCACTTCATCTACGGAAGGAAAGATTTATGCATATAGTTATGCACCTGAGAAACTCTCGGCAATTGAGTAAAAGTTCAACACATAGCCGCGTCAGATCCTTTGGCATTTATTAACAAAAACAACTTTGCGATCCCTTTTCAAAATTAGCCAATTTTGTCACAGCTCCAACAAGTCAACTTCGACTTTTCGTACGAAACAACCTTATTATAACGTTTATATATACGCGTGCTCTTTTATTGTTACCAGGTAACCTTTCATATTCCATCATATTACCATCAGCGTTTAATCATTTAAAAACACAATTCTCCTGAAACCACCTCGGATTAATAACCGATGATTCAGATATCATAGCATTAAATGCAGAGGAAACGGAAAAATGGTAGATGGTCTAAACGGACAAAAGTTTGATGATAAAGAAAGGAGTGTTAGGAACGCTCGATAGAAAATTGGGTATTGAAAAACATATTGAGTTACCCATGAAGGAGACCAAGGACAAATACAAGGACCAAATCCTATATTCAAAGGATTCAGGTAATTCTGGATCCGTTGAAATCTTTAGAGAATATCTTGCTCCGAAGTCATGTTAAAATCTTGCGGAAAATCTTTCTCCATCAACCGTCGAACTTAGAAATTCCAAAATATCATCATCAATATCTTTGATATTTCTGAGGATATTTTCATAAATATTCTCGTCCGAAATTATATACCTCTTCGTGCTTCCTGTGTATCAATATATTGGAAACATTCAATAGAAAATATAGTACCGAAAAGCAGATTATGCGAAACTATGAAGAAAGCCGTGGATAAATCACAAAGAATAAGTTTGACTTCAAAGAATCCAAATAATTCAATGTCTGCTAAAGTCTATAGTGAATAACTTGCTCCTTACTCTAAACCCTTGCAGACAATAGTTTCTATCATCCTCTGATCTTAGATATTCTGAGATATTATCGTACCTTTCATTATAAATATCCTCCATATTTCTGGAGATATTTTTATAACTATTCTTATCTGAAATCATTAATCTTTTCGTGCTATCAGTATTACATCATATAGAAACTATAGTTTCTATATTCTGTAAATTTTCAAGCTTAAAATATGAATGTTATTGTAGTAATGATGGGAACTGATGCATGAGTTAGTATAATATAATGACACTTGATCAACGTGATTATATTACAGTAAGTCATGCTGAGTTTCTAAATGAAACGTGATGATTCACAGATCATAACGTCATCATGTGCCATGTTACATAACTCTTTCATCCTACTTAACTCCGTAACAAATCAAGAAAATGTATTCTTGATGGTTCTATCTTCCGTGATGTTGATAAATTTGAAAATCAAATCGTGCTATCACGTTCCTTCATGCTTAGAACATTATAATCATTCGAAACTCTATATCTATAAATTCTGGACCATTATTCGCTTGACTTGAAGTCGGGAAGAGAAAACAAAAGCATAGAGCTTTGAAATATAAGGGAGAATATAAAGTCCGATAACAACACATAAATTACAAACCGTGTATATCAATGTTTATCGCAACATAAAGACACGGGAGAATTAAAAACATTATAATCCCGAGGGCGAAGTAGAAGAAAGCAGATTCCTCTGGTGGAAGTTGGAAAAGGAGAATGATTGTTGCGATAGTAAGGATGAGGACAAGGATCAGAACTGGATTAATCATTTTCAGAATCTTTTGGATGTATGAACTAAGAAAGAAAGTATAAGAATGGTGAGAATAATGGAAAGGAAGAGCTTAATTTATACTGGAAATATCAGACGTAGTAATCGGGGCAGATCACTGTATTTAATTAAAGAGATCTTAATTTCCATAAATCCCGAAGAATCAGATTTTATAGATCTTCAAGATTTTCTTTAAATCCCTTAAATTCCGGAATTCAACCAAGGCAATGTCAAAAGTTAAGACGCGCCTTATTTTCTAAATTCAAACCTGACTACGTCAAAAGTTAAAAACAAATCTTTGTTTCTCATTTCATCCTTTTGTGAATAGCTTCATTTGCACTCTTCGAATAATCGAATTATTTTTATCCATATTACTCAATGATAATAAAACTTAAGTTATCAACTCATATTCGTCAGGAAAACATATTTATTGTTAGCTATGACGACCTCACTCAAATTTCGGGACGAAATTTCTTTAACGGGTAGGTACTGTGATGACCCGGGAATTTTCGACCAAATTTAAACATAATCTTATATGATTCGACTCGATAAGCAAAGTCTATTAAACCAAGTCTCATTATGTTTGAACTATTTCATGATAACATTTGACCTTTAACTATTTCCGACGATTCACGAACCTTTAATTGTAACTAAGAATGTAAATATAAATAATTATATATAAAACTAATTATATTAGTATTAATGAACTATTAAGTAATTTTGTTATTATAAAAGATAACATTTAATAACTAAAGATTTTCATTTTGAATATATATAGTATATTGTATATAAATGATTCAAACATATTTTACCAACGTTATCAAAATATTAAATGTACAATGTTATACTTTGTAGTTAATTGTTTAATATACATAATTAATCATCTACTCAACATTTAAAACATGATTTTATATATATGGTAGTATACATATATACATAAATATAACTATATATATATGATTTTATACATAATTATTATATTATGTATATGTAGAAATTTATAATATATCTATGATGAAATAATGTACTATTTTAATAAATATATATAATACTTACATATATAAAAAATTTATATTTTTCATAATTACATACATAAGTATAATATAATTAGTATGTAAATAAATATTATAATATATTTATATTAAAATGCATAAATATATAATATTCAGTATATGTTACAATACATATTACATAATTATTAAATATTACATAATAATAGATGATATTAATAAATTAAATTTAAATACAAATATAGTTGTTGTAGTAATGTTATTTGTATCGTCAAATATCAATATTTGTATTCATAATATCACTTTATATCATATAAAGATGAAATTGGATGTATAAATTAGATTATTATTACTAATATTATTATTATCGATAAAATATTAATATTATCATAATTAGTATGGTATTATTATTATTATTATTATTATATTATTATTATCATTTTTACAATTATTATTATCATTAATATTATATTTATCATTATTATTAATTTTATTAATATTATTAGATATTAATAGTATTGTTATTATATATTATTATTATTAATTAAAAAAAAACAGTAGGGATCTATATTATACGCGTGACCTCTGTATCCTTTATCTCTATTATTATTATTTTTTTTGTTTCTTTCCTGCTCCCAACTCGTGAACCTGTGTTGACATTTTCTCCATTTTTTATCAACCGATCTCTATTATTACAACATGATTATGTATAATTGCAAATCAAATAAAAAGGAAATCCAATGGGATTAAAGAGCACAGCGATATTTTTTTTTTCTTCTTCTCTGCACGTTCCAATTTTTTTTTTCTCTTAATTCAATTTCGAATAAAGTTTCAAAATCTAAAAATGCAGAAAGGTTAGAAATCTTTCTTTGAATCTATCTGCAAAATCTCAACTCTCAAATCTTTATATCGATCTTGAATTTTGAAGTCAAAGTTTAGTTTAAAAAAAGTCAACAATTGTTCTTGAGACAAATTCGCGTTCGTGTATATGTTTCTGATCAAATTGACGATTCCAGTAGTTTTTATACATGTTTAGAAAACTATTTCGTGTTATAAACATTATCTATAATGTTATCTATTACGAAATCAATTTTTTTTGTTTTGTTCCAAGAACCGACGCTGCAGTAGGCCTTTAGTATTTTTTTTTTATTATTTTAGAACCCAAATTATTATTTTTTCTGTAATGTTTTGAAGCTTTAAAGGGAACCCCGATTTTTTTTTTTTTTTTTTTGGTTATTGATGTTTTGTTGAATCCATGAGACTTGTGGAGAAGAAGAGGAATAGAAGAAAAACAGTTTATATATAAAATTTAAATTCGATATTAGTACAGAGAATCAGAATTGGTGGGATGGTCGAGAGTGTTTGCGTGTGAGCATGTGGTCACGAGATCGAGTCCAGAGGACGGTAGTTTCTTTTTTTTTTTTGAAACTCTTTTCATGTGAGGTAGTTTTCTTTTCTAATTTTATTATTGTTATTATATATTAATTATTATTAGTATTATTATTATTATTGTGATTGTTTTGATTGTTATTGTTATTGTTATTATTAGTATCATACTTGTTATCATATTTGAAAGTATTATAGACATTACTATTATTATTATGATAGGTATTAATAATATTATTATTAGTAATAAACTTATCATTTTAGTATTTTATCATCATTAGGATTATGATTATGATTATCATTATTATTATTATGAAGGAAATAAAAATATATTATTATCATCAATATTAGAATTTGTACCGGTTTATAAATAATAGTATCATCAGTACATTTACAATTAATAATATCATATTTATCAGTATCATCATTAATATTTACTAGTATTATTATGATTATCATTTATCATTTTATAAATATTAGAACCCTTATTATTAACATAAGTATGGTATTAGTATTAATATTATTTTAGAGTTATTATTATTAGTATCATTAACAGTTATCATTTTCATTTTTTTTACTATTAGTATTATCATTATTAATAAAATTATTATTATTATTAGTAAATCATTATTATCTAAATTATTATTTTAACAAATAAATCTTTTGTACACTATATATATACTTATGGTATATACTAGGATTGTATTAATAATTCACATAACAAACTAATAAAATTTCATAAATACAATACTAACCACAAATATATGTATATAAATATATTAATGTCACTATTTATATAAACGTAAATCATTATAGATATATATACATAAAATAGATATATATATATATATATATATATATATATATATATATATATATATATATATATAAAATATAACTTAAAATATAATATAAGTATACGTTTTAAAATAAAGGTTAGAATAAATTCTACAAAACTATAATATATAAATAATACATATTAATAAATGAAATTTTGTAACTTACATTATACGTATTAATATATACACAATTGATATAGGTTCGTGAATCCGAGGCCAACCCTGCATTGTTCAATGACGTCATATGTATTTTTACTACAAAATACAGTATCGTGAGTTTCATTTGCCTTTTTACCCTTTATATTTTTGGGCTGAGAATACATGCGCAACTTTTATAACTGTTTTACGAAATTGACACAAGTACGTGAAACTACATTCTATGGTTGGATTATCGAAGTCGAATATGCCCCTTTTTATTAAGTCTGGTAATCTAAGAATTAGGGAACAGACACCCTAATTGACGCGAATCCTAAAGATAGATCTATCGGGCCCAACAAGCCCCATCCAAAGTACCGGATGTTTTAGTACTTCGAAATTTATATCATGTCCGAAGGAGGATCCCGGAATGATGGGGATATTCTTATATATACATATTGTTAATGTCGGTTACCAGGTGTTCAATCCATATGAATGATATTTTTGTCTCTATGCATGGGACGTATGTTTATGAGAAATGGAAATCTGAAATCTTGTGGTCTATTAAAATGATGGAAACGATTGTTTAAGTTAAACTAATGAACTCACCAACCTTTTGGTTGACACTTTAAAGCATGTTTATTCTCAGGTACGAAAGAAATCTTCCGCTGTGTATTTGCTCATTTTATAGATATTACTTGGAGTCATTCATTGCATATTTCAAAAGACGTTGCATTCGAGTCGTCGAGTTCATCAAGATTATTATCAAGTCAATTATAGTTGGATATATTATGAAATGGTATGCATGCCTGTCAACTTTCGATGTAATGAAAGTTTGTCTTTTCAAAAACGAATGCAATGTTTGTAAAATGTATCATATAGAGGTCAAGTACCTCGCGATGTAATCAACTGTTGTGAATCGTTTATAATCGATATGGACTTCGTCCGGATGGATTAGGACGGGTCTTCACACTAAAGCATCTAAATCTTAGTCTAAAGAAAAAGCACTTAAGGAATTCTACGGCAAAGCCTAAAAATCTAGGAGTAAAAATGACTATAGCAAAAACTAAGTTTAAAATTAAATATGAGCTAAAAATACAAAAGTTACGCTAAAACGATTAAAAATGGACAAAATATAAAAATATACAAAAAATTGTAAAAATTACAATTTTTATAAAAATATTATTTTTATAATATTTATTTAATAAAACTACTAATTTTACAATTTAAATAAATTAATTAAACTAAAAATACAAATTAATTAAAAAGTAAAAGTTAAAATAAAACTAATAATAATAATAATAATTATTAGGGTTAAATAATAATAATAATTAATTAATACCCGTAATTAATGCTGAATTAGGGCTTCTGTCCGTGTGTCAGGTAGTCTCCGCGAGTCGCGGTAATTTAATAAGAAAACCCCGCGAGTCGCGGGGTTCAGAATTTCAGATCTGGAGCAGTTTGAAATTTTACGCGTTTTTTTTTTTTATTTTTTTTTATTTTCTGTTTTCTGTTTTTATATAAATAAAAGATATTTAAATAAAACTTATATTTTTATAAACTAAAATAAAAATAAAGAAACTTATAAAACTTAAATATTTATCAAACTCCTAAAAATATTTATATTTTTGTTTTTCTTTTTATATTTTCGAATATTTAAAACGTATTTTTATAAAAACGAATTTTAATAAAAGTAAACTAAAAATCTTTTTTTTTTATATATTAGCGTTGCACTTCCGGCGTTTAAGACTTCCCCGGCAGCGGCGCCAAAAAATACTTGATGTTTTAGCAGAGGTATACGAAATAGTTTATATTTTACTAGGAAAAACTATTAAATACGATACAATTTTACACAAGATATTTATTTATTTATAGAATGGATATACTTAAACCTTGCTACAACACTTATACGCAGTGTACCTAATCGTACAGTAGTGTAGTTTTTAGTAAGTCCGGTTCGTTCCACAGGGAAATCTTTAAACAAAGCTCAACGCTATATTAGTTTACTTTTATAAAAATACAAATATATATATAAGTAATATTATTATTATAAAGGGGGGTTTTTACCGTTTAATGACCGGTTTGTCGATTTTAAAACTTTAGTCGCAGTTAAAACCTAATGTAAAATATTAAAAATAAATACAAGACTTAAATTAAAGCGTAAAGTAAATAACGATAATGAAATTGCGAATAATAAAAGTGCGATAAAATAAACTTGCGATAATTAAAAAGTACGATAATTAAAAGTGCAATTAAATACAATAACAATAAAAATGCGATAATTAGAAGTGCAATTAAATATAAAATAAAGGAAATTAAATATGAAATAAAAGAATTATGCTTATTTAAACTTCCGTAATCATGATGTTTGACGTGTTGATTTTAGTTTTATGCCCATGGGTTAATTGTCCTTTGTCCTGGATTATTTAATCTGTCCGTCTGGTTTTTGTCCATAACAGTCCATCAGTCATAAATATAAAGTGCGAGTGTCCTCGTCAAATTATTATTATACCCGAAGTTAAATATTCCAACTAATTGGGGATTCGAATTGTAACAAGGTTTTAATACTTTGTTTAATGAATACACCAGGTTATCGACTGCGTGTAAACCAAGGTTTTACTACTTTGTTAACAATTACACCAATTACCCTTGAATGTAATTTCACCCCTGTTTTAATTATTCTAGTGGCTATTAATCCATTCCCGTGTCCGGTTAAATTAATGATTATTCGTACATATAAATACCCCGCCCATCGTGTCCGATCGAGTGTATATGGTAATTTATAGGGATGCCCAATTGTAAATCTTTATATTAACATTAACAAACTATCATTTAGTTAAACAAATATAAAGCCCATTAATAGCCCATAGTCTAATTTCCACAAGTGTCGTTCTTTTGTCCAAACCCCAATTATGGTACAAAGCCCAATTACCCAATTTTAGTAATTAGCCCAACATCATGATTACTTCGTTTTAAATAAGCATAATAATAACTTAGCTACGAGACATTAATATAAAAAGGTTGAACATAACTTACAATGATTAAAAATAGCGTAGCGTTACACGGACAGAATTTCGACTTACACCCTTACAATAATCGCTAACATACCCTTATTATTAGAATTATAATTAAAATTAAAATATAAATTATAAATATAAATATAAATTTTACGTATGAATGAGGAAGAAAAAAAAGATTATGAATTGCGATCAGAATTCGGTTGCTTTTATAGGAAAAGTCGAATTTTGGGGCTCCGCGACTCGCGGTGAAAACCTCTTCAAACTCCGCGAGTCGCGGAGGTTACTTTTACAGCTCAGAGGAGTTTGGCTCTTTGTTTACCGACGGTTTATAATATATATATAATATATATATAATTAATATAATTAATTATATATTATATTATATTTATATGCATAGTTAACTTGTAATTTTTAGTCCGTTGCGTCGAGCGTTAAGAGTTGACTCTGGTCCCGGTTCCGGATTTTCGAACGTCCTTGCGTACAATTTTATATTTTGTACTTTGCGTTTTGAATCTTGTACTCTTGTGATTTCGAGACGTTTCTTATCAATAATTGGAATCTCTTTGATTGTCTTTTGTTCTTTTGAGCTTTTTGGTCGTTTGCGTCTTCAATTCGTCGAATCTGTCTTTTGTCTTCACCTTTTATTATTTAAACGAATATCACTTGTAAATAGAACAATTGCAACTAAAAGCTTGTCTTTCTTGAGGAATAATGCTATGAAATATATGTTCGTTTTTAGCATTATCACCAAACAAATCTTGTTTCGAGTTGTTAGAATAAAATAATTATAAATCAGTAGTTCCCCGAAGGTATCAAACTATTTGTTTGATCCCATTCCAATGTCTTTTGGTAGGGGCTGAGCTGAACCTTGTCAACAAATTAACTGCAAAAGAAATGTCAGATCTTGTATAATCTATAAGATACATAAGAACCTCAATTGCACTAAAATATAGAACTTCCGATCTGTTAAAATTTTCATGATCTTCGCAGGGATGAAATAGATCAGTGTCAATATTGAGTGATCTAACAACAATGAGTTTGTCTTTAAAAAAAATGTTTTAAAATGTTTTCGGTATAAGTTGTTTGATGTACAAGTAAACCATTAGGCATATGCTCAATTTGCAATCCAAGGTAATACTTGGTTTTTTCAAGATCTTTCATTTCAAAATAATTCTTTAGAAGTTGAATGATTTCATAGATCTCTTTATTTGTTCATATGATGTTAAGAACATTGACATAAACAACTACGATATCATATCCGAACATTGTTTTTATAAAACATACGTGCAAAATAAGTTTATATTTATACCCTTTTTTTTTATCAAGTAGTCATTTAATCGGTTATACCACATACGTTCCGTTTGTATAAACCCACTTAGAAATCTTTGTGATTTAATGGAATATATTCCCTTGGGTTTTACATTAGATGCTTATGATACCTTAACCCTTTAGGTATATTCATATATATCACTATTAAGTGATCCATACAGATAAGTAGTAACAACATTCATGAGATGCATTTAAATAACTACCAGGTTGATTAAGTATCTAATAAGTAATTGTATCCATTACAGGAGGATAATTTTTCCTCCTAATTCATTTCTGGTCTTTGTGGGAAATATTGAGTTACAAGTCTAGTTTTGCCTTGTAACTTCATTTGCACATTTCTTTTCGGATAAAAATTCATTTGTATCCCATACGTTTCACATCTTTAAAAGTGATAACGATTGATCCGAAAACTTTTCTTTTATCGAGCGATTCTAATTCAGCTCTTATTGCTCCTTTCCATTGAGCTCAATCATGTCCATTTTGTATATTCAATGACAGATTTTAGTTCCAGATCATCATCTTTATTCATGATGTTATTGTAACATTATATGAAAATATCTCATAGAGATTTTAGTTTCATTTCGGTTCCATAATATTGCATAATTTATCGCAATTTTAGTATTTACATTTATCAATATCCTCTGCAGAAGGAATATTGATTTGTGGTTCTTCTTGAACACTTTCTCTTACCTCATTATCAGCTGATTTTCTTTTTCGAGGATTTTTATCTTCGGAACCAATTGATCTTCCACGTTTGATGCGTGGCAAAGACTCAACAGTGATATTATTGCCAGCTTTTGGAATTTCAGTTCGAGCTGGAGCATTTATCGCTGGTATATATGATTTAGTCACTTTTTTATATCTGTAAATGCATAAAGTAATTAATTTGCAAGTTCTTGCATATGCATTATTTTTGAACTTTCGTTTCACATTCTTTTGTGCGAGTTCAATATACCTTAATTGATGTTCGCATCATGAAGCATCATTTTATTTTTTATTTTTATTTCTCCCCCTAATCTAGGGAACAATGTTTTATTAAAATGACAATCAGCAAAACGTGCTATAAAAACATCACCCATCATGGGTTCAATATATCTTATGATTGAAGATGTTTTATATCCAAAATATATTATTATCTTTCTTTGAAGAACCATTTTATTGTGTTGTGGTGATACAATTGGAACATACACTGCACAACCAATGTTTTAAGGTAGAAAATATTTGGCTCTTGGCCAAAATCAAGTATTAAGTGAAAATATTTACGACTTCCACATGGTATAATGCGAATTAATGTCGCAGCATGTAAATTTACATGTCCACATATAAATATTGAGAGATTTGTACTCATTATCAATTGTCTAGTTATTAGCTGTAAGCGTTTATCTATTGATTCAGCTAAACCAATTTTGTGTATGCACATGAGCAACTGGATGTTCAACAACAATCCCTGTAGATATATAATGATCATTAAATGCTTGAGATGTTAACTCACCAGCATTATCAAGTCTCATCCTTTTAATGGTGTAATCAGAATAATGTGTTCTCAATTTAATAATTTGTGCAAGAAACTTTGCAAATGCCATATTACGGCTTGATAACATATAAATATGAGACCATCCGCTAGATGCGTCTATTAGAACCATGAAATGTCAAAATGGTTCACATGATGGATGAATTGGTTCATATATCTTACCTTGAATTCTTTCAAGAAACATTTGTGATTCTTTTTCACAATATACTTTTCATTAATCACCATATGTGCTTTCCATTAATCACCATATGTGTTTTTTTTTTTTTTTTTATAAATCACCATATGTGTTTTTTTTTTATCATATATCCTTTTCACCATATACGCTTTTAATCATATGCGCTGTGTTTTTCACCATATGCGCTTTTAATCATATGCGATTTTCATCATATGCGTTGTGCTTTTCATCATATTCGCTTTTTATCATATGCGCTTATCATATGCGATGCGCTTTTTATCATATGCGCTTTTTTATGTGAATAGTAAATTAATTAATTTCGTTTTACTATTCATATGAATTAATTTAGATTTACTATTTTGTTAATTGAGTAATATATATATACATCATATACTTGTGACTCCGAAGGCTCAAATGAATTTGACCATATAGTTATACGTTGTACCTTGCACATTAATTTTCAGTAGAAGCTTTAGATGCATATTATTTTCAGTAGAAGCTTTAGATGCACTTTTTTTTAATCACCAAATACCACAAACACTTTGTTTGCGTTTGTTCATAGTCATCAATGAAAACCATTTTCTTTAATTTTATTTTATACAATAAAATTAACGCATCATTATTCTTTTCAAAAACAATAATCTATTGTTATTGTTCACTTGTGCCATGTTTAACAACAAAAGTCAACAACCTCTGTCTTGTTTGTTGTGGCAACCAAAAACAACCTTTGCTTTTGTTACCGAGAATCCAAGACCAAAAAAAAATTAATTTTTAATTAATCTTTTATCAAAACCATAAATGATTTTATTGATCTACGTTGATATGGCCATAAAGAATTGACGGCTGACCTACTTTTGTAAGTGTATTTCGGCTATCATCCCGAAAACGCACAACGGCCTTTTTTTTTTTTTTTTATGAACTATTTGTTTCATATCTAGCTTAGGCAATTATTGTGAACATTTGGTCCCTATAAGAGCATTTATTTTTTAGACTTTTAGTTGATTTGTACTTGTCACAATTAGGGATAGCACCCGCGGGTCGTGGATGCGGATCCATTGGATCCATCACCCGTACCCGCGGATTTTTTTTTTTAAGAGACATCCAATTGAACCCTTGTTCGTTGAAACAATTTGACTATATTTTTACTCCCCATTATTAAACGGGCCATTTTGATGCACACTCTTAAAAAAAATAATTTGTTTTTTAAGTTTTATTATTCAACCTCCTTTTTTCAACGGTCACGTTTTTAACAAAACATTTGACAAGTTTGGAAAAAAGTTTTTTATTGATTATCATCAAAAGTTTTCTATTGTCACTCTACTGGATGGAATTATGGCATACAACCAAAATTGCAACCCAACACTACATAAGAACAAAAAGGTTGTTTTTAATTAACATATGTATATGTGTTAAACTCGAAATAATAATAACTTATTTTAGAAAATTAACATAAGACATGTTGAAACATTTTTGTCACATTTAGCTCATCAAGTCTAATACTTATCATTGATAGATTTTATCACGTCTAGGAGATGTTTACTTTTTTCTTGTATTAAGTCCTACTTTCATTTACCTTTGTTTGGAAAAAAGTTTTTTTTTTTACTTTGCTTTCCCCCTTTCTGTAAAACTCATTTAAACACTTTCTTTGTTTTTTTTTTTTAAAAAAAAAACTTCCTTTTTTTTTTACGTTACCCGTAAATTATAAATATATAAAAAAAAACTTTTTGTTTAAATTTTTTTTCTAGTTTTTAAAAGGCCACTTGACCAATTTTTTAATTCTTTCACAACACCTGATATCGTGATCGTGACCTTTCACCAAAGCAAGAGATATTCTTGATAAACTAAACACGGACTCGTGTTTGAAATTGTCGGCCACAAAAAAATTCATTTGATAAAAGTATATATTTTTTTAGTTATAGAAGGAGACCACTTCATTTTCAATACTTCATTTTTGACAAAAAAAACTATTCCATTTTACCATCCCTTTTTTTTCTTACTTTAACTTTTAAGATATACTTTTAATAAAAATACAAACTACTTTTTCTTATTTTAACTTTTAAGATTTACTTTTAATAAAAATACAAACTACTTTTTGTATTTTAACTTTTAAGATTTATTTTTAATAAAAATACAAACTACTTTTTTATTTTAACTTTTAAAATTAAACATTAGTATGCATGAAATAAATAATGATTAATTGCATAAGTAATCATAAATGTTAGATAACATATAAAGACCCCGTCGTATTCGTATTGATCGGAATTAATCTCGACCCATGGTACCGTGTTGTCAAATGACGTGTTGCGTACATAAAGTACCGTGTTGTCAAATGACATGTTGCGTACAATCATGAGGTCTTATTAACATAAATATAAATGTTAGTGAAGTTAATAAGAGTTAGATTACAGAAAATATAATTCAGGCGGTATAACCGGCCATATATAACTTAAATAACATAAATATAAATGTTAGTGAAGTTAATAAGAGTTAGATTACAGAAAATATAATTCAGGCGGTATAACCGGCCATATATAACTTAAATAACATAAATATAAATGTTAGTGAAGTTAATAAAAGTTAGTAAACATAAATGATAGTTAGGCGACAGTGTCGACCATATATAATTTAGGTGGCAGAGCCAACCATATAATAAGAACAATACAAATGCACTAAGAACTTAATAAAAATTAGTAGTTCAAAATGTTAGTAGTCCAAAATTTGATATGTCCGAGTCTGAAAAACCTTAATAATTTCATACCTTGATTAGTGACTCGTGATCGTTTGAGATATCCTTTGATTACACTAAGCTCTTCGTGCTGATAACGTGTTATAATTCAGTAGGCTTATAACTAATTTTGACCTAAGCCTATACAATCCTTAAATATGAGAGAGTAGTAATGGAAGAGAGAGAGAGAGTATATTTCTTATATGTAAGAAAATGGTATGTATATGTGTGTTCATTATCCACATATATATAGTACAAATTTTACTATCCATATTTGACTAATTACCATCCATATTTTACTACTAAATTTACAACACTAGTATATTACTCGTATTATGTAAATGTTAATGAAATATCCCTTTTGGTAATTTTACACATTAAGTTATTAATAATCAAATTTTTCCAATCACTCAAAAAATTGAATTTTAAATTATTACAATATCAAACAGCATAATTTAATCCAAACACAATTTATCAAAATCACGTTTTCATACCGCTGATTATTTGATTATAATTATTTAAAACGCATAATCAATTTTCAAGATACAAACTCAAACACCCCTTAATGTAGCTTGGAAATCAGTTACAATTGAATCGAGTAAAACTTAGCTGCCGAATTTGGTGTATTCGTCTCATTTGCAGCTTCTTTATTTAAAATATTTATATATCTATATATTTATATTTAAATAAAATTCAAAAAGAGGTTATGAATTCCTACAGAACCAAGTCCGTGCGTTTTGTGGGTGGTTTCTCATATCTGGATTTAATCACATGCTGTCATTTGTGTCATTCACCAGCAGTTTTCTCCCCAAGTTCACGGGTCAAGTAAACGACAATTATACTACTTGTATAATATTATTCTATCAACTTTTTTAAAAGAACTTCAATAAGAGGGTTAACTTAATAGATAAACCTCCAAACCTTGATCTAAGTGATTGCATGTTGGATTCAGGAAAGGGTCAGAAAGCTTAAAAATATTATATTTCTTTACAAGTTCTAAATAAAGATATATATATACTCACTCACACAATCACATATCACGAATATATAAACATTTGTCATTTGCAAGACTTGAATCTCCTAACTTTAAGAATAAAAGGAAACTACATTAATACCACTAAACCAAAGTCCCTTGGTAGAAAACCTTAAAATTCAATCTCAATAATATAAAATTTATGAAGTTGATTCCTCGAATACAAGAGATGCAGACCATAACAACTTATACGTAGAAATGATGGTCTTTCACATAAAAATAGACATAAGCAAGATCGAAACACGTACTACATATTGAAAGTAAGAAATCGGTTGAAATAAGAACGTGTGCTTCTCGAGTTAAGGTGTTGAAGCTGAGTAGCTCATAGTGCACTTGTTTGAACATGATCCAACACAGCTCTCCACATTCTTTCCATCTGTAGATAGAAAAAAGGGAAAAATATTATAACAAGCCAAATATGTTACGATTTTCATTTTTCGTGAGTTCTGAACCAACTGCCTCTTAATATTTCTCCATAAACATATTAAAACACACTAATTAGGTTAAAGTACGTACCGGGATTGTGTGCTTTGCTGATGTTAGAACAGAGTGAAGTGGCACAACCAAGCTTGCAGTAACCAAGGTTTTGAGTATGTGAATCAATGGCCATGGTGACAGATGGAGATGGAAAGATGCATTCTTTAAGACATTGAGTAGTACAAGTGCAAAGACTTTTGTTGGGTTCAATCATGCAGAAAATGAAACATTTGGCATAACAATCCCTGAATGTATTCACATCACCCCTGCACCCACTCACTACCATCCCCATCACCACTACAAACTTCAAATATCCCTTCATCTCCATTTTTTCTTCTTCTTTTTTCAACACAAAGGTTTTAGTTTTCCTCTTGAACTCATGTTGTGGTGTATATATACACCAGGATAATAGTCAGTATGTGTGGCCCTCTATTAAAAAAGTGATTTTTTTTTTTTTTTTGTTGGTACAGAGAATAATAAATTATAAAATATTTGACTATCAACTTTTATGTAGGATGGTTCGTATTTTGTTGTATTATCACGCTTTTACTTTTTTAGTTTTGTAGCGAGTTTGATGGTTTTGTTGTGTTGCGTTTCTTGTAGTGTTCCGTTTGATTTCTTTTCATTTTTATGAAAGTTGTCTTTGTTATAATATGTATTCTACTTTTTGACAAAAAAAAAAAAAAAAAAAAAAAAAAACAATAGTTTTATGTGCATAACCAAAGGATCTAGCGATATCGATTTAACTCATTCACCTTGAGGTTTGAGTTCGAGTACCGTGGTTGGATATTTGTAAGTGGGTGCATACATTTGTTGTTTTAAAAAAAATATGTCTATAATGCCCTTAGTGTATAAATATTATTCTAGGGTAGAGAAATAATTATCTGCATTTCACTTATAACGTGATATTGCTGGATCGGGCTTTCGCCCATTGACGAAGATTCCCCATTGCTGCCTCCAGGAGAGTCCGGGTCGTGTCGCAATCCCAGTGTAGTTGATCAAATTAAGTATTGTTGTTGATGCTATATGATCAAGCCAAAATCGACTTGGGTGCAAGTATGCGAAAAGTAAACTAACCATCGGAAGATGTTCCTACTGTTAGGACTAGTGGATTTGGGGGGTGTTGTGGTGGTTGTCTTTTGTTGATCCCCCAAGGTGAGCTTGAAAAGAAGATTAGGGATAATTGTGTGTATTAGCCTCCAAATGACACTTGATGCTAGTATTTATAGTGGTATAATCGGCGGTTATGCTAATAACCGCCATGTTAGTAATTGCCCATTTGATAACCAATTCTAGAATCTTTTGATCGCCCAAAACCTACTCCATGATCTCCACGTCCTCCTATAATTCCGGACTTGCATTAGTTCAGCGCAACCTGGTCAATGGTAAATAGACGCTACGCTTCCCATAGCGTAGCATTACATTGACTAGTCTAAGGGAGCCCATGACCTGTTCAAGGTTAACCAACTGTAAATAGATTACACTTCAAGTTTGGGACGTTGTGCGCTGCACAACCGGTTCGTGACGTACGTCATTACTATAGATGATATTAGGAAGTCTTGTAAGGTGTAATTTCCTTTAAAAGGAAAAAGAAAACAATCTTCATTGGATTGGGCTTAATAAATCAATCGATGATATGGATAATCCCGATGACAATGATTTTGGCCATGAAATTACGAGATATCAACCGTGCTTAAGCGCTTACTTATAGCTATTTAAGCGAATTGGTGTTCACATTTTATATGTTGTTCTTCCATGTCGAGTTTAGGTGTTAACTTATGAAGATGTTTGTTAAGGTGCCACGTGACATATATCTTTTCTCGATATTTTTTAAGCGTTGCAATCTCTAGCTTCTTGCTAGCTAGCTTTTCAATGATAAGATTTATTCCTGTGTAAATGACTCAAAATAATATTGTTCAAGGAAAACCAATGAGAAATACAACTTCTGAATGGTAAGATGCTACTGTATTTAACTTATGCATGTGACACGTTTTGTTGTTTTCTATTGGAAATGTGATGGTTTAATGAAATAGTGGTTTATTATTCTTACATAGAATAAAAAAAAAACACTATTATAATATATAATTATAATCGTTAAATTAAATGAAGGTAACATAGTGATATGACAAATATTTATCATGTGAAAATTTCTACGTATGTCACGGGTGAGCTGTCAGAAATAAAGGTTAGAATTGACTGCCGGATTCGTTCTTGAATCGTGTGTTCACTTTCTTTATAAAGTATTTCGACCTTACGATTGCCTCGGTTGCACGAAATCTTTACATGGATAAGACAATAACGCAATCAGTGTTTTTGGCAACGAAATCACTGATCAAATTGTTAGAGAGTATGTGTATATTTCTGTTTGTTGATATGAAAGCAAAAACACATTCCTATATTTATAGGAAGAAAAAAAAATTATGGTTGGTCCTCAAACTTTGTACCAAAAATCAAGATATATAGGACCTAAAGTTTAAATTGATCATGGTTGGTCCCAACTTTTAAACATTATACATGAATGGTCCCGGAGTTAAGTGGTCATTATCCTCACCAGTTAAGTGAAACACATGATGTACACATGATGGGCATTAGAGCACTGGGTGTGGTGACGCGTCAGTTCGGTGTTAGTTCGGTGTCTTGCTGATGACTGGACGCTCACTGGACTGACACTGAAAACTGACACTGGTGAAAAAATAGGGGAATTGAGAAGAATGTCAGTTCAGTGTCTTGGAGAGAGAAAAAGAAGAAGAAAACACTCACATTTTCAAAAATGGGACCACATATTTCAGCAAATTCCAACGTCGGGGTAAAGACTTTGGCAACGAAGATACCGGACTGACACCGAAGGGGTGTGGAGCGACGTTCGGTTGGAGGCAAATCAGCAACCGACGATGAGCTGATTCCCTCCACACCGTGTGCTCTTATGGTTTTTTCACCTATAAAACTTAGCAATATATATGTGGAGAAATCATCTGTTTAGCAAAGGAGTTGAAGAAACCTTCTACTCTCCGAAGGGAGACAAAAGATGACATAAATATATAGATTATTCACACTCCCACTTTAATCATCAATTTTCCAAACCGTAACGGTTTCACACCTACTTCATTTGCCTAGCTATAATTAGACTTCTCACTTCATTACATTGCCGTCATTCTGCAGGACGACGTCGTCACCGTCACCTGACTTTACCACCACCATTATTCCCGCCGCTGGACTTCACACCACAACGATGACCGGGCTTCATTTCAGATCAGTCGCTTATGTCTATCCCTAACGGAAAAACTGTAAGTCACCATCGTCGTCTTTATTTCCGGCACGTTCAAGACATTTAATGCTTGCATATATGTGTAGATCTTAAAATATGTTGTCAGATCTTGGTGTTTGGTGATAAAATTCGTTCACATATCTTGGCGTTAGGTACTTAGGTGGCTACTGGAATCGTCATCTCAATCATGGAGTTCACATATCTTATTGTTCACGATTTTTGATACAGTAAAATACTAAAATGGGGTCATGGATCTTGGTGTTCACAGATCTAATATGTGCATTCAGGACTAAAAAGAAACAAGGTAGCACTTATTGTAAACAGAGAACTTCAATGAACCAGACACTCTTTCAAATAAACTCTTAATATAGAAATTGGTAAACATCCCTTAATTAGGGTTATGAAAAAAAAGGATGAAGATGAATATAAGAGTGTTAGAAAATAAAGAAGGGAAAAAGAATGTGGGGTTCATCACGTGGGTTTGCTGAGTTTTACAGGGAAAAGACCATAATACCCATCATGTGTACATCATGGGTTTCACTCAACTGGTAAGAACTAACAATCAGTTAACTTCGGGACCATTCGTTTACAATGTTTAAAACTTGGGACCAACCATGATTGATCTAAACTTTATGTCCCATCTTGATTTTTGGTACAAAGTTTGAGGACCAACCATGAAATTTTTTCTTATTGGAATCGAAAAGGTGCGAGTAAAAGTACGCGACCTTTCAACCAAAGGATGTAACCCTTCAACGAAAAGATGCAACTTTTCATTCACATCTAATGAAAATGGTGGAATTTTAAACCATTTCAATACCACAATTTCCATAGCAATATCAAGTTAACTCTTACGGGCGTGTACTCCACACTCTCCAAACCCGTTATAAGTATAACTTGAATACCTTTGCTTTCAAGTAAATCCCAATTAACTAAAATGATTGTTGATAACACTAAAATCACCAACCCCCCCCCCCCCCCCCCCCCAATTTTAGTGTAATCCTTGATTTACTAAAATAATTAAACAAACAGAACAAACCAATGCATAAATGAAAATGTTTCAGAAATTGAATTTTCACTTGGTATAATATTTACGAGAATTCGAGTATCAGGGTGTTTCAGAAATTGAACCCTTCCACTCATATGAAAACTATAAAATACTATACACATCAGTTTCTTACATATCCCTAAGACAATCTTGACACAATTTGTAATGACCCGGAAAATTTCGACTTATTTTGAACCAAATTCTCGATATGATTTAATGTTTCCGACACGATAAGCAAAGTCTATAAAACTGAATCTCAATAGTTTTGAACTACTTTCATATGTTCAATTACCCTTCGTTTGTTCTCGACGATTCGCAAACCATTATATGTAAATAGATACATATATATACTATAACTTGAAAGCGTAATAACGTATTAATCGTATGATATTGTATATTAAACTTATTGGTTTAAATATCTATTTGAATATATATGTTAAGTTGGAATATTAATAATATGAATAACTTGCGATGTGTATTTAGAAAGTGTTTATGAATATTGAATATATATTATCTTGGTTATAAAACATTTGATAATGCTATTATATTGGTAAATAACGAGACGATGATTTATATAAGTAAATGACTAAAACACTCAAATGTATAAGTTATATCTCGAGTGGTATAGTTTATTGATAATTTAAGACTAAATTTTAACAAAGGTACGATTCGCGAAACGAAAAGTATTAGTTTTCTAAGCGTACGAAAATGCGTTCGAGAAACCGAAACCGGGACATAAGTCGAGTGACAACGTACGAGTCATCGGAAAGAAAATTACAAGTCAACTATGCTCTTGAATTTAATATAATATATAATTAATTATTTAAATTTTATATATTATATATATTATATTTAAATATGTCGACAAACAAAACAACAAAAGTTTGTGAGCTGTCAGGGCATCCCATGCGATCGCATGGGAAATGCACTAAGAAGCCAGGCGATCGCATGGCAGTCAGGATCCAGAAACCTTCTATAAATTGGCCAGTTTGCTCGACGTACACACACACACACATATTCTATATCTTACTCCCTCTGTTATATAATTATTTATATTATTATTATTATTACTAAGATTAATATTATTATTAATCTTATTATTATTAGTAGTATTATTATTAGTATTATACATAAAATACTACGACGAGGTCATGAGCATGTCACTTTCAATACGAGTTCTCAAACGGGTTAAAGCTAAGGAAACTATGGGTTATAGCTATGGAGGTTATGTGTAATGTTCATGGGTTTTGTTCACAAGTCAAACCTAGTGTTTATCATCTCTGTTGCGTCTACGTACTTTCCTGCAATATTGAATCGCAATATTGATACGTGAGCATTCATATCTTACCTTTTATATATTTATAGTGTATCCCAGTATAGTGCTCGAGTATATATGTTCATGCATGCTGATATGCTTTAATTTTGTCATTAAATAGTTTATGATGAATCACGAATTCAATACATATATTACTGATAAAAGGTATATGATATGCATGTTATTGTAAAGCTGGCGAAAAATCAATAACTTTTCATTTAGAAATCACGTAATTTCGATGAACGAATTAAAAGATATGGACAACTGAATTATGATTAACATTAATTGAAATTGCTTTTGAATCTGCAATTGATATTTAAACAACTTGTTTATAAGATTGATAAATTGGATTTTCAAATATTACTAATCGAGTAAATGAATCCTTATATAAGGCACGTCTCGTTTTGTTAAACAATTGTCAAAATTGACTGTTTTATCATATTTTAAAGCCTTATAAAAACTATAGTTTAATTTTACAAGAATTGGAAAACTATGTGAAATGTTAAAATGTTTCAATTGCCATGATCATTCAACTATAGTATTGAGTCAGATTGACTTTTTGAAACGACTTTTGATAACTTTTGTATGTCGATTTCGAGCATTAGGATTATGATACACTATGACCTGACCTAGCTTGATAGGCATTTATTGACCAACATATGTTCTCTAGGTTGAGATCTACGGTTATTTGGTATTTCGAGTTTCGGTCACATTTCAGTGAACGACTTTATGTGCTGCTAAGGTAAGTTTCATATGCTCCCTTTTTAATTGCTTTTACAATCTATATTTTTGGGCTGAGAATACATGCAATTTATTTTAAACGCAATGGATACAAGTACATACTAAATTCTACACCGAGTTTGAACCGAAAATCCCTTAACTTTGGTAACTAGTAACTGCCGGTTATAAGAACTGGTGGAGTTGTATATGGATCCATAGGGCTTGACATACCCGTCTGTTCCAGGTATAGAAATCCTAGCCTGAACTATAAAACAGGCGTATGCTATTTGAGGTTAGTACACGTTAGTTTGCGTGTATTGTACATGTTGGTTGCATGTATGTTAAAACAAGGGTACTTATTATATAGACGTTAAAGTTTAGTTACCAGGGTGCTCAATCTTGTAGAATATCTTGATAAACGTTTCTGAATGAAACAACTGAAATCTTGTGATCCACCTTTATATAAAGATTATACGAAACATTAAAACTATGAACTCACCAACCTTTGTGTTGACACTTGTTAGCATGTTTATTCTCAGGTTCCCTAGAAGTCTTCCGCTATTTGCTTATATGTTATACAAGATATGTGCATGGAGTCATACATGCTTTATTCAAGAAAACGTTACATTCACAAAATCATCATCATGTATCTATTTTGACTGCATTGTCAACGGAAGTATTATTGTAAATTATTATTTACGGTGATTGTCTATATGTAGAAATCATCAGATGTCGAAAACCTTGGATTTAAATATTCATCTATGGTATACCTTTTCAAAAGAATGCAATGTTTATAAAACGTATCATGTAGAGGTCAAATACCTCGCAATGAAATCGATGAATGACGTATTCGTCCATATGGATTTGGAGCGATCGTCACAGTTGGTATCAGAGCGTTGGTCTTAGCGAATCAGGTCTTGCATTAGTGTGTCTAACTGATAGATGTTAGGATGCATTCGTAAGTCTGGACTTCGACCGTATCTGCATGTCAAAAGTTTTGCTTATCATTTGTTGTCGGAAATTACCTGTCTATCATCTTAAGTCTAAACGCGTCTTATTGCATTGATTGCATAGATAGTGTATAGACAAAATTCATATCTTGGCATATCTATTACAGTAAACTTTGCCTGGCATCTTCCGTAAAATCCTCCGTAACTTATGGGATTCCGGTATTATAAATACATATGTAAACTATGTATTGAGGAGTACCAAATTAGTCCTATAATCTATTTCATTCCAAAAATCTTTTCCTCGATTACACCAAAAGGATCCTGTATCTAGTTAATTCCTTAGATTCCGACAGCTATTCCGATATGTATTTCCACTCGAGCTCCGAAAGCAGTGTGACCGGAATGGATCAACCAATTAGCCATCATCTATTCTGGATGAATTGGGGATGGGTTCGTAATCTACTTAATCATTGGAGACAAGAAGAAGGTGATCCCTTCTATCCACCACGTTCACCTCTTGGCGAAGAACCTGAAGCACTTACCGGCGAACCTGTTCGAAACACCATTTTCTCTCTCATTTCCAGAGTATCTTGTCATGATTATATACTATCCCATATTCTAAATCTGATTTATCCGATCGTCCGAACCACTGATCATCCAGGTATAATAGAAGAAGTCAACGAGCTTCGCGCTCGAGTAGTGACTTTGGAACATATGGTGCAAAGATTACAAGCACCATCAGCAACGACACCAGTACCACCAGCAACATCCACATCGCAAACCTCAATACCATAAACACCAGCAGCATCACCGGCATCAACAGTACCACAAACATCAACACCAACAGGATCATTACCACCACCAACAACCACATCCGCATCACACACCTCAATATCACATCTAAAATCTGTACTTCGGATATCAACATCATACGCACCATAGGTACCAAGGAGTACCAGCAACAACAAACGATGAAGTATGGATTCATAACTTCATCAGAGAAATATTCTACGGCGATTATGTAATCTCTAAAATCTTAGAGATTATTTATCCCAGTTCTAACCGTGCATCAGATGATTGGATGGATAGAGGTGATAGAAGGAAGAGTAGAAACCCTGACAAGGAGGGGTGCACGAATTACAAGCTAGACTTGTTTTACAAATAGCATCAATAGTACCGTCAACATCACCAGCACCATTAGTACTGTCAGCATCATCAGCACTAGCAGCACCTATAACATCTTAAGCTCCGCCAGATCAAGAAAACACCGTGGACATCAATACGAGTCAACAACGAGTATATTGTATCAATGAGTTATGAAGTATTAACTCAATTCCTCTAAAGAATTTATATGTATATCTTATATATATAAATTTTAAAACCATCATAAATCTTTTCGTACTAAGCTATTATGTATGAATTGAAAAAGGGTAAATATTATTCGGTTAAATTCATATTACTAATATGCTATGATGTACATCCTTCGTTAACTACAATCTCTGTTTCAACTCAATGAATTCAATTTCATAATAAACCAAGTGTATTATTCAATTACATAATTGATTTTACATTTTCATTTTCTATGTACTCGAAACTTTCAAGAAAACATCATCTGTGCCTTGTAAGGTTCACAAAAATTCCACGAGCATCAACATCCTTCACCGAGGAATAAGAATAAATAATGAAGTATCGATTACATTAGCGAAATACTCCGCAAAGATTATGTAATCCTTAATGTTTTAGAGATTAATCATTTCTAAGTCAAGCCGAAAATCAAATGAGCTTAATATGATATTAACTCATTAAATCTGTATTACATCTGAAGAAAATATACATACATATATTTTCATAAAGACGGTAATAAAAATTCTTTTGTACAAAGTATTAATTGTGAAATCTTTAACGGGTAGGTAATACCCGGGAAATATTTAAGTTCGCAATTAATATGTTACACTGTACATTCTTCAGCTTTGATTCAAAAATTATTAACAATACTCACAACGATATACAATCGTTTTCATACAAATTCAATTACATATTCTGAAATTGACGGATCAGAATCCAAGTCATAACTCTGAACCGGTGACATCATTCTTAGATCTCTACATCTTTCAAAGCTATACTTTGACTTCAAAACTATGCAAGATCCTTTAGCATTGTTACTACCGAAAATAATCTTGCAAATCTATTTTCAAAGTATCCAATTTTACCACACTTCCAACCAGTCAACTTCGACTTTTTAGATTAGCCTTATTGTAATCTTGACATATACGTTCTTGTTACCGGGGAACCTTTCATGTCCCACCACATTAGCAGTAAATTTACCAACAACTTCATTGATCCTTGACCTTCCGAAAAATCATAATACTCATTGAAACTTTATCATGTACTCATCCACATCTTGTAACAATAATTGACATACCAACTACCAGGAATTAGCAATTAGTATTTCGAATTTCGCAGCAATTCTACGCCAATAGTTATATATATACATATAATGTCTATCTTCTAGACTTGCATACTTCGAATGTGAAGTTTATGAAAAACACCCCAAACTGCGAAACTAGTTCTCCGAATTTTGAAAAAATGCTGATGAAGCAGCAAAAACTGTAAACGACCTTAACAGTCAAAAGTTTGATGATAAAGAATAGTATGGTGGTAAAGCGGAGAAAAAGAGAAGGTTTGGAACTGGAAAATGGATTGAGCAGACCATGAAGGAGGCTGTGGACAAATCACAAAGACTAAACCTGCCTTCAAAGAATTTAAATGATTCAATAATTGCTGAAGTCATTAACGAATACCTTGCTCCTGACTCAAAATCCTTTACGAACAAATCTTCTTCATCATCCTTCGATATTAGAAATTCTAAGATATTATCATATCTTTCATTATAAATATCTTCGATATTTCTGAAGATATCTTCATAACTATTATTATCTGAAATTATTTATCTCTTCGCGCTATCTGTGTTACATCATAAAAGAAACTATGTTATTTCTAAAATCTGGAAAAAAAATTCAAAAAAAAATGGATGTTTTAAAGTAATGTTGGGAATTGAAGCATGAGTTAGTATAATATAATGACACTTGATCAACGTGATTATATTACAGTAAGTCATGTTGAGTTTCTAATGGAACGTGATAAAGGTTCACAGATCACACCCTCATCATGAACCATGTTACATAACTCTTTCATTCTATTTAACCTCTAAACATATCAAGAAAATATTTTTCTTGATGATTCGGTTTTTTCCAGATATTCTGGTAATTTGACAAATCAAATCGTGCTATTACCTTTCCTTTCTGCTTTATGTACTATGATCATTCGAAACTTCATACCTACGAATTCTGGACCATTATTCGCTTGACCTGAAGTCGGGAAGAGAAAACGAAAACATGAAGCTCCGAAATATAACGGAGAATATAAAGCCCGATAACAACACATAAATTACAAACCGTGCATATCAATACGTATTACAACGTAAAGGCACGGGAGAATTAAAAATACTATAACCCCAAGGTAATAGTAAAAAAAAATAAATTCCTCCGATGGTAGATGAAAAAGAAGAATGACAGATATGAAAGTTAGGAGTATATCAAGAATCAGAACTGGATGAAGCATTTTCACAATCTATTGGGAAGTATAAAATAAGGAAGAAGATTATAGGAGTGGTGAAAATAAATGAAACGGAAGAGGTCAATTTATAGCGAAATAACAGACATAGCAATCGAGGCAGATTACCGTATTTAATCAAAGAGAATCCTAATATCCGCAATTTCCGAAGAATCAAATCTTATTTAGATTATGAAGATTTTCTATTCCTTAAATTCCGAAAATCAATCGTAACTACGTCAAAAGTTAAGACAAATCTCTATTCCTTCATTTCACCCTATTACGATAACTTCTCTCATACGCTTCGAGTAATCGGATTGTTTTATCCATATTATTCAATGGTGATAAAATTCTATTCACCAACTCATATTCGTCATGAAAACATTTTTATTGTTAGCCATGACAACTTCACTCAAATTTCGAGACGGAATTTCTTTAACGGGTAGGTACTGTAATTACCCAGAAAATTTTGACTTATTTTGAACCAAATTCTCGATATGATTTAATGTTTCCGACATGATAAGCAAAGTCTATAAAACTGAATCTCAATAGTTTTGAACTACTTTCATATGTTCAATTACCCTTCGTTTGTTCTCGACGATTCGCAAACCAGTATATGTAAATAGATACATATATATACTATAACTTGAAAGCATAATAAGGTATTAATCGTATGATATTGTGCATTAAACTTATTGGTTTAAATATCTATTTGAATATATATGTTAAGTTGGAATATTAATAATATGAATAACTTGCTATGTGTATTTAGAAAGTGTTTATGAATATTGAATATATATTATCTTGGTTATAAAATGTTTGATAATACTATTATATTGGTAAATAACGAGACGATGATTTATATAAGTAAATGACTAAAACACTCAAATGTATAAGTTATATCTCGAGTGGTATAGTTTATTGATAATTTAAGACTAAATTTTAACAAAGGTACGATTCGCGAAATGAAAAGTATTAGTTTTCTAAGCGTACGAAAATGCGTTCGAGAAACCGGAACCTGGACATAAGTCGAGTGACAACGTACGAGTCATTGAAACAAAAATTACAAGTCAACTATGCTCGTGAATTTTATATAATATATAATTAATTATTTAAATTTTATATATTATATATATTATATTTAAATATGTCGACAAACAAAACAACAAAAGTTTGTGAGCTGTCAGGGCATCCCATGCGATTGCATGGGAAATGCACTAAGAAGCCATGCGATCGCATGGTAGTCAGGATCCAGAATCCTTCTATAAATTGGCCAGTTTGCTCGACGTACACACACACATATTCTATATCTTACTCCCTCTGTTATATAATTATTTATATTATTATTATTATTATTATTAAGATCAATATTATTATTAATCTTATTATTATTAGTAGTATTATTATTAGTATTATACATAAAATACTACGACGAGGTCATGAGAATGTCATTTTCAATACGAGTTCTCAAACGGGTTAAAGCTAAGGAAACTATGGGTTATAGCTATGGAGGTTATGTGTAATGTTCATGGGTTTTGTTCGCAAGTCAAACCTAGTGTTTATCATCTCTGTTGCATCTACGTACTTTCCTGCAATATTGAATCGCAATATTGATACGTGAGCATTCATATCTTACCTTTTATATATTTATAGTGTATCCCTGTCTAGTGCTCGAGTATATATGTTCATGCATGCTGATATGCTTTAATTTTGTCGTTAAATAGTTTATGATGAATCATGAATTTAATACATATATTACTGATAAAAGGTATATGATATGCATGTTATTGGAAAGTTGGCGAAAAATCAATAACTTTTCATTTAGAAATCGCGTAATTTTGATGAACGAATTAAAAGATATGGACAACTGAATTATGATTAACATTAATTGAAATTGCTTTTGAATCTGCAATTGATATTTAAACAACTTGTTTATAAAATTGATAATTTGGATTTTCAAATATTACTAATCGAGTAAATGAATCCTTATATATGAAATGTCCCGTTCTTATTGATTAAAAACGTTCCATATTAATTGATTTCGTTGCGAGGTTTTGACCTCTATATGAGAAGTTTTTCAAAGACTGCATTCATTTTTAAAACAAACCATAACCTTTATTTTATAGATAAAGGTTTTAAAAAGCTTTACGTAGATTATCAAATAATGATAATCTAAAATATCCTGTTTACACACGACCATTACATAATGGTTTACAATACAAATATGTTACAACAAAATAAGTTTCTTGAATGCAGTTTTTACACAATATCATACAAGCATGGACTCCAAATCTCGTCCTTATTTAAGTATGCGACAGCGAAAGCTCTTAGTATTCACCTGAGAATAAACATGCTTTAAACATCAACAAAAATGTTGGTGAGTTATAGATTTAACCTATATATATCAAATTGTAACAATAGACCACAAGATTTCATATTTCAATACACATCCCATACATAGAGATAAAAATCATTCATATGGTGAACACCTGGTAACCGACATTAACAAGATGCATATATAAGAATATCCCCATCATTCCGGGACACCCTTCGGATATGATATAAATTTCGAAGTACTAAAGCATCCGGTACTTTGGATGGGGTTTGTTAGGCCCAATAGATCTATCTTTAGGATTCGCGTCAATTAGGGTGTATGTTCCCTAATTCTTAGATTACCAGACTTAATAAAAAGGGGCATATTCGATTTCGATAATTCAACCATAGAATGTAGTTTCACGTACTTGTGTCTATTTTGTAAATCATTTATAAAATCTGCATGTATTCTCATCCCAAAAATATTAGATTTTAAAAGTGGGACTATAACTCACTTTCACAGATTTTTACTTCGTCGGGAAGTAAGACTTGGCCACTGGTTGATTCACGAACCTATAACAATATATACATATATATCAAAGTATGTTCAAAATATATTTACAACACTTTTAATATATTTTGATGTTTTAAGTTTATTAAGTCAGCTGTCCTCGTTAGTAACCTACAACTAGTTGTCCACAGTTAGATGTACAGAAATAAATCGATAAATATTATCTTGAATCAATCCACGACCCAGTGTATACGTATCTCAGTATTGATCACAACTCAAACTATATATATTTTGGAATCAACCTCAACCCTGTATAGCTAACTCCAACATTCACATATAGAGTGTCTATGGTTGTTCCGAAATAAGTATAGATGTGTCGACATGATAGGTCGAAATATTGTATACGTGTCTATGGTATCTCAAGATTACATAATTTACAATACAAGTTGATTAAGTTATGGTTGGAATAGATTTGTTACCAATTTTCACGTAGCTAAAATGAGAAAAATTATCCAATCTTGTTTTACCCATAACTTCTTCATTTTAAATCCATTTTGAGTGAATCAAATTGCTATGGTTTCATATTGAACTCTATTTTATGAATCTAAACAGAAAAAGTATAGGTTTATAGTCGGAAAAATAAATTACAAGTCGTTTTTGTAAAGGTAGTCATTTCAGTCGAAAGAACGACGTCTAGATGACCATTTTAGAAAACATACTTCCACTTTGAGTTTAACCATAATTTTTGGATATAGTTTTATGTTCATAATAAAAATCATTTTCTTAGAATAACAACTTTTAAATCAAAGTTTATCATAGTTTTTAATTAACTAACCCAAAACAGCCCGCGGTGTTACTACGACGGCGTAAATCCGATTTTACGGTGTTTTTCGTGTTTCCATGTTTTAAATCATTAAGTTAGCATATCATATAGATATAGAACATGTGTTTACTTGATTTTAAAAGTCAAGTTAGAAGGATTAACTTTTGTTTGCGAACAAGTTTAGAATTAACTAAACTATGTTCTAGTGATTACAAGTTTAAACCTTCGAATAAGATAGCTTTATATGTATCAATCGAATGATGTTATGAACATCATTACTACCTTAAGTTCCTTGGATAAACCTACTAGAAAAGATAAAAATGTATCTAGCTTCAACGGATCCTTGGATGGCTCTAAGTTCTTGAAGCAGAATCATGACACGAAAACAAGTTCAAGTAAGATCCTCACTTGAAATAAGATTGTTATAGTTATAGAAATTGAACCAAAGTTTGAATATGATTATTACATTGTATTAGAATATTAACCTACTGTAAGAAACAAAGATTTCTTGAGGTTGGATGATCACCTTACAAGATTGGAAGTGAGCTAGCAAACTTGAAAGTATTCTTGATTTTATGTAACTAGAACTTGTAGAATATATGAAGAACACTTAGAACTTGAAGATAGAACTTGAGAGAGATCAATTAGATGAAGAAAATTGAAGAATGAAAGTGTTTTTAGGTGTTTTTGGTCGTTGGTGTATGGATTAGATATAAAGGATATGTAATTTTGTTTTCATGTAAATAAGTCATGAATGATTACTCATATTTTTGTAATTTTATGAGATATTTCATGCTAGTTTCCAAATGATGGTTCCCACATGTATTAGGTGACTCACATGGGCTGCTAAGAGCTGATCATTGGAGTGTATATACTAATAGTACATACATCTAAAAGCTGTGTATTGTACGCGTACGAATACGGGTGCATACGAGTAGAATTGTTGATGAAACTGAACGAGGATGTAATTGTAAGCATTTTTGTTAAGTAGAAGTATTTTGATAAGTGTATTGAAGTCTTTAAAAAGTGTATAAATACATATTAAAACACTACATGTATATACATTTTAACTGAGTCGTTAAGTCATCGTTAGTCGTTACATGTAAGTGTTGTTTTGAAACCTTTAGGTTAACGATCTTGTTAAATGTTGTTAACCCAATGTTTATAATATCAAATGAGATTTTAAATTATTATATTATCATGATATTATCATGTATGAATATCTCTTAATATGATATATAAATATACATTTAATGTCTTTACAACGATAATCGTTACATATATGTCTCGTTTAAAAATCATTAAGTTAGTAGTCTTGTTTTTACATATGTAGTTCATTGTTAATATACTTAATGATATGTTTACTTATCATAGTATCATGTTAACTATATATATATCCATATATATGTCATCATATAGTTATTACAAGTTTTAACGTTCGTGAATCACCGGTCAACTTGGGTGGTCAATTGTCTATATGAAACATATTTCAATTAATCAAGTCTTAACAAGTTTGATTGCTTAACATGTTGGAAACATTTAATCATGTAAATATCAATCTCAATTAATATATATAAACATGGAAAAGTTCGGGTCACTACAGTACCTACCCGTTAAATAAATATCGTCCCGAAATTTTAAGCTGTTGAAGGTGTTGACGAATCTTCTGGAAATAGATGCGGGTATTTCTTCTTCATCTGATCTTCATGCTCCCAGGTGAACTCGGGTCCTCTACGAGCATTCCATCGAACCTTAACAATTGGTATCTTGTTTTGCTTAAGTCTTTTAACCTCACGATCCATTATTTCGACGGGTTCTTCGATGAATTGAAGTTTTTCGTTGATTTGGATTTCATCTAACGGAATAGTGAGATCTTCTTTAGCAAAACATTTCTTTAAATTCGAGACGTGGAAAGTGTTATGTACAGCCGTGAGTTGTTGAGGTAACTCAAGTCGGTAAGCTACTGGTCCGACACGATCAATAATCTTGAATGGTCCAATATACCTTGGATTTAATTTCCCTCGTTTACCAAATCGAACAACGCCTTTCCAAGGTGCAACTTTAAGCATGACCATCTCTCCAATTTCAAATTCTATATCTTTTCTTTTAATGTCAGCGTAGCTCTTTTGTCGACTTTGGGCGGTTTTCAACCGTTGTTGAATTTGGATGATCTTCTCGGTAGTTTCTTGTATAATCTCCGGACCCGTAATCTGTCTATCCCCCACTTCACTCCAACAAATCAGAGACCTGCACTTTCTATCATAAAGTGCTTCAAACGGCGCCATCTCAATGCTTGAATGGTAGCTGTTGTTGTAGGAAAATTCTGCTAACGGTAGATGTCGATCCCAACTGTTTCCGAAATCAATAACACATGCTCGTAGCATGTCTTCAAGCGTTTGTATCATCCTTTCGCTCTGCCCATCAGTTTGTGGATGATAGGTAGTACTCATGTCTAGACGAGTTCCTAATGCTTGCTGTAATGTCTGCCAGAATCTTGAAATAAATCTGCCATCCCTATCAGAGATAATAGAGATTGGTATTCCATGTCTGGAGACGACTTCCTTCAAATACAGTCGTGCTAACTTCTCCATCTTGTCATCTTCTCTTATTGGCAGGAAGTGTGCTGATTTGGTGAGACAATCAACTATTACCCAAATAGTATCAAAACCACTTGCAGTCCTTGGCAATTTAGTGATGAAATCCATGGTAATGTTTTTCCATTTCTATTCCGGGATTTCGGGTTGTTGAAGTAGACCTGATGGTTTCTAATGCTCAGCTTTGACCTTAGAACACATCAAACATTCTCCTACGTATTTAGCAACATCGGATTTCATACCCGGCCACCAAAAATATTTCTTGAGATCCTTGTACATCTTCCCCGTTCCAGGATTTATTGAGTATCTGGTTTTATGAGCTTCTCTAAGTACCATTTCTCTCATATCTCCAAATTTTGGTACCCAAATCCTTTCAGCCCTATACCGGGTTCCGTCTTCCCGAATATTAAGATGCTTCTCCGATCCTTTGGGTATTTCATCCTTTAAATTTCCCTTTTTTAAAACTCCTTGTTGCGCCTCCTTTATTTGAGTAGTAAGGTTATTATGAATCATTATATTCATAGATTTTACTCGAATGGGTTCTCTGTCCTTCCTGCTCAAGGCATCGGCTACCACATTTGCCTTCCCCGGGTGGTAACGAATCTCAAAGTCGTAATCATTCAATAATTCAATCCACCTACGCTGCCTCATATTCAGTTGTTTCTGATTAAATATGTGTTGAAGACTTTTGTGGTCGGTATATATAATACTTTTGACCCCATATAAGTAGTGCCTCCAAGTCTTTAATGCAAAAACAACCGCGCCTAATTCCAAATCATGCGTCGTATAATTTTGTTCGTGAATCTTCAATTGTCTAGACGCATAAGCAATCACCTTCGTTCGTTGCATTAATACACAATCGAGACCTTGCTTTGATGCGTTACAATAAATCACAAAATCATCATTCCCTTCAGGAAATGACAATATAGGTGCCGTAGTTAGCTTTTTCTTCAATAACTGAAACGCTTTCTCTTGTTTATCATTCCATTCAAATTTCTTCCCTTTATGCGTTAATGCAGTCAAGGGTTTTGCTATTCTGGAAAAGTCTTGGATGAACCTTCTGTAGTAACCAGCTAGTCCTAAAAACTGGCGTATGTGTTTCGGAGTTTTTGGGGTTTCCCACTTTTCAACAGTTTCTATCTTTGCCGGATCCACCTTAATACCTTCTTTGTTCACTATGTGACCGAGGAATTGAACTTCTTCCAACCAAAATGCACACTTTGAAAACTTAGCGTACAATTCTTCCTTCCTCAATACTTCTAACACCTTTCTCAAATGTTCACCGTGTTCTTGGTCATTCTTTGAGTAAATAAGTATGTCATCAATGAAAACAATGACAAACTTCTCAAGGTATGGTCCACACACTCGGTTCATAAGGTCCATGAACACAGCTGGTGCATTAGTTAAACCAAACGGCATGACCATAAACTCGTAATGACCGTAACGTGTTCTGAAAGCAGTCTTTGGAATATCATCTTCTTTCACCCGCATTTGATGATACCCGGAACATAAGTCAATCTTTGAATAAACAGACGAGCCTTGTAGTTGATCAAATAAGTCGTCGATTCTCGGTAGTGGGTAGCGGTTCTTGATGGTAAGTTTGTTCAACTCTCGATAGTCGATACACAACCTGAATGTACCATCTTTCTTCTTGACAAACAAAACAGGAGCTCCCCACGGTGATGTGCTTGGTCGAATGAAACCACGCTCTAAAAGTTCTTGTAATTGGCTTTGCAGTTCTTTCATCTCGCTGGGTGCGAGTCTGTAAGGAGCACGAGCTATTGGTGTAGCTCCTAGTACAAGATCTATTTGAAATTCAACGGATCGATGTGGGGGTAATCCCGGTAATTCTTTCGGAAATACATCGGGAAATTCTTTTGCAATGGGAACATCATTGATGCTCTTTTCTTCAGTTTGTACTTTCTCAACGTGTGCTAGAACATCATAGCAACCTTTTCTTATTAGTTTTTGTGCCTTCAAATTACTAATAAGATGTAGCTTCGTGTTGCCCTTTTCTCCGTACACCATTAAGGGTTTTCCTTTTTCTCGTATAATGCAAATTGCATTTTTGTAACAAACGATCTCTACTTTCACTTCTTTCAACCAGTCCATACCGATTATCACATCAAAACTCCCTAACTCTACTGGTATCAAATCAATCTTAAATGTTTCGCTAACCAGTTTAATTTCTCGATTCCGACATATATTATCTGCTGAAATTAATTTACCATTTGCTAATTCGAGTAAAAATTTACTATCCAAAGGCGTCAATGGACAACTTAATTTAGCACAAAAATCTCTACTCATATAGCTTCTATCCGCACCCGAATCAAATAAAACGTAAGCAGATTTATTGTCAATAAGAAACGTACCCGTAACAAGTTCCAGGTCTTCCTGTACCTCTGCCGCATTAATATTGAAAACTCTTCCGTGGCCTTGTCCATTCGTGTTCTCCTGGTTCGGGCAATTTCTAATAACGTGGCCCGGTTTTCCACATTTATAACAAACTACATTGGCATAACTTGCTCCGACACTACTTGCTCCGCCATTACTCGTTCCGACACCATTTGTTCCTTTCGTTCTATTAACCCCTGGTCCGTAGACCTCACACTTCGCCTCGCTATGACCATTTCTTTTACACTTGTTGCAAAATTTGGTGCAGAACCCCGAGTGATACTTTTCACACCTTTGGCATAGCTGCGTCTGATTGTTGTTGTTGTTGCGGTTATTATTGTTGTTGGGATGATTGTTGTAGTTACTGTTGTTGTTGTTGTTGTTGTTGTTGTTGTTGTTGGGCCGTTTGTTGTTGTTGCGATTGATGTTGCGATTGTTGGGATAATTGTTGCGATTATTGTTGTAATTGCTGCTGTTGTTGTATTGGTGATTCTTATCACCGTTTTCCTCCCACTTTCTTTTGACTTGCTTCACATTGGCCTCTTCAGCAGTCTGTTCTTTAATTCTTTCTTCAATCTGGTTCACTAGTTTGTGAGCCATTCTACATGCCTGTTGTATGGAGGTGGGCTCGTGTGAACTTATATCTTCTTGGATTCTTTTCGGTAATCCTTTCACAAACGCGTCGATCTTCTCTTCCTCATCTTCGAATGCTCCCAGACACAATAGGCACAATTCTGTGAATCGTCTTTCGTACGTGGTAATATCAAATCCTTGGGTTCGTAACCCTCTAAGTTCTGTCTTGAGCTTATTGACCTCGGTTCTGGGACGGTACTTCTCGTTCATCAAGTGCTTGAATGCTGACCACGGTAGTACGTACGCATCGTCTTGTCCCACTTGCTCTAGATAGGTATTCCACCATGTTAACGCAGAACCTGTGAAGGTATGCGTAGCGTACTTCACTTTGTCCTCTTCAGTACACTTACTTATGGCAAACACCGATTCGACCTTCTCGGTCCACCGTTTCAATCCGATCGGTCCTTCGGTTCCATCAAATTCCAAAGGTTTGCAGGCAGTGAATTCTTTGTAGGTGCATCCTACACGATTTCCTGTACTGCTAGATCCAAGGTTATTGTTGGTATGTAGCGCAGCCTGTACTGCGGCTATGTTTGAAGCTAGAAAAGTACGGAATTCCTCTTCATTCATATTCACGGTGTGTCGAGTAGTCGGTGCCATTTCCTTCAAAATAGTCAAATGGAACAAGTTAATCATACAGAATATTAAGAGTAGTTAATAGTATTTCGTAGCATAATATGAACTCATTTATAAAAGCTTTTTCTTCATATTAGCGTTTTATAAGTTTAAATTTGGGTAGTACCTACCCGTTAAGTTCATACTTAGTAGCTAATATACAATTCAACTACTACAATTCTATATGAAAAACTGATTATAATAATATTTCGCGTTCAAACTTTTACACAATATTTTACAAACTTACAATACCGCTTATTTTACATATAGCATGAAATATAGCACACAATAAATTTGATACAAGATGGTTGTGAAGATAATTCTAGCTAGTACACAAGTCGTTCAGCAAAGGCAATAAAGACACGTAATTCATACGTCCAGAAACAAGTCATGCATTCTGGTTTTACTAGGATTACTTCCCATCCTTGGTCTTGTGGAACATAACCGTTATGGCCGTTGATAAGACAGCGTGTTGTAACGTCGTCAAAGGGACGAGGGTTATGTAATGTCCAACAGTCCCGTAACAATCTAAAAACCTCATTTCTTACCCCAATTACCGACTCCGTCACTTGTGGAAACGTTTTGTTTAATAGTTGTAGCCCGATGTTCTTGTTCTCACTTTGGTGAGAAGCGAACATTAATAATCCGTAAGCATAACATGCTTCTTTATGTTGCATGTTAGCCGCTTTTTCTAAATCACGAAGTCCAATATTCGGATATATTGAGTCAAAATAATTTCTTAACCCATTGCGTAAAATAGCATTTGGGTTCCCCGCAATATATGCGTCAAAGTAAACACATCGTAACTTATGGATTTCCCAATGTGATATCCCCCATCTTTCGAACGAAAGCCTTTTATAAACCAAGGCATTCTTGGAACGTTCTTCGAATGTCTTACAAACTGATCTCGCCTTAAATAGTTGTGCCGAAGAATTCTGACCGACTCTAGACAAGATTTCATCAATCATGTCTCCGGGTAGGTCTCTTAAAATATTGGGTTGTCTATCCATTTTGTGTTTTTATACTGTAAAATAGACAAGAGTTAGATTCATAAAAAAAAAATACTTATTAATACAAGCAATTTTTACATATATCATAAAGCATAAGCACACTATATTACATATATTACACCACACGAATACAACTATCTTATTCCGACTCGCTTGTTTCTTCTTCTTCGGTTTTGGTTCGTTTTGCCAAGTTTCTAGGGATATATGATGTTCCCCTAATACGAGCCGTCGTTTTCCACATTGGTTTAGAAAAACCTGGTGGTTTAGAGGTTCCCGGGTCATTGTTACAACTTAAGGACTTCGGGGGTTGGCGATACATATAAAGTTCATCGGGGTTGGAATTAGATTTCTCTATTTTTATACCCTTTCCCTTATTATTTTCTTTTGCCTTTTTAAATTCAGTTGGGGTAATTTCTATAACATCATCGGAATTCTCGTCGGAATCCAATTCATCGGAGAATTGGTAATCCTCCCAATATTTTGCTTCCTTGGCGGAAACACCATTGACCATAATTAACCTTGGTCGGTTGGTTGAGGATTTTCTTTTACTTAACCGTTTTATTATTTCCCCCACCGGTTCTATTTCTTCATCCGGTTCTGATTCTTCTTCCGGTTCCGATTCTTCTTCCGGTTCCGACTCTTCTTCCGGTTCCTCTTCGGGAACTTGTGAATCAGTCCACGAATCATTCCAATTTACATTTGACTCTTCATTATTATTAGGTGAGTCAATGGGACTTGTTCTAGAGGTAGACATCTATCACATAATATCAAACGCGTTAAGAGATTAATATATCACATAATATTCACATGTTAAAAATATATAGTTTCCAACAAAATTTGTTAAGCAATCATTTTTCAAGTAAACACGGTCGAAGTCCAGACTCACTAATGCATCCTAACAAACTCGATAAGACACACTAATGCAAAATTCTGGTTCTCTAAGACCAACGCTCGGATACCAACTGAAATGTCCCGTTCTTATTGATTAAAAACGTTCCATATTAATTGATTTCGTTGCGAGGTTTTGACCTCTATATGAGACGTTTTTCAAAGACTGCATTCATTTTTAAAATAAACCATAACCTTTATTTCATAGATAAAGGTTTTAAAAAGCTTTACGTAGATTATCAAATAATGATAATATAAAATATCCTGTTTACACACGACCATTACATAATGGTTTACAATACAAATATGTTACAACAAAATAAGTTTCTTGAATACAGTTTTTACACAATATCATACAAGCATGGACTCCAAATCTCGTCCTTATTTAAGTATGCGACAGCGGAAGCTCTTAGTATTCACCTGAGAATAAACATGCTTTAAACGTCAACAAAAATGTTGGTGAGTTATAGGTTTAACCTATATATATCAAATCGTAACAATAGACCACAAGATTTCATATTTCAATACACATCCCATACATAGAGATAAAAATCATTCATATGGTGAACACCTGGTAACCGACATTAACAAGATGCATATATAAGAATATCCCCATCATTCCGGGACACCCTTCGGATATGATATAAATTTCGAAGTACTAAAGCATCCGGTACTTTGGATGGGGTTTGTTAGGCCCAATAGATCTATCTTTAGGATTCGCGTCAATTAGGGTGTCTGTTCCCTAATTCTTAGATTACCAGACTTAATAAAAAGGGGCATATTTGATTTCGATAATTCAACCATAGAACGTAGTTTCACGTACTTGTGTCTATTTTGTAAATCATTTATAAAACCTGCATGTATTCTCATCCCAAAAATATTAGATTTTAAAAGTGGGACTATAACTCACTTTCACAGATTTTTACTTCATCGGGAAGTAAGACTTGGCCACTGGTTGATTCACGAACCTATAACAATATATACATATATATCAAAGTATGTTCAAAATATATTTACAACACTTTTAATATATTTTGATGTTTTAAGTTTATTAAGTCAGCTGTCCTCGTTAGTAACCTACAACTAGTTGTCCACAGTTAGATGTACAGAAATAAATCGATAAATATTATCTTGAATCAATCCACGACCCAGTGTATACGTATCTCAGTATTGATCACAACTCAAACTATATATATTTTGGAATCAACCTCAACCCTGTATAGCTAACTCCAACATTCACATATAGAGTGTCTATGGTTGTTCCGAAATATATATAGATGTGTCGACATGATAGGTCGAAACATTGTATACGTGTCTATGGTATCTCAAGATTACATAATATACAATACAAGTTGATTAAGTTATGGTTGGAATAGATTTGTTACCAATTTTCACGTAGCTAAAATGAGAAAAATTATCCAATCTTGTTTTACCCATAACTTCTTCATTTTAAATCTGTTTTGAGTGAATCAAATTGCTATGGTTTCATATTGAACTCTATTTTATGAATATAAACAGAAAAAGTATAAGTTTATAGTCGGAAAAATAAGTTACAAGTCGTTTTTGTAAAGGTAGTCATTTCAGTCGAAAGAACGACGTCTAGATGACCATTTTAGAAAACATAATTCCACTTTGAGTTTAACCATAATTTTTGGATATAGTTTTATGTTCATAATAAAAATCATTTTCTCAGAATAACAACTTTTAAATCAAAGTTTATCATAGTTTTTAATTAACTAACCCAAAACAGCCCGCGGTGTTACTACGACGGCGTAAATCCAGTTTTACGGTGTTTTTCGTGTTTCCAGGTTTTAAATCATTAAGTTAGCATATCATATAGATATAGAACATGTGTTTAGTTGATTTTAAAAGTCAAGTTAGAAGGATTAACTTTTGTTTGCGAACAAGTTTAGAATTAACTAAACTATGTTCTAGTGATTACAAGTTTAAACCTTCGAATAAGATAACTTTATATGTATGAATCGAATGATGTTATGAACATCATTACTACCTTAAGTTCCTTGGATAAACCTACTAGAAAATATAAAAATGGATCTAGCTTCAATGGATCCTTGGATGGCTCGAAGTTCTTGAAGCAGAATCATGACACGAAAACAAGTTCAAGTAAGATCATCACTTGAAATAAGATTGTTATAGTTATAGAAATTGAACCAAAGTTTGAATATGATTATTACCTTGTATTAGAATGATAACCTACTGTAAGAAACAAAGATTTCTTGAGGTTGGATGATCACCTTACAAGATTGGAAGTGAGCTAGCAAACTTGAAAGTATTCTTGATTTTATGTAACTAGAACTTGTAGAATATATGAAGAACACTTAGAACTTGAAGATAGAACTTGAGAGAGATCAATTAGATGAAGAAAATTGAAGAATGAAAGTGTTTGTAGGTGTTTTTGGTCGTTGGTGTATGGATTAGATATAAAGGATATGTAATTTTGTTTTCATGTAAATAAGTCATGAATGATTACTCATATTTTTGTAATTTTATGAGATATTTCATGCTAGTTGCCAAATGATGGTTCCCACATGTGTTAGGTGACTCACATGGGCTGCTAAGAGCTGATAATTAGAGTGTATATACCAATAGTACATACATCTAAAAGCTGTGTATTGTACGAGTACGAATACGGGTGCATACGAGTAGAATTGTTGATGAAACTGAACGAGGATGTAATTGTAAGCATTTTTGTTAAGTAGAAGTATTTTGATAAGTGTATTGAAGTCTTTCAAAAGTGTATAAATACATATTAAAACACTACATGTATATACATTTTAACTGAGTCGTTAAGTCATCGTTAGTCGTTACATGTAAGTGTTGTTTTGAAACCTTTAGGTTAACGATCTTGTTAAATATTGTTAACCCAATGTTTATAATATCAAATGAGATTTTAAATTATTATATTATCATGATATTATCATGTATAAATATCTCTTAATATGATATATATACATTAAATGTCTTTACAACGATAATCGTTACATATATGTCTCGTTTAAAAATCATTAAGTTAGTAGTCTTGTTTTTACATATGTAGTTCATTGTTAATATACTTAATGATATGTTTACTTATCATAGTATCATGTTAACTATATATATATCCATATATATGTCATCATATAGTTTTTACAAGTTTTAACGTTCTTGAATCACCGGTCAACTTGGGTGGTCAATTGTCTATATGAAACATATTTCAATTAATCAAGTCTTAACAAGTTTGATTGCTTAACATGTTGGAAACATTTAATCATGTAAATATCAATCTCAATTAATATATATAAACATGGAAAAGTTCGGGTCACTACAATATAAGGCACGTCTCGTTTTGTTAAACAATTGTCAAAATTGACCGTTTTATCAAATTTTAAAGCCTTATAAAAACTATAATTTAATTTTACAAGAATTGTAAAACTATGTGAAATGTTAAAATGTTTCAATTTCCATGATCATTCAATTATAGTATTGAGTCAGATTGACTTTTTGAAACGACTTTTGATAACTTTTGTATGTCGATCTCGAGCATTAGGATTATGATACACTATGACCTGACCTAGCTTGATAGACATTTATTGACCAACATATGTTCTCTAGGCTGAGATCTACGGTTATTTGGTATTCCGAGTTTCGGTCACATTTCGGTGAACGACTTTATGTGCTGCTAAGGTGAGTTTCATATGCTCCCTTTTTTAATTGCTTTTGCAATCTATATTTTTGGGCTGAGAATACATGCACTTTATTTTAAATGCAATGGATACAAGTACATACTAAATTCTACACCGAGTTTGAACCGAAAATCCCTTAGCTTTGGTAACTAGTAACTGCCGGTTATAAGAACTGGTGGGCGCGAATAGTTGTATATGGATCCATAGGGCTTGACATCCCAGTCTGTTCCAGGTATAGAAACCCTAGCCTGAACTATAAAACAGACGTATGCTATTTGAGGTTAGTATACGTTAGTTTGCGTGTATTGTACATGTTGGTTGCATGTATGTTAAAACAGGGGTACTTATTATATAGACGTTAAAGTTTAGTGACCCGGGTGCTCAATCTTGTAGAATATTTTGATAAACGTTTCTGGATGAAACAACTGAAATCTTGTGATCCACCTTTATATACAGATTATACGAAACATTAAAACTATGAACTCACCAACCTTTGTGTTGACACTTGTTAGCATGTTTATTCTCAGGTTCCCTAGAAGTCTTCCGCTGTTTGCTTATATGTTATACAAGCTATGTGCATGGATTCATACATGCTTTATTCAAGAAAACGTTGCATTCACAAAACCATCATCATGTATCTATTTTGACTGCATTGTCAACGGAAGTATTATTGTAAACTATTATTTACGGTGATTGTCTATATGTAGAAATCATCAGATGTCAAAAACCTTGGATTTAAATATTCATTTATGGTATACCTTTTCAAAAGAATGCAATGTTTATAAAACGTATCATATAGAGGTCAAATACCTCGCAATGAAATCGATGAATGACGTATTCGTCCATATGGATTTGGAGCGATCGTCACACAATTATAAGTCATGTGTCCCAATCCTTCAGTGAACATATTGGCAGCTAAGTCCAAAGCTCCATTGAAGTGGTAAAACTTCATGTTCACATACGTAGCTCTTTTAGTCTTGCATCCGCATTTGCAATTTTTCAAAAGAACTATTAAGAAGTTAAACTTCAACCTAACTCCACTTACGGGTCTAAACACATACTTTGGGATCAGTATATTTACGTGTTTCAATCTTCAGAAAGTAAGCTTACCTCATTGAATTCAGCTCCTAGCGTTGTACTAGAAGGGAATTGGGCGTCTCACTTTGGAAGATTTGGTTGGACTTCAATCCCACATCATTAGCCGACTTGTGCGCACTTAAGTCTCGGGCTAATTTCTTTCGTCAAGTGATCCATTCAAATTTTGTTTGAACTCAACAAAATCCATAGATACCACTTTATTCGTGATCAACTTCACGAAACACAAATTGTCTAAGGCATAAGTGTCTAGACTTCCTTTGTATACTTAACTACATGCATTAGTTACATCCCATAACTAGGGATCATCATGAACTTTAATCTCATTCATTACAGCTTCAATCAACTTTCCTTTGCAATCCTTTTGACCAAGATACCTCATCTATACCAAGTGTAAAATCAACAACTTGTAGATGTATAATCTTAATGATCAATAGTAAACTCAATATAATTTTAATATGCTTTAAGGATTCACATTGTGAATTAACCATAATCCATGGTTTGCTTTTACAAGTACTAAAATACTTAAACACCATCACAATGAATTCTACTAGATCATGCTTAAGCTTTCTAACACCATGCTAAATTGGTCACTTTATGTGATCACTTACATCATACCACCAATTTCCATAGCAAATCGGTATTTGAAACAAATAACCAATATCTAATCCTTATTTCATATTAAAATATATTTGTTTCACTAACTTATATCATCTTGATAAACCATTAAATGATTTGTGAACATAATTCACCGATGAATGATGACTTCATGGTCATTTTACTTGGTGCTACACAACACCCACTTCACAATCATACAAGTAATCACGGGCTATTAAGTAAAATAAAATAGAATATATCACTTTGATATAAGAGCATTCCCAACGCACCGTTAAAACACCGCCAATCACCACCGCCAATAATTGCCGTCGTTGGCAGCAAGCTGCTAAAGCTTCGCTAATTTGCACTCGTACTCCATTTCGTGAATTCCTGGCTTAATCCATAACGAGCAATCAATAGAGCAGCGTGAGTTTTATTTTTTTTTTCTTTACCTTTTTTCTATTTTTCTTTGAATATTTTGAAATGAAACAAATAGAAGATACATAGATATAGATATATACGTATAGATGGTGGCAGGTGAGTGGATTTTTAAGTGGGGTCCACATCTTTGTATATGATTTTTTATTTATTTTATATAGATAATAAATAAAATAAATGTAAAAAGTATTAATATACAGATTATTATTTATAATAATTTAATATAAATAATAAATACAATACTAATTGATAAATAATATTAATAATAATAAGTTTAATAAGTTTAATTTTAAAATAATAAAGGTGGATACTTGTGATTTTATGTCATGGTTGGGAGCGAATTGTGATGAGTTAGTGATGAGAAGGAAATAAGGAGAAAGTAGTGATGTGGCGCTGATGTGGCAGTGTTTGAATATAAAGGATGGTGTCATGAATGGGAGTGCTCTAAGAAATATCAGAATGCGCCTTTACGCAACAGTATTCGTCTAAGCCCATGAACACAGACCATACTCTTATTTTGCACATAGAATCACACAATATTTAATTAAATATTATTTTGACAACCCACTCACACAACATGCGTCGGTCAACTTTGGGGTAACAGACAAAACTAACAATTCTTTTCCATATTTCTCTTTTAATTTCAAATATTGCATCATATCACTTCTATGTTTTGAGCAATACAGGAATAACCCAAAAAATTCCATTAATGCTGATTTGTCAAAATCAATATATCCATGCAATATATTTGTTAAAATAAAAGGAAGACAAATTATCGTTGTTTCTTTTCAATAGATATAAAACGGTTGTCAAAATTTGACGCATTATATACTTGTAAAACTGACAAACCAAAATAGTTTTCATGTCCTGATCTAACACCAACGGTTACCAATTTCAACGGCTTTTCATAACCAACCGTTATAAATGGGATTTATGGTTACCTATACTTAATATATTGATTTGTTAATTGCAGATTCACAACGGTTAACTTGTGACCGTTACATGCAATTTATCAAACAAATCCAAAGCATTGATGTATCTTTAGATCAATACATATCAAGGATAAACAATAATTGACTCATCCTTACAGATTCGACAAGGACATGAATATACCAACCATTTAATAATTTTATATTTATTTATATCATAAAAAATCATAGAAAAGAATAGAAAATGTGTACTTGTTTGCACTGAAAGATGATGTCGCTGATATTGCATAAAATCTTTCCAACAACTTGATGATATCTTCCTTATCCTTTCCAAAATAGATTCCATCTTCTTTCTTTCCGTAACCAATTATCAAAACGTTTTTGATTCATCTTTTGTAATAGTGTAAATGGAACTATCGATATGATCTCTATTTGTCTCACGATGATTGGACAAATTCATAAGAAATATAATTAGAAGATCACTCGACTCTTGTTCATTTCATCATCAACACCAACAACAAAAATTGCCATTAAATCTTGATTCTCGTTGTTAAAATTGATGAATGCTTTTATTGTCCTTTCCCATAATAATGCCTTTTAACAAAAGCGTTATATATAACCATCTGGATTTACCAAAAGTGATAAATAAATAATCACTTTCCTAACTGTTGCGTATGCTTTCAGTAGAAATGAAAAACAATCATTTTCCCAAAGAATCAAAACAACCGCATATCATTTACTCCATATGTCACAAATATTCACAATTTGACACAAAACCCAGAAAATCATAGAAGGGTTGTCGAACAGATCCATGTGCTTGATCCACCATCATAATCTCCATTCATCAACGATTCCATTTTTATGTCACGTTCTTCACACATATTCATCATCCATAATTATCATGAAAAATACTTTATAGATTTGTTAGAAATAAAGGTTAGAATTGACTGCCGGATTCGTTCTTGAATCGTGTGTTCACTTTCTCTATAAAGTATTTCGACCCTACGATTGCCTCGGTTGCACGAAATCTTTACAGGGATAAGACAAGAATGCAATCAGTGTTTTTGGCAACGAAATCACTGATCAAATTGTTAGAGAGTATGTGTATATTTTCTGTTTGTTGATATGAAAGCAAAAACACATTCCTATATTTATTGGAATCGAAAAGGTGCGAGTGAAAGTACGCAACCTTTCAACCAAAGGATGTAACCCTTCAACGAAAAGATGCAACTTTTCGTTCACACCTAATGAAAATTGTGGAATTTTAAACCTTTTCAATACCACAATTTCCATAACAGTATCAAGTTAACTCTTACGGGCGTGTACTCCACACTCTCCAAACCCGTTATAAGTATAACTTGAATACCTTTGCTTTCAAGTAAATCCCAATTAACTAAAATGATTGTTGATAACACTAAAATCACCAAATGAGCTTAACGATACAAGTTAAATTCTCTGTTTTGCTGGCCATGAGTAAAATCTTTTTTTAAAATGATTTTGGAATTATCCAGGGGACTAAATTTCGTTTAATGTGTGCTTATTTGTGTGGTTGTATTATCTACATAATATTTTTATTATTATTATTAAATAAATTTCGTTTGCAGTTTCCTAAATTTTGGTTGACGTCACATAGCTTCATTGATCAATGTGTTTATTCAGCTCTTGATCTGCTTGCAGTGCACTTTGCTCATTGGAGCCCCCACATTTCGTTTTCCGAGGTGGCAACTTCTCTGCTTATTCGACTAAGGAAGTTTTATGAAGAAACTACGATTGAAAGTTTGAAGTGTGTGGTAAAGCGCCTTATGGACCAGGTATTGCAATAAATTCTGAAAGTGTAAGTGGCAAGATGGGTGGTTCGGAATGGCTAGATAATGGGTAAAAGTGGGTTTTTTTAGTACGGGTCAGATGGGTTTCATGTCGGTATTTTGCGACAAGTCCTCGAAAAAAGGTAACAAGATGTACATGATTCAAATAGTATATTAGAATTTAATACAGAGAAAATATAGCTCGGTGAAGTACATGAAAATATATCTTGAGGGTTTTATCAAGATGTACATGAAATCGAGGAGAAGATCGTGGATTTGTACTCAAAAACGGGCTTAAAACATCCAACAATAGCAGTGAAAATAATGCTCCCAAGTCTGTTAAAGACCGAGACCCTAAAAGATATCAACCTTCTACACAAAACAGTTTTGCAGCCCTTGCACAAAGCAGACAGTAAGTAGTAACATCATGATATGTTATTTTTCCATTATGACTTGTATGATATGCTCAGTGATTGATTACCAATGTATTAGGGCCACAGCCAATGTATAAAACAGCTAATTAGGTGGGACCTACCAGTACATCATCACAATGTAAGTCAATGTATGATATGCTCCTTCCCGGGTAGACTGAATATGGAAAACCGAGCTTATAAATGATGATTTGAGGCAATGGCAAAATAAAGCTCGGAGACAAGTTTATAATTTGGATATTCATTTTGGGTCTAGGTACGGTACTGATGATCATTCTGTACTTAAATGATGTATTTTAGCCATTTTGTTTTGAGTGCAAATACTCAGAAGTGACATTTGATAAGTGAAGTATTAAGCATGTCAAAACCTGTTCAAATTAGATTCTAAAGATCGATTTTTCCAACTGAGGTACGGCAATAATCCAACTACTCCTACAATATTTGTTTAACCCTAAAGAAAAAACATACACAACTACACAAGTATGATTTTGTGACTGTTGACATACTTGTTTTTGATTTCAAGTTTATTGTGGCTTTGTTTCTTTCTCCTCTTTTGTGAAAGTAATTGACAGACTCCTTGGATGATATATATAGAGAAACTAGTTAAAGAACAATAGATATGGTGGGTGATTTGTTTCAAGGGTAATTATGCATTTCTTGAAGGGTTAATGATTTTTACTGTCTTTTGAGGATTGTGATGTGTTGGGACTTTGGGGGCTACATTGTTGCTGTATAAATTGGAGCGTATTTTAATACATTTATATGGTTTGTCATTTTTCTTAATGATCATTTTGGGCAAAAGTAATGGGTTTCTTCTTCCCTATCGTGGAAATTGCAATAAAATCGAAATATGAACTCTTTTACCCCCTTTCTAGACAGCCTCATATCCCTGGTCAAATTTCCATCATAATTAAGAACTTAACAACTATACCCAAATTCAATTTCTTCATTAGAAGTCCATGTAAAGTAGAATTTTAAAAAAGGATAAAACTCTTGCACAGTTTAACAATTTTCTCCTTTATAATCTTGATATTTTCCAGGCCCTAAAAACCTTGCTTTCTAAGTGTACTGAAAAAGAATTAGCAATGTACAATGGTCAAATAGGTTCATTTTCTTAGCGGAACACTTGAGGCTCTATGGGTATAGGTGCACCCAGTCCATTTGGTACAAATGTTAATAGAAATTGTCACATTATAACATACTTAATACAATAGGATGAAGCATAGCTAAAGAATTCATTTTAGCTCAAGTGGCTCGGAGCTTAAATTTGTGTAAGAGAGGTCACGTGTTTGAATGACCGTCTTTCTCCCTAACATTTTGATTAGTTCACTTCTGCCCTAAGTCGGAGATTGGTTTATCGCCCCTGGTTGGTATCTTCTAGGGACTAATTTACCAAGTCGGAGATTAGTTTGATGTTGACCAACTTTCACTTTGATTCTATTCGACCTTTTTTGATTGAATAAATTCGGATTAAAATTATTAAATTCAACTTTTACTGTAACTGGACTTTTGACAATTTTTTTAATCAGATCTATCGATCAAGCCGAAAACAAGGGGCTATTTGACAACTTCAATATCCCGACTAGTGTGGAGACTAATCGGCCTAGTTTAGAGTGACCATCTCTTATCTTCTATATATAAAAAGAAAAATTATATTATTGCATTTTTTGACCAAATATTATATATTGTCACTTAGATAAGTTTATAACTTTATATTTTAAATACTGATTTGAATTATGATGTCGTATATATTTTTCTATTCAAATCGATCGTTGATTCGAATTTAAATAATTAATTGAGTTGGTAATTAATAAGGCAAATAAAATTTATTTTCTTATTGTTATCATTATATTTATGATATGATATTTAATTTTTATCGCTTTAATTTTTTTTCTTTTTTATTTTTTTGCTCAAAACATTGGTTTGGTTATATATAGTAAATACTAGCCTATGTGGCCAATCCAGTCTGCCATACCTTTGGTTAAGACTTTTTTCAATGGGAGCTTATTCGTACACCACTAGATTTTAGCCATACACCACCAAAGGTGCATTAAAACATTGTATTGTACAACACTGTAATGCATATTTGGTGGTGTACAAATCAGCCCCCTTTTCCAATTGATATAAAGTAATAATAATATTAATTATCATTAATAATTTATTATTATTATTAATTTTTAGTTATTAGTACGTTATAAACTAGAAGTTGATAGTTCATTTCATTACTAAACCCAAATTCTAAAATTAGTATTTCCCAAGTATATATCCAAGATTTCATAAACTTTTTCCTTTTTTGAAAGGACACTTCATTTATTAAGAAAATTGCATATGCTACCCTTGGATGAAAAACTCTACAAATCACACTTGAAAAAAGTAGAGAACTTACATTAAAGCCCTTTATGTTCTTATTACGTGTTATTTTGCACCCTCGTTAGTCATCAGTTAAATATTGTGAGCGTAGGGTTGCAGAAGATAAACGCCACCAAGAAGTCACCACTTTCGCATCTTCACCCCCCTTCTCTTTCACATCACACGCCCCCCGCCTTCTTCTATATAATATAATAAAAACCCTCATTTAACTTCTATACCCTGTAATTTATTTATTTCTCTCTCTAAACTCTATTTCTCTCTCTAAAAATCGCTCGTCAAAATACAATCCAACGATAAAATGGGCGCTTCGCTCCCACCTAAAGAAGCCAATCTCTTCAAACTCATCGTTGTAAGCTCTTCAATCTCAATTTACTTATTGTTTTCAAAACCCTAGGTAGTCTATTGCGTATATATGTATCTATTCCATTATACAAAATAAGATTGTTGATTGTTTGTCTCTGTATCGTTATTTGTGTTATTGTTTATCACATTGAATGCGCTGTGAACAATTTAGTCACTACTCACTTGTATACTTTATTTTTTACATATAACTGAGTAAGGTTCTCTGTTTAAATTTGTAGTATAGGCTTCAGGTATTGTTGTTGTTGCTTATGCAGCAGATTTAAATTTAGAATGTTATAGTATATGAAACTAAGTGTGTGTTCTACATAATTTGATAAGCAACAGAAATATTAAGCTTTTATAAATGTGGTGATCAAGTTCATCAAGGATGCCATTTTGACGATTCTTTTGTTGTTAATATTCCAATTTATCTAAATATTAAAAATTGATTATGGTGCTTAGGTGACAAATACCTTATAACAACTTTGTTTTGTGTGTTTTTTCTTTGGTAACTTATCTAATCTTAATAGTTTAGAAAATATTAATTTCACTATGTTACTGTTATTACTTTCACTCTGTATGGATGACATCTTATTCAAAGAAGCTTACTAATTGTCAAAAGTATTAAAAAATCGGTTGTAAATAATTTGATCAGTTTGAGTTTTCTTGCTTCAATCCAGTGTTTAATCACGTGAAATGTTGCAAAATAGATTAAGTGAACATTTAATTACCAATAGCATACTAAATTGTTTTGAAGTAGTTGTCACACGTAAGCTTAGATGTATGATAACACTATATCCACTTTCCCATATTAATATGTAATAGGTGAAATTTTCCTAAATTGTTCTTTCTTTTTATATGTTTCACAAGGTATTTCATAAGCAGAAAAAGTAAGGGACTCTCTGTAGTAGTAGGAAAGACTTAGTCTTGTCATCATGGTCATGTATGCAGTTTAGGGCATGTTTTATTTTATTTTTTTATTTTTTAAATCTGCCACCTCAGATACCTCTAGGATATTTGTGACCAACCTTATCTAATTGATATGAATAACCCGAATACACACCCATCCTGTAATCTTTATAATTCAGTAATAACCTTTTAAAGTCCTTTCCATGACCGATTTGCCTCGTCATAATTTTTTGATGAACAAAGTTGTTTTGTTTCGTTTGCCACTACGATAATAAAATCGAATTGATAATAATACATCTATCCTTTCCCAGTTATGTACTTTTACAGTTGTATTTTAGCAATTTAGCAAATATATTTAAACATATTAGTGAAATCAGAACCTTGTCTCTTTTGAATTTATTACTGAAGAAATGATGCATGCTCTTTTGATTGTCTCTTTGGCAGAAATCTTATGAAACAAAACAGTATAAAAAGGGGCTAAAGGCTGCAGATGCTATATTGAAGAAGTTTCCAGATCATGGAGGTTTGTGAAATTTGTTTATTTATGTTTATTTGGGACGTTGTATATGAGTTATACGTTTATAACCATTTTTATACCAGCAATATAAATAGTTTTCTAAAGTTTTATTATGTGTTTGACATTGCTCGTGACTTATACAATTAATCTCTCATTTTTTGTACTTTTGTTTCTACTAGAAACCCTTTCGATGAAGGGATTAACATTGAACTGCATGGATCGTAAGCAAGAAGCATACGAGCTTGTACGGCTAGGATTGAAGGTCGGGCAACTATCAAATCATACATTGTATTTTTTTATATGATTCTATATTTGCATAAGTGCATCACTTACAATTTTAGTTCACTTATATACTTGTAGAATGACCTGAAGAGCCATGTTTGTTGGCACGTCTATGGCCTTCTCTATCGGTCAGACAGAGAGTACAGGGAGGCAATAAAATGTTATAGGAATGCTCTGAGGATAGATCCTGACAATATTGAAATACTAAGAGACCTGTCTCTCTTACAGGTATATCTTTACTACGTGCACCTATTCTTTTTAATTTTTAATTTTTTGATACTTTCCATACCATTACGAGTAATTATGAGCTATGTAAAAATTACATTCAAACAATTGTGAAGCATCTTACACACCTAAACATAATGGCCTTTTAATTTGGTCAAGGCGATTAATATATTTAGCTTGGAATTAATCGAATAATTACTATCTTGTTTGTTTAGCATGTCATAAATTATCCGCGTCAATTACTTGAAGATTGTCAATTCTTTGTGCTTCATTCTTTATATTTGCCGTTATGGCTAGCTAACAGTGCGTTTCCCATTCGGTTATAGGCACAAATGCGAGATTTGTCAGGTTATGTTGAAACTAGACAACAATTGCTGACTTTGAAACCCAATCATCGGATGAATTGGATTGGTTTTGCAGTTTCTCATCATCTAAACTCCAAGTAAGTTTTGGTCTCTTATCTATTTGTATTTCAATATCAATCTAGCTAGAATTCTACTGTCTGTAATCTGACCTCTCTGTGGATGTTGTTCAACAAGTGCATTAAAAGCAATTGATATCTTGGAAGCATATGAAGGGACTCTTGAGGATGATTATCCCCCAGAAAGTGAACGTTTCGAGCACGGAGAAATGCTGTTATACAAGGTAATAGTTGTGATCGTTATTAATCTATCAAGCTGAAACTTTTTCATTGATTGTGGAGACACCTGTATGCATACTAATTAATTCTTTATATGGTTGTTTCACTCTCTTAAGTATATAGTTGCACTTGCAGCACAGTGGTTTGTTAAAGAGTGTAGTTTTAGCATGTAAATGTTCCTTTTTTATATGCAAACGGTGGGAATAAGATTTACGCCATGTGATTTTCCAGATATCTTTATTGGAGGAATGTCGCCTATTTGAGAAAGCTCTTAAGGAGTTGCGTAGAAGAGAGTATAAAATTGTAAGTCAATCTTATATATTCTTTTGTATATAACGTTTAAAAAGACATGAACAATTGGGGTCATTTACTAACCTATTTTGATTATACTAATAGGTTGATAAATTATCATACAAGGAGGAAGAGGCTTCTCTTCTTGTGAAGCTTAATTGTCTCGAGGAAGCTGAAAAGTTGTACAAAGTATTGCTTACGATGAATCCCGACAACTACAGGTAGACAAAAAAGTCTTCTGTATATATTTTCAGTTTATCATTGTAATAATTCAAAACTAGTTAAGCCGTTTATCTATATAGATACTATCAAGGATTACAAAAGTGTGTTGGGCTGCACTCAGAATCCGGCAAATATTCTCCCGAGGAAATAGATAAGTTAGATGCTCTGTACAAATCTCTTGCGGAGCAATACACCTGGTCTTCTGCTGTTAAGGTGATAAAATGTCCTATCCTATCATATGAAGAAATATATGTATGTATGTATGTATGTATATATATATATATATATATATATATATATATATATATATATGTATATATATGTATGTATATGTATATATATATTTTGAATTGATTGTTAAAAACACAACAATTTCTTAGAGGATTCCGCTAGATTTTTTGAATGCTGAGAAGTTTCGGGATGCAGCCGAAAATTATGTTAGGCGTCTCCTAACAAAGGTACTCTTAGCTTTTGTTTTTGATATTTAGATATTTTCTTGATGACCTGTGAAAACTCATACTGATATTAATGATACATGTAGGGAATTCCGTCACTGTTCTCTGACCTATCTCCTCTGTATAATCATGCTGGCAAGGTTTGTGCAAACTTACCTTTTAAAAATCTATATACTTTTTGGATGTTTTTTGCATTGTTAAGCGTGACCTTTATCTGCAGGCCAATATTCTCGAAGAGCTGGTACTTGGTTTTGAGGACTCACTTAAAAAGACTGGTTGTTTTCCTGGAAGGTAATATTTTTGGATCAAGAACTTCGCTCATTGCTTCTTCTTTTTGTGGAATTTTCACTAATTAAATTTGTTACATCTTATGTCCAGTTTGGAAAAAGAGCCACCTTCGACACTTGTATGGACTTTATTTTATTTGGCTCAGGTTAGTTATTGCTAAATACAATGGTAAGAATTAAACAAATGTGCATATTTTATTTATTATGTTCTGTTTATGCAGCATTTTGATAGACGGGGCCAGCATGATATAGCGCTCGCTAAAATTGAAGAGGCCATGCAACATACTCCAACTGTTATTGATTTATACTCCGTCAAGGTCTTCTTATGCTATTCATATGTCTCTTTGTTTATCATGGATAATTATATATTTCAGAAATCATATATATTCTTTCATCTACTTATTTGCTCCTTGATTCGTTGTCTTTGGTTGAATTAAAGAGCCAAAGACCTAAGTAAGAAAACTTGCAATCTACCAAGTTACTCGTTATTAGCTATATACTAATACTAATAATAAGTATAAGAAGAAAATTATAGGGGATGGGGACTGGAGGGTATCAAGGACTTACGAAGAATACACAGTTAAAATGCTTGACATAAAATATTCAAAATTAAAAAATGATATATTAAAATCTTTTTTCTTGTTCTCATTTTCAATCTTGACCCGCTGACAACTTACAAGTTCCAACAAATTTGATCAAAAGTACGCAATATTTGATAAAATACTCTTATTTTGTTGCAGAGCAAGATACTAAAACATGCTGGGGACTTTGCAGCAGCGGCTGCATTGGCAGATGAAGCTAGGTGCATGGATCTTGCAGACCGTTATGTAAATAGTCAATGCGTTAAAAGAATGCTGCAGGCCGATCAGGTCTAAATCCCTACATACGATTTCTGTTTTCACTTCCTTAAGTTGCGTGGGTTACAAACGAATACGTTTTTTTTTACTTTAATTTGTATGAATTTTGATAGGTTCCACTTGCTGAAAAGACAGCTGTATTGTTCACGAAAGATGGTGAACAGCACAACAACCTGCATGACATGCAGTGCATGTGGTTAGTTTATATTACAAACTGGTTCCTCAATCCCTATATATGTCCATATCTACATATATATATGATATAAAAATAAACTGTTTGTATTTGAAGGTATGAACTTGCTTCGGGTGAAAGTTATTTCCGGCAGGGTGACCTTGGGCGTTCGTTGAAAAAGTTTTTGGCCGTGGAGAAACATTATGCAGATATAACTGAAGACCAGTTTGATTTCCATTCCTACTGCTTAAGAAAAATGACTCTACGTTCTTATGTTGAAATGTTAAGATTTCAAGATCGACTTCATGCACATGCTTACTTTCGCAACGCTGCAGCTGGAGCTATAAGGTGATGTTTTGTCGCTATTTACGCCTTAGAAATTGGATTACTCGTTTGAGGTGCCACGTTAGATTAACTAGTTAACATCACATTAACTTCACCTCTTTGGCCTTGTAACCAAGTTAATTATCTTAGATTCGATTATTGAAAGTTTACCCTTAATCAAAGTTTAGGTTTTCTTTCTCTGGAGTTAAAAAAGAGGTGGTTATTATATGTAAAAGTTAGACCATTGTTACCTTATCACACAAATTATAGACCATTTTAAACTGAGAAAACACGAAAAATATCCAGTTCTTGAGAAATTGGGGATATGTGTCCCTTTGATGTTTTATTTTTCATATACCTGAAAATTGGTATTTTTTTTTTTCATGTGCTCCATTGCCTTGTTCAGATGCTACATCAAGTTGTATGATACTCCTCCAAAATCAACAGCGGAAGAAGATGCTGATTTAGCAAAAATGCCCGCTTCACAGAAGAAGAAACTGAGGCAAAAGCAGAAGAAGGCCGAGGCACGGGCTAAAAAGGTACGCCACATTGTTTTTTTTGTTTTTTTGTTTTTTTTTACAGATTCAAGTGCAGAGTTTCTAATGGATGCAAAATATGTTGGTCAGGAGGTTGGGTAATGTTCAAAGCGGGTAATTTTGTTTGTATTGAAGCGGTCATGACAACACTATTTATCCATGTTTTCTAAATTTTCTGTAATTACTTATATTATTATATTACTAGTTATCCATGATTAAAAATATAAATGTTATTGATTTTATGTTATAAATCCATTTCTAATAAAATGATTTAATAGTTTTATGCATTAAAGGTACACTTTAGGTAACTTTTCAGTTGTTTTATCTGTTTTCTATGAAGCTAATGATTTAGTTATTCATTCAATCTGTAAAGATTTTAAAATTCAAACCCGAATCAACATCCGTTTGTAAAGTATATGGGTACCAATTGCCACCTCTAGCTTTTACACATCTGCAAACATATTTTGATGTTTTCTCAGGAGGCAGAAGTAAAGAATGAGGAAGCCAATGTCAATGCTGTTACCAAGTCTGGGAAACGAAATGTCAAGACAGTCGATCCAGATCCACTGGGAGAGAAGCTATTGCAGGTTTTGCTCCCTGTCTATATTAGTTTCCATTTTTTGTTGTGAGAAGTACACATGCACACTTGAAAAATTTTGTTTTTGGTCAGTATATCAAACAATTTTTTCTATATGATCTTAGATTGAAGATCCATTAATAGAAGCTGGAAAGTATCTGAAACTGCTTCAGAAGCATTCATCCGAATACTTGGAGACTCATTTGCTTTCTTTTGAAGTTAATATGAGAAAGCAAAAGATCTTGCTTGCCTTGCAGGTAACTTGTTTTCCGAGTCGAAATATAAATACCAACTCTTTGCCCATCTTACTATCATGCTATGCTAATGGGTCAGGTCAAATGGTTGACTTTTAGTATAAATCTGGCCGACCACAAACATTTTTATGTCTATTTTTTATTTTTGAGTTATATAAATGATCACTGCTCCAAATGATTGTAATTAAGGTACCGTCAGTTATATGAACGTTTAAGAAGGTGTTATGCATTTTGAATGATACACTCTTGGGACCTTTAACCTCTTCAACTCGCCTTCATTGTAGCTAATATTATCAAGCTAACCCATTTTGGTCTCTTAGAAGCAAAGCTTGACCGTGGTCAATTTTGGCTTACCTTTAGTAAACAGGCTCCGTATATTATTTTGATAATGTTAAGATTGTATGGCTATATGTTACCATGGATGGTTCTGTGTTGACTGCTTAATTATTTCATCTAGGCTTTGAAGCAAATGGTACAACTAGATGCTGAAAATCCACACACTCATCGTTGCTTGGTATGTCATTCAATCGAATACCAATCACACACTGTATTTTCAGTTGTATATTTCAGTTTTTCATGTCTCGATTTCAAAAGGTGAAATGTTAATTATAATTGCTGGTATTACAGATAAGATTCTTCCATAAATTGGCATCAAGGTCTGCTCCTACAAATGATGCTGAAAAACTCATTTCCGGTGTATTAGAAGCAGAACGGTCAACATTCAGGTTATCATTCATGTTTATCTTTTGCATTTTATATGGACACTTTCCCTGTTTTCTGTAAGTTATAATTTTTAAATTCTATGAATGTTTTCTCTTAATAGTCAGCTGCATGGTAAATCTTTGATGGAAGCAAATACCGTTTTCCTCGAGCAACATAAAGGTCATAACCCTTTTACTCTAGTAATTATTCACATGTGCATGAATAATGAATTCACAACTTTTGTACACTGTCAACACACCATGCTGTTTGATTTTGCAGATTCCTTGATGCACAGAGCCGCAGCAGCCGAGATGATTTATTGTTTAGAGCCAAATAAGAAGGCAGAAGCAATCAGTTTGATCCAAGAATCTTCTAATAACCTCGTTTCTAGGTAAACTAACCTAACAAAATGAATTTCTTTAATCAGATGGTAGGACGTGTCTTACATTTGCATCTTGCACATGGTTGCAAACCGCGGTTGCTGCGGCCGATGTGGCGGTTTGGTGACTAGCCCATTCTGATTCGAAGAATTCTTTTTAATAAGTTGGGCAACGGTCAACAGTCTGTCAACGTCGGTCAAAAGTCAACTTTTTGTCTGGCCTTTTTTTTGAAAGATCAACAACTCTTTGTCTGGCCTTGTTCTAGTGTAAACGAAAATCCCTTGCCCATTTAAATTTAGGTAGGAAAACACACACTTACATAGTATCCTCTAAAGATAAATCAGTAAAATACACTATTATTATAATTATATTATATATTATAGATATAGAAAACATTATACGGAGTAAAAAACTGTATACGGAGTATTATTTAAACTAACACCACATTATCTTATTTGTAAATCATTTTTTAAAAATATTTATGTTTAAAATATGTGTTTGAAATATTTGTATTTAATATATTTATATTAAAACTCAACGGTCAACTTCCGTCTCGACCCGGTCTTCTACTGACCCAACCTTTCAAGGACCTGACCGATTCGTCTCCGACACATGTTATTTTTAACCTTGATTATGCACAAGATATCAACTCATTAAATGTCTGTTGTGTCATCGTTAGTAATGGAGCTCTTGGATCTGTAAAAGAATGGAGCCTGAAAGATTGTGTTGCAGTTCACAAAATTTTGGTGGCTAGTTTTGATGATCAAGATGCTGCACTGAGTAAGCCTTGTCATATGTTTTTCAATTTTTTTTTGATCATTTAGCTGTCCGTTTTATACCTTAAGTTGGTTTCCGTTTGTAGGATGGAAAACCAGGTGCGCACATGATTTTCCATACTCGACCTACTTTGAAGGCAGACTCTGCTCTACTCATACTACAGACAAGGCTTCCAAACAGCTAAATGCTGAAAACGGAGGCATCGAAAGCAATCCGTCAAACGGTAAAGTTGAAAAGTTGGATGCCATGAAGAATCTTGCTATCTGAATGGCACTTGAGCAGATATTTTAAGATGAAACCATGTTGTGGTAGTAGGATAAGTTTTTAAAGCCCATAAAAAGGTACAAAACTATTTTTTCACCCTCTAAGTTGAAAGCAAGTTATAGATCCATCGAAGGGCAGTGGACTCGATGTTTTTGACCTTAGAGAACTACTCCTTTGAACCTGTCCGATTTCGATGATAGTTGAGAATCTTGAGAGTATGTTGTACTGTTATTCCTAGCTTTCTTTTATATGTTGTATAATTGCTATATATAATTTTTGCAAAAATTTTGGCATTCAAATGTTATGATAAACATGTTGCTTTTTATATGCATATGGCTTATCTCAATGCCGTGGTAGTGTCAATGAATTGCCGGTGTTATTTTACTTGAACATGATTTTTGTTCATGAATAATACGGTGGAACACCCTTGACGCGAAATGCCCTTGACACGAGGAGCACGGACATGTTGACCCTCTGCTAACTACCAAATCGCATTGATGTTAGTAGAACCATCAAAGGTTGAAAACTCCCGGCTTGAAGTGAGAATTGAATGGTTGGCAGTTTCTGAAGTTGGATCTCATTCCATACCACTCAAGCCAAGGCTCTGTTGGTCATTTTTCTATGTCTTTACTAGATATTTTATTAATATATTTTGTTCAAAAATACAATACAAATGTTTAAAAAAATTATCAGTTTAGGCTTACAGGTTGCCATTTTTAAAACGCGATCCATGATTGTAGTTAAATAATGTACTTGACGTTTCTTCTACGAGCCTCCTTTAGATACATGTGCTCTTACTTCGATTGCATCCTTGTCGTCCATTTTGAGCTACATATGAATGATTTAACATGTAATTAGGATATACGTAGTACATGTCACAGATCACATAGTAATAACTTGACCATATGGAAACAATGAACTCTAACTAGAGTCATCTTGGGCAAATATACGAAGTGTGCAGTTGAATATGACTCGAAATTTTGAAATGCCCAAATTTTGTCTTACATAATTATACATTCATTTATATATTTTTCATAATCAAATCACGTAAATTCATTTATCAAACAATTTAATCGTTCATGCTTCTTTTTATATTAACCTTTTATAGTATTATTTTTATGTATTAAAGATTAAAGATTCTACGTTTATAAAGACTCATTTTTTTTCCTTTAAAAATGACATTAAAAAATAAGACAACCCTGACTCTTAACTCTTTACCACATCATGGGGGCTTGAGTGTGTTTAAATAGAGTCCTTTCAAATAAGTTGACCCGAATCATTGTGGTATTAAAGGGTGGATGTGGTCTTGGACACGTGACCTGGGCTCCAGAAACTCATCGTTGCTCGATCAATTAGTCTCAGAAATGGGTAACATACTGAATTCGCATGCCGAGTACTCATGGCAATGCGCGTTAGAAGATGACATGGAGTTTTCTGTTAGCGGAACAAGGTTGTTCATAGACGATCGAATTTCACCTACTAACCAAATCTCTATAAGATGGTTGAAATGTATTCCTAGAAAAATTTATACTTTTCTATGGCGGGTGACTCTAGATAGATTACCAACGCGTATTAATCTTTCTTCAAGAGGGGTTGACGTAGAGGGGGTGACTCTAGATAGATTACCAACGCGTATTAATCTTTCTTCAAGAGGGGTTGACGTAGTGGATATTGGTTGCGCCGTATGTTCATTGGGCATTGAATCGTCTGATCATGTTTTGTTTGGTTGTGATCTTGCAATGGAGCTTTGGCGTAAATGCAGGAAATGGGTCAACATACCAATGCCGATGTTTACAAAGTGGTCCGCGTTCGTAGACTGGTTTGATGGGTTCATGGGTGGAGTGCAAGTGAAGCTTTGAAGAACAAGTTTTATTCGATAGTAGTGGTTATTCTTTGGATTATTTGGAGATTCAGGAACAACGTTTTATTCCCGTAGAAGACATGAAGAAACATCTTTTATTTGACTCTATTTGTAGCTTTTCATTTTTGTGGTTTTCTAATTTTCTAGTAGGAAAAAAAAAAAAAATACTTTTCTAGTAGAGAAAAATGTAATGTTTCTTGAAACGATTGACTTGTAAAGCTCGTGTAATTGCTTGGTTTTTGCCCCTCTAACAACTTGCTAGAGGGTGGCTAGTTAATAAAAATTTTGGTGTTAAAAAAAATATAGTGAACCAACACCGGTTGATCTCTCTTCATTATGTAGAATAACACTTTTGCATGCTAAAAAACAACACAAACAAAACGATAGACGGTTAAACCTTTCGAGTCATCAAATTTCCCTGCTTGGGTTATCCAACGACTCAAGAGGAACAAATAACAAACTTTTAGTAGTATCACTTTGTAACCCAAAAGGTAAACTTAAAATACTGACAGGGAACATGTGTTAAAATATTGAGAGTATAGAGTAATTTTTTTTTCCAGGAAAAAACGATAACTATATAAACGAATTTATTCTCCAAAAAAGGAAAAGGACAACACGGATACAACCAACAACTCAACAAAGACAACGAGGCTTGAAAGCAGTAAACTAATCCCACCGAAACCATACCAAACCAAACATAAGATAACTAAACCCGAGTAATCCTTGTGTTACATGTTGAATGAATGAGATACATACTCCAACTCCACATCAAAAAATTTGATTTTGATTGATATCAATAGATTAAAAGCTACTCCATCCGTTCCAAAAAAACTGTTCACTTTATTGTCCAAAGATTATTGTCCCTTACTCTAAATAACTATTAAAAATCATTAAAGTTATAAATATATCCCTTTTAATTTTAGAAAATTTACATTAAATATAGCAATTAATTTATTAGTTAATTTTTATAACTACATTAAATGAAGGATAAATTAGACAATTTATTATAATATCTTAAAATTTAACAAAAAGTCGAATCAAATTGTTTTTTGAGACGAGGGAGTAAAAAGTAAAAACTAGGATTAAAAACAGGAAACTGAAAACAATGAAGTAAGCACAGGCGAAGGTAAGTGATGGGTTATGGGGTCAACTCACCCCACTCAAATATTTCCTATTGGTCAATCAAGTGTAAATTTTACATTGCAATTAACATAAATTGGTACCTGACTCCATTGAAAATTCTTTTTATATTTAAACATACGTAATGTATAATAACATGTCCATGAACGAATTTACCCTTAAACCCAACTTAGCATATCTATATTTATGTAATTTACGTTGTTTTACCAATTTTCCCTTAGAACCCTTTGAACATATTTACATTTATGTTGCTCAAATATTAAACTGAATGAAAACCACATTAACTATGTAGTTATTTATTTCAAAAAACAATAAGCTCAAAAATTAACGTCTTCTGATACCAGTGATTTAAAATTCTGGCTTCGCCACTGGAAAGTAAGTACCCATCAGTCATTAAATCATCATCATTTAGTGGGTGAATTAAATAGATATTTGCTATATTGGGTAACAGATATTTGCTATATTGAGTAACATTGTCATCCCAACTTTCATTATATAGTAGTAATAGATAGATAGGAGTACATATTATCATCATCATCATGTTCTAGCATGGCAAGAACTGAGATATTAATCACAATGTTTTCGGAATTATATGATCAATATTTAGTAACAGATCGAGATTTGTTTACTATGTTCGTTGACTAGTAGCTTCTTTTTTGTTTATTAATTTATATGTATCTTGTCTAATTAATTGATATATCTTAGATATAATATAATTACAATAAAAAATATATGTTCATTTATATTCATAATATAAAAATATAGGTAATATATACTATTGAAAAATATCACTTATTGTGATGATTAATCATAATTTTGTCCAACCAACACAAATATATATGATGAATACATTCTAAAAGCAACAAAAGAGGGATATATAGCCAGAACAATTAATCTATTTTATATAGCCAGAACAATTAATCTATTAACTTATTGAATATAAATTAATAATGTGATCTCAACAACTTGATTTTTTAAAAGTTAAAATTATGAAGATTCTAAAAGTAATAGTTTTATAATCAAGTGATAATTAGTATGGAGTAAATACGTATGATTTGGTCTAGCTCTAGTATACATACACTCCCTATTACACAAGTCAAAAATCACATGGTTTGTCCCCACAAAAAACCATATCACACGGCCACAAATGAATACCTAAAATATCTTTATACGATCATATATATTATAAGATCAAAATGTTGCCTAATAGTAACATCGAAATTTCATTTTATATAATTGCCGGGCTTTTAGTGTCTCGTTGGTTGGAATACATTTAGTAATATGAGTCCCACATTTGTATCTCATGTGACCGACATCTAACATGATTGTCCTCCCATTGCTCTTTTATTGTCCACTCTCTTAATATACATTCACATATATATTAATTACTTTATATTATAAATATAGTGTATATATAACAACAACTATTGCCCACAACACACAACTCATTTGCTTCTATCTTAATTTAAAAACAAAACAAAAGCCCTAGTAAATTGAGATTTATGGAAACGGAAGGGTTTGGGCTTGAGATCACCGAGTTGCGACTAGGGCTACCGAGCGGTGGTGGCGGAGAGAGGAATGAGAAAACGAGGATGTTTTTAGATATTGTTGGCGATGGGAGCGATCGGAATAATGAGATGGCGGTTGGGTGGCCACCAGTTTGTTCATATAGAAAGCGGACGATAACTAAACTGTATGTGAAAGTGAGCATGGACGGAGCACCTTTTCTTCGAAAGATTGATATCAATAGTTTCAGAGGGTATTCAGATTTCGTTATGGCCCTTGAGAACCTCTTTGGTCTTGGTAAGTTAATTTTCTAATATCTCTTAAGTTCAAATCTCACTTGAAGCATTATCATATGTAAATATTTGTGCCTATCATATGTGTGTGTTAATTGTATATTTGGTAGTTCTTAAAAATAGTTCATTTTAGTTTCTACCTCTTCAAATTCCCTTGGTTAACGTTTGTAGGTGTTCAATTTGCTTGAACTAATACGGTATGTATGTTAAAAATCAATTACAATAATAAATAATATGAACTGTTTTAGTTTACAATTACGGTTAATTGCTAGGGTTTTTCTCATTCCTAGTAAATGAATTATTATAATCTGTTTGTGTCAAATGTCACTCGGTAAATATATATAAAAAGATATACTACGTATATACTAAGAGAAATTCAATTAACCTTATAAATAATACTTCTTAATTAATATTTAATTTGTATCTATAATTTATAAATACGATTAGGCCACATGCAATGGTTCTATTCTTTCACGCTACTTTTACCCGCCACATCAGCGCCACATCAGCACAAACCTTTTAACATTTCTTTCACATTCCTTTCACTAAACACTCACAATCATAAACTTCACCACCCCACTTTACCCATATTTAATTATTATTTAAAACTCTAAATATACATATAAAAAACTTTAAAATTGAAGTGGAGCCCACAAACTTGTTCGTTAGCAATGTTACCAGCATAACTAACGATCCCATTAACAAATTGCTTTTGGTGGTTGTGATTGGGCTCACGGATGTTAACGGGCCCTTTCACTAAACATTGCATGTGGCCTTAGTATCCTGAAAATCTATGTAGCGATCGAATTGTAATACAAAGTCTTCAGTTACTACAAGCTAGTTTATCGTTATTGGCCAAATTTGTTCCATAAAACTTGCAGATTAATTAGTTTTTCTTTTGAAACGTCTGTGTTAATTAATTCTAATTGTTAATTTAACCCGATCGAGATTATACTAATGTAGACCCCCGCCAGCTAACCTTTCCATCATATTGTGCATGCGGGAACACCATAACAATTGTGGGGCCGATGAATACGATTAACGTTTCAGCAAAATGTACATCGAGACTTTATATAAAATAAACTATTTAATTACCAAACGACATTTGTATGTGTTTTATCATTTACAGATGATCATCATGTACACAGGCTCTTTAATGAAATTTGTATCAATTAATTATTGAATACCCTCCCCGTATCACAAAAGTGCTCCCCAACAAAAAAAAAAAAAGTTTAATCTATGATATGTTTTTAAAATGTCTAATTTATCCTTTACTTAATATGTTATTCGAGTTAATTAGTTTCCATAATAAGGTAATGAGAGAAAAAATGATAAGTAAATGTTTTGATGACTTATATATATAACAACATATATATAACACTTAATATGTTATAGAGTTATTTTGAGTAAAGGACATTTAATGTGGACTTTTTTTTTATTGGACGGATGAGTAATTAATAACTAGATGACATTACTAATGCACTTTGTTAAATCAACTTATAAATATAGGCGATACATCCGAGTACACACCAATTTATGAAGACAAGGATGGAGATTGGATGCTTGTGGGGGACGTACCTTGGAGGTAAGCTTCAATTCCAAATTTATTAAATTATATATATTAATTTCAATTTGTATTAGATTATATTATATAATTAATTATTAATTATTTTTTGATTAAAATGTGTCCTCCTTTCATTAATCAAACAATGCAACAAATGAAAGCTAGTACATATATTGTTGTGTACGTTTTTTCCAGCCCCTACCCAATGCATATTTTCATGAGTATTAAATAGGGATAGTACCATTTGTAAGTTTAGAAGTTAATGTTTATTTTGGGAGGAAAGTAATGAAGAAGGTGTTGGGGGAGAGATTAGAGATTTTTAAGGGAAAGGTATAATTAGGGTATGCATAAAACGCAATTCACTCAGTATCAGATCTCGCATTCGGAGGAGCTTGATTACCCGATATTTTATCTTCTATAGAGAGCCAATGTGCTCATTCTTAGAAGAGTTTCATCGCTTACAAAAAAAAATCTTGAACAAAACGACACAATTTTTGATACCCTTTAGTATATAGGGAAATTATTTTCAACATCAATTTTTTTATAGATTTATTATGATGCTATTGTATTATTTCTTTTATATTATTATTAAATTAAAATAGCCTTAAATGATAGGGATTATCACCAAAAAACCTATTTTCGACCATTTTTGCGTGAGACCCCCAAAAAAATAAAAATTGCCAATTTGCGCTCGCAAGGAGCAAGGTGCCTCTTGCTCCCTTGCGCCTTGCGCCCTTGCGACCTTGGTTTCACCTGGGAGCAAGGCACCTTGCTCCTTGCTCCTAGGTGGAAGCAAGAACGCAATGTGACTCTTGCTCCTTTGCTTCCACTTGGGAGCAAGGTGTCTTGCTCCTTGCTCCCAGGTGGAAGCAAATGAGCAAGAAGCACCTTGCGTCCTTGCTTCCATCTGGGAGCAAGAGGCACCTTGCGTCCTTGCTTCTACTTGAAAGCAAGGGAGCAAGTTGCACCTTGCGTCCTTGCTTCCACCTGGGAACAAGGAGCAAGGCACCTTGCTCCTTGCTCCCAGTGAAACCAAGGTCGTAAGGACGCAATGCGCAAGGAAGCAAGAGTCACCTTGCTCCTTGCGATGACAAATTGACAATTTTTTTATTTTTTGAGCTCACACGCAAAAAAGGTCAAAAAATGAATTTTTTTTTGTGATAATCCCTAAATGATATGCCCGAAACAGATGTTATACATATTCTACATGCTCAACAAACTTTATTAGGTCAAAATCATGAAATAACCTAATCAAACTGGGTACATCTATAGTAAAAATATAACCACTCTCTTTAAGTAGTGTAAACAGAAAAATCATACTCCCTCTGTTTCATTTCAATAGTCTACTTTCTTTTTTCAAAGTCTTTTGTATTAAATTTTTTGTTTGTGTTATATATTATTCGATGAAATTTATATGAATAAATTAATGTTCAAATGTGTTTTCATTGGTATAACTTTCATCAAATAATATATAACACAAATAAAGCTATTTTAGGTCAAAGTTGAGCAAAAAAGACTTTAAAAGTCAAAACTGGACTATTGGAATGAGACGGAGGGAGTATATGTTTGTCCGTTTTAAAATAAACTGAGTTTAAATGACTAAATGTAATATGAATAATTTATTATTTTATCCTTAGGAGTTCGATCAACGAATTCCCAATTACTACTACTTTTTGCTATTATTAACTAGTCTTTTGATACATATAATCCATTGACGAATAATATAACTCGAATTAATTACAGGATGTTTACAGAGACATGCAAGAGATTGAGGATGAAGAAAAGGGGGGTGGATAATGGACTGCAAACAAAAAACTTGATGATTAAGGATTCAAAATGAACTGATTATGATCGAGCTATAATTAATATTAATTAATAATAAATAATAATATGTTAAGCAATGAAGTTTTATTGTTTGTAGATTATGTTTTTAATTGTCATTATAAACATATATATTAACAATTTACTAGGTAATTGTAAGATGGTGGGACTATTTTATGTTAGGAGGTGATTTTTTCTTATTTAATTGGTAATGATACCGCAACCCGCATGCGCACCCCATATGTATGCGGGCACCCACTAGTGTGCGTATGCGTGTGTTCATGTGCGTTATGCGGTATGCGGATTCGTATCTAATGCCTTTGTTCCCGGTGCAGCGATTACTTGGCTATCAAGTAAATATCTTTTCCATAATTACATCCGTGATTCGGGGGAGTTCGTTATGAAAAGGATTGCCATTATCTCGGATGGTTTTAGAATTAGGGTTTGCCTATATATACAAACCCTACCTATCATTCTTAACACAATCACCTTACGTAATCATCATCTAATACACGTCTTACGTAACCAACATTGCCGAGCATCTTCCAAAGGTTAACAGGTTAGTTTCTTGATTAACTAGTACATACGACCTTATTTGGGGCCTTCTAATCGACGATCGTCATTAAAGGTGGACTTAATCACTTGGCCACCCCGCCGACATCATCATGTTGGCCAGGGTTATTCACGGTAGCCGGACCGGAGAGCCTCGTTCTAAGATCCTTAAACCCCACTAACGTATTGAGCAGGCATGTTAAACCCTATGGTAAAAATATGCATGATCAAGTGATGCTTTCATTGAGAGTTGAATTAGTTCAAAACTGTTTAATTGCTTTCTCTTTTAAAAGGTTTTGAATTATAAGGCTTATTATTCACGAAATTTTTTGAATTTTTTCTTTTAACTGTATCATGACTTCCGGGGACTCGTCGGAACGTACTCAAATGGATAATCAAAACACACCATCTGGCAGTCAGCATACGCAGGCTATGACTACGGGGGCGGGATACGCGCCATATCTTCCACCTGTATCCGGCGAGCCTTTTCAGAGGTATAAGCCGATATATCCAGATGGGATTACACCGCCAAGGGCAAACTCGCCAGTTACCACCACGCGGTTGGATTTTTCCGCAGTGGATCCAAGGGTCATCTTGGTAGGCACTAGCGGTGAAACAGTGGGCCCGCACGTAGTATGCTGCGGCCAGGTACCTATTTATAGTACCACGGTTTCAATCCCTCTGCAGACGCAGAGTGTTCAGCAGAATTCATCGTTTACACCGTTGCAACCTTGGCAACCACCGCGTCCAATTTCGCAGTTTTTGACTCCTGCGGATGCGCAGGCATTACTTAATAGTTGGGGGTTCGGTGTCATTCCGGATGCCAATTCTCATTGGACGCCGATAACCGCAGAATAGCAAAGCACTGCGCATACAGTTGGGCTTATAGCGGCATATCCTCAGGTCTCGCAGGCATCTGCGCCACAGGTTTTGGCACCTTTTCAGATACCCGTATACTCTGCGCCGGCAAGCCTGCCTTCTTTTCCAAATCAGCCTTGGTTGTATCCGCAGACGCCAGGGCAGCCTTGGCAAAATATTCAAGGGCAGGCGAATCTCGCAAGCCAATTTATGCAGGCGGCACCTCCTGACATGGTCCACCTATTTTCACAACCTGATTTTGTTCAGGATATGATGAGGCGTTTCTTCGCAGGGCTCAAAGGTGACCCTGTTAAACCACCTTTTGAGCTACCAACTACTTTTGATAAGTTTCCTCCGCATATAACTGCATATCCGTTTCCATCTGCGCCAAAGATACCTCATACGTTGGGTACTTACAATGGCTTAACTGATCCAGATGACTTCTTACAGCGTTTTGAAGGCGCAATTCGCACTCAAGGTTGGGTGGATCCGGTTGCGTGTCAGATATTTCCAATGACACTGCAGGGTATTGCTCGTGAATGGTTTAATAAACTGCCGGCGGGTAGTATAGCCGGGTTTATGGATCTGCGGACCAAATTCTTGCTGCAATATCAGAATCAGAGGCCACGCAAACGCACTCATATCGAATGTCATGATATTGTGCAGAAATCCAAGGAATCTTTGGGTGAATTTCTCACAAGATATACTAATGAGTGTCTGCGCATACCAGATCTCAAGCCAGAGCAACAGATTTCCGGACTCATACATGGTATAAACTCAGAACGTCATCCAACACTGGTAAGGCGTCTGCGTCATACGGTCCCAACAACTTATGCTGAAGCGCTTAATGAATGCCATGACTATATGCGGAGTGGCGAAGATAATGATATTCCAACAGCTAGTTCACGCAACGAGAGGAAAGACGATGATGATCGTTCGCGTGATCAAAATCGTGGCAACAACTCTCGCGAAAGGTATCCTAGCGGTGGTCCTATCAGGAATGATAAAGGGAAATCAAGTGGTAATTATCGAAACAATAATCAGCGCGGCATCAATAATCAGAACTATGCGATACTTAAAAGTTTGTCTAAAATGGCAAAAGAAATTTTGGCAACCGAACCAGTGTGCGCAACCTTTGCGGTTCCAACTCCGCTTACAGAATTTGGTAAGCGGGATAAAACAAAGTATTGCGAATTCCATGACGATCACGGGTATGACACTAATTGATGCAAAAACTTGATGGAACGAGTCCTCGAGGCACTACGCGCAGGTAAATTGGATCACCTAAAACCACCTAAGAAGGACAAGGGAAAATCCGCAGAAGAAGGGTCGAAGGCTAAAACTTTCGCATGGCAAAAAGTTGATAAAATAAAAAACGCCGACTTAACCATTAATATGGTCGACGCAGAGAAAGTTAGCCAGCGGAGAAAGTACAATGATCATCATGACTGGGAATTTCTCCCAATCACGTTTCCTCCTGTAATGTCAATCGACACAGTTAACGAGCCCATTATCATCAAGTGTCGCATCCCTATTTGCGGAGTACAAGTTAAACGCATGCATATTGACATCGGGAGTGGCGTGGACATTATGTACGAGTATTGCTATCGTTTCCTCCCTGCAGAAGTTAAAACGCAGCTACGCCAGTCCGATATTACGTTATCTGGGTTCTCCGGGGAAAGCTCATGGCCGCTAGGCCGGATAGAGCTAATAATAGAACTCGCGGATGACAAGAATCCGCAATTGGTTAGACACGAGTTAGTTAACTTTTACGTGGTTCGTTCAACTTCGCGGTACAACTCGTTGCTCGGGAAAAATTTCATACGACGTTTTAACATTATACCGTCGGTGGTGCATGGTTTGATAAAGTTTTTTACGAAGGGAGGGGTTGCCACAATTGCTTCACATCAAACAATCAAGTTGTGTGGTTCAGTTGTGCCTGTAAACATTCCCAGCGTAGGAGAACAACTCGCAAGTAGTACGGTCATAGCAAACCGTTTGCATCCAGATAAGCGGATTAAAATCGGCGCAGGCTTGTCAGCCGAAACAAAGGCCAAATTGCACGGAATATTGACCGCTAACGCAGATGTTTTCGCGTGGCGTGAATCAGACATGACGGGGGTACCGCGAGACATTGCGGAACATAAATTGAATGTTAACCCATCACTCACGCCCCTTAGACAAAAGAAGCGACATATGGCTCTTGAGCGCAGTGATTGGTTGTGCGCAGAAGTAGATAATCTTGTCAAAGCAAACATCCTGCGGGAGATGCGGTATCAGACATGGGTTGCTAATCCTGTGTTAGTCAAAAAGGCTGATGGTAATTGGCGGATGTGCGTTGATTTTAAAGACATTAATAAAGCGTGTCCTAAGGACAACTACCCTCTCCCGGAAATAGACTGGAAAGTGGAATCACTGTCAGGGTTCCGGTACAAGTGTTTTCTAGATGCGTACAAGGGTTATCACCAAATCTTAATGGCTGCAGAAGATGAGGACAAGACTGCTTTTCATATGCCGCAAGGTATTTACTGTTATACGAAGATGCCCTTCAGATTAAAAAACGAAGGCGCAACCTATCAGCGCTTAATTGATGCGGCATTCAAACACCAAATTGGTAGGAATCTTGAAGCGTACATTGACGACTTGGTAATTAAGAGCAACACTGAAGAAGAAATGCTCGCGGACATCCTAGAAACATTTGCGTCTCTACGCAGGATAAACATGAAACTTAACCCGCTCAAATGTAGTTTTGGGGAAGAGGAAGGCAAGTTTCTAGGTCATGTGATGACAGCGTGGGGAATCAAGGCAAATCCCAAAAAGATTGAAGCCATTGATAGTTTGCCATCTCCAAAGACAAAGAAAGACGTGCAGAGTCTCACCGGGAAGCTTGCGGCAATCACGCGGTTTTTGTCGAAGGCCGCAGAGCGGCAATTGCCATTCTTCAATACTTTGAAGAATTGTTTAAAGAAAAAAGACTTTTTATGGACTCAGGAAGCAGAATCAGCCTTTCAGGAGATGAAGAAGGTGCTCGCTGAATTACCAACACTCACCGCGCCAGTAAGAGGAGAAACGCTTACGCTGTACCTTGCGGCATCAAAAGAAGCTATCAGCTCGGATCTTATCGCAGATCGTGAAAAGGTAATCCATTTCCTTTTGCTTATGAATTATTTATTTCATATACAATTAATGCTGAGGTTTTCTCAGACGCAAATGCCGGTCTACTTTGTAAGCAAGACGCTGACAGCAAGCAAAGTAAACTATGTGCCAATAGAAAAGCTAGTATATGCGCTAGTCCACACGGCGCGGCGTTTGCGCCGATATTTTCAAGCACACCCAGTTGTGGTTCTAACTGATCAGCCGATCAAGCAGGTTGGTAAAAACCTAATTTGCGGCAATGACCGGGAATACCGCATTGACTAACGCAATCATCTTATGTTTCAGGTGCTGTATAAACCTGAAATCTCTGGCCGAATGGCTAAATGGGCTGTTGAGTTAGGGGAGCATGAAATAAATTTTTCTTCGCGAAGCGCGGTTAAGGGTCAAATACTTGCGGATTACTTAGCAGAGTTACCTGCGGATGTCGAGGCATCAGCAGCACATCAAGATACGCCTGCACCAACTTTGTCACCATGGGAGTTATACACCGATGGTGCCTGCAGCGCAGCTGGCGCGGGCGCGGGTGTAATTTTAACTGGTCCAGATGGCGAAGAGCATACATATGCGCTACGGTTTAATTTTGCTGTTACGAACAACGAAGCAGAATATGAGGCTCTGTTAGCGGGTATGCGCATTGCGCATAAATTGAATGTTAAAATTCTGCATGCTTATGTGGATTCAAAGCAGGTATGTAGTCAAGTCAGCGGGGAATTTGAAGCGCACAACATTGCCATGCAGCAATATTTATCACTTGTTCATAACCTCGCTGACCAGTTTGAAGCTTTTCAAATCTCCCACGTAATGCGGGGGCAAAAATAAGAAAGCGGATGCGCTTAGCAAATTGGCCGCTTTGGCTTTCGATCATCTGGGGAAGAAAGTTCTTATAGAAGAACTGCATGTGAAATCCATTGTTATGATGCCTTTGGTTGCACCTGTTGAGGAATCCAGCTCAACATGGATGACACCTATTATTGCTTTCCTGCGGGACGACACATCACATGCGGATTCCGTTGATGCGAAGAACGTCCGCACCAAGGCACCATTGTATGCCCTTGAGAGTGACGTCCTATATCGAAAAAATTATTTAGGGCCGCACTTAAGATGTATTGGTCCGAAAGAGGCAGAGGAGGTTATACACGAGGTGCATGAAGGTGCATGCGCTCTTCATTCGGGGCACAGGTCTATTGTGTCAAAAATTATGCGGCTAGGTTATTATTGGCCCACTATATACGCAGATACCGCGCGAATAATGAAGCAATGCGAATCTTGCCAAATACATGCACCTATCAGCAGGGCACCTGTGCATCCTATGATACCAGTCTCCTCACCATGGCCATTCTGTAAATGGGCAATTGACATAGTCGGACCATTTCCAAAAGGCCGAGGTAATATTCTCATTTATTTTATACCGTATGATATTTACGTCAGTATCTTACGCCTACTCTGCACATGCAGGAAACATCAAATTCTTGATTGTTGCAATCGACTATTTCACTAAGTGGGTTGAAGCGCGACCGCTGGCAACGATTTCAGGAAAGAGGGTGCGAAATTTTGTATGGGAAGACATAGTTTGTCGATTCGGCATACCAAACGAAATCGTTAGTGATAACGGTACACAGTTTGCGGGGGATCCTTTTCGTAGTTGGTGCGCAGAGCTTAATATTAAGAAAACCTTTACTTCCGTTGCGCATCCGCAGGCGAATGGCCAGTGCGAGGTCACCAACCGGGACATAGTAGCTGGAATCAAAGCTAGATTAGGTCATGGTCGCATTGGTTGGGTGGATGAGCTACCAAAGGTTTTGTGGGCGCATAGTACAACGCCCAAAGCAAGCACTGGTGAGACTCCGTTCAGTTTGGTCTATGGATCAGAAGCTGTTGTGCCCGCAGAAATTGGGTTACCAACGTTCCGCACACAGAATTTTGACGAAAAAAATAACTCAGAAGCTTTGCGGGAAAATCTTAATCTGCTTGAAGAACGCAGACTCTCTGTGGCGGTAAACGAAGCCAATAACAAGCAGAAAATTGCAAAGTATTACAATCAGCGTGTGCGTTCGCGCTCTTATAAGTGCGGGGACTTAGTCTGGCGTCAGAATGACGCAAGTCATGCGGAGGATACTGGGAAATTGGGCCCCCGCTGGGAAGGTCCGTATAGGGTGGCAAAAGCAAGCAACACCGGGGCATACCATCTCGAGACATTAGATGGAAAACCTGTGAAACGCACTTGGCACGCGACATTGTTGAAAAAATGTTATATGTAGCTGGATGGACCTGATCACTCCAATTTATTTTAGCGCATTATTTTTTCTATGTATTTTCAGTCCGTTTGGATGTGTCGCGGTTGTAATCATTATTAATGCCAATTAAATATTTACTCGCGCATACTTTTGATGTGTCTTTCTCTTTTTTATATGCGTTTCCTGCCTACTTAAGGGGTGTCCTCTAGCCCAGGTACGGCAGAAGCCTGTTTGGTTACAAGGCTAGATATTAACGGCAGGCAAAGGGAATTGGCTTTCCCCTAGCCAAGCGCCACATAGACTAGATGGCTGCCAAGTCGACTTAAAACTACAAGCATTGGTTTGCTTGTGCGTAATTACTCTCGCATTGGTTTGCCTGAGGAACTCAAAGTATAAAAGCATTGGTTTGTTTTTAGTTGCGTTACTTACCATACAGCTAAAGTGCACCTCTAGCACATGACAAAGCAATAACGCAGTAGCTTTTGAGTCTAAATTGTTAAAGGTAAAATGGCTAAAATATTGGTTTATTTTACGCAGTACCTGCGTATGCGCATGAGTTTTGGTTAACCATGTGATTAGGCATGCGGTCCACTAATTGTTTTGATTCGTGATATATAAACAATTAATACACAACGCATGCACAAAATAATATCATATATACAAAATCAAGATATTACATGACGTCTGTTTCAAATTGCCTGCCTGAACATAGGACTTACGGCACAAATGACTACAAGCTAACACTAATAATCCTCCTTGAGGAACCCGTCAACCGACATATTCGGGTCCACAGCAAAAGCATTGATCAGGGGGATTGGGATGGCTGTGATGGATTCTTTCGCCTCCATTACCACCGCAGCCGTACCCTCCTTTAGCTTCTTTTGTACGATGTCAGGGTACGACGGTGTCAAACCGCAAGCTTGGATCACCTCCAGCACTGCCTTGTTGATTTCGTGGTCCTTCACCGCTTCAACGTAGGCGTTAAACTTGTCGGATACGGGCCCAGAATCCATCACCTTCTGCGCAATGGTAGGAAGGGCGGTGCGAAGCTTTGATAAGTCCACCTCTACCAATTCGCGGCAAGTCACCGCGTCATCCTTCTCCCTGTTCACCCTTTCCAGCTCCACCCGCAGATGCTCAGTCTCCCCCTTAGCTTGGTCAACCACACCAACCAGCTCGCGGTTTTTTTTCCTTTCCTCAATCAGGGCGGTTTTTGTTTCCGCCGCAGTCGCCTCCGCCGCTTTGCGCGCCTCCTCTGCGGCATCCCTGTCTTTCTTAACCTGATCAACCCCCGCTTGCACTAGCCCTAGTTTTGTTTCTTTCCACACGGCCACTTGATACAAGTTAGTGGAACGGAGGGCTTGATCCGCAACCATGCCAAAAAAGACAAGGCCGTTTTGGATGAAGGCGTTGAGCGCCTGATTAAAGGGCAGTGCGGCTAGTTGGTTGCGGAACTCAGCCGGGAAGATTTGTTGGAGGAAGGCGGATTGCTCTGCGGCATTTTCCGCCGATGACTGGGTGAGCTGCGCCATGTTCGCCAATGGGAAGCTACCGTGTGGCGGGGTTGGTGTAGACTCGGAGTCCAGGTGTATCGTCTTGTCCTTTGACTCGGCGGTAGCTTCAAGGTCCGAATTGACCTGCGGTGGGGTGTGATGCTTCTCTTCAGCATGCTCTGCGTATTAATAAATGGTTAAATAAATGCAAACTTAAGTGTGCAGTATGCCCGAAAGCAGAACTCTTACCAGAAGATGGGGGAGGTAGATCCGCAGAACGGGGTTTGATGGGAACGAAGTTGTCGTTCCGCTTGTCCTCCCTCTGTTTGGGAGTGAGTTTCTTCTTCTTCTGTTGGGGTTGGGAGGCTTCGATGGCCTTGCGCTTATTACCGGATGTGGCAGGTGCATTCTCGCCAGTTTTCTCCTGCTCTAACTGCTGGTTCACATTCTGCTTGCGGAAGGCGATGCCCGCAATCTCCTTCGCAGTCAGTACTTTCTTCATCTTCATATCTGCAAACATGCACGCATGCGTTAGCACGTATAAATAGCAAACTGTTATGTTAGTACGTGATGATACTATTCCTACCCTTTCCATCCGGTCCGACTATGGCTGGACGCACATCTTCCCATGGCCAGTGTGCGGATATCTTCCCTAACCGCAGCATCACGTTCCCGTATGACAGGTGCACCAGCTGTGCGTTAGCGCACTCTGTCAATAGTTTTGTTTCCTCGTCATCAAGGACTGGGGTTTTGTTCACATCCTTCGCCACCTTCTCGCACCATATAAGCATTTGCGAAAAATTGGTACCAACTACAGTTTGGTCGATGTAAAAGAAAGTTTCTTTCCAGTTACCCGCATTCGACTTTGGGGTCTTGGTAAAGTTTTGTCGGGCGAAGAAGGTGAACCAGGATTTATGGTGATTGGCTAAGCGGTATAGATGACAGAAAACTTTAACCAGCGGTACCTTGTTGAGTGCAACGCACCACATCTCAAACAATACTATTTTACCTATGGCATAAGGGTGTAGTTGCCCTAATCCCACTCTGAAGTGATCTAGTACGCCTAGGAAGAAGTCGGAGGGGGGAACCCTAAAGTTGCCATGCTTGAACGCATGTTCGTAGATGGCCACCTTCTTCTCCGGTGGCTCGTGAGCACGCTGATTAGACAGAGGTGGCACCGGATTATACTTCGCTAACGGTGGGTATTGTTTGACTATGTTATCAATGTGTTTCTACTCTATAATCGATCTAACACTATCTACATAGGTCTCGTTAGCCTTAGTCATTTTCTATAGAGTGATTGAAGAATTACTAACCTTTAGACGGTGGCCGGAGTATTTAGGATTTGATCGGAATTGAATATAGCAGCGTATTGGGGAAGCTTGAAGCAGAAAAATGAAAATGTGTGTGAATTGGGGCTATTTATAGTGAAGATTTGGAGTCATGGGGTGGAATGGTGTGGTCATGGCTGTACACGTGTTACGCGATCAACGGGTTGCATTTTAAGTGCGCGCGTGGATGTCAGTTGGGTATTGTTACCTATGAGCGCGTAGCTAACACGCGCCTGCTAACTGCCACTTTACCTCTTGTCAGCCGAATCGGCTTCTGCGACAGTGACAGGCATTAAATGACCTCGAAACGCACGCGGAACATTGAATACTAGCCGTTTTCTTGTTTTTTCCGCTTAATAGTTTGATATCATATGTCTTGGGCCATATAACATCAAACTGGGGGGACATAATGATACCGCAACCCGCATGCGCACCCCATATGTATGGGGGCACCCACTAGTGTGCGTATGCTTGTGTTCATGTGCGTTATGCGGTATGCGGATTCGTATATAATGCCTTTATTCCCGGTACATCGATTACTTGGCTATCAAGTAAATATCTTTTCCATAATTACATCCGTGATTCGGGGGAGTTCGTTATGGAAAGGATTGCCATTATCTCGGATGGTTCTAGAATTAGGGTTTGCCTATATATACAAACCCTAAATATCATTCTTAACACAATCACCTTACGTAATCATCATCTAATACACGTCTTACGTAACCAACATTGCCGAGCGTCTTCCAAAGGTTAACAGGTTAGTTTCTTGATTAACTAGTACCTACGACCTTATTTGGGGCCTTCTAATCGACGATCGTCATTAAAGGTGGACTTAATCACTTGACCACCCCGCCGACATCATCATGTCGGCCAGGGTTATTCACGGTAGCCGGACCGGAGAGCCTCGTTCTAAGATCCTTAAACCCCACTAAAGTATTGAGCAGACATGTTAAACCCTATGGTAAAAATATGCATGATCAATTCGCTTAATTATTTATATTCCTTTATAATTAGTACGTGTTTAGATGAAAAGAACTTAAAACAAAAACATATTTTTTTCTATCATTCTCTTTTACGGAATAATTAGATTACACCATAATTAACCTGGCTACACCCGACTTTTTCGACTTATACTTTTGTGCTTATTACTTTTACGAAACTGCGTATTTGTGCGTACTGAACGAGTTTATGCTCTAGAATCATATTTCATGATAATTACTTTGGTTAACATCTTACAATGTGCTATTAAGTGTTTAATCACTTAACTTGATCCCCGAATGCTTTTACGACCGTTGATATCACTTGACGTTTGAAACGAGCTATGCACTTGGTACACGTTTAACTTTTGTCATAATTGGGATATTATGACTACGTAATACTAATTGTTATTTTCTAATAACAATTACTTGGGCTTTTGGTTGCTTAACTACGCGTCTACGCTTAGTAATTTACTTATGCTCACTAGTTAGTCTTGTTGGACTTTCTATCTTGTTGGACTTTAGCCCCCCTACTCTAGCTAGTGGACTATTTAATTAGCCTAATTATTAATAGATTATGACTCATTTATACGTAAGACAAATGCCCATTTACAAGAGCCAACATACTAGCATTTTTGTTTACCATTATCACTAATGTTACATGGGATCCCAACATAAGCACCAACTTTAGACCACCATTAACCAAAAAGCAAAAGTTGTCCCTATTGTATCCCCCCATGACCGACGGCCAAGAGGCCTCCCCACTACCCTCATCTCCCATAAATACCAAGCTATTTCCTCACATTTCACATTTGATCTCATTCACAATTTACACACACTTGCTCTCTTATTTTCTCTCTAGTCTTTCTCACTCTAAAAATTGTAAGTTTTAAGTTTTATTTCTCTTCTTCTTCTTCTTTCATACACGACATCATCATCATCATACTTGGATCAAGCTTTTTGGCTTTTTGATCTTGTTATAACTTGTAGATTCAAACTTGGGTTTGAATCCTTCAGGAACATGGAAGATTCAAGCTTTCTAGCTTTGAATCTTCACTTATTTTGTTAGATCTAAATATTTTAGTTTATAATTGTAACGACTCGAATTTTTCTGATCGTTTTATACATATGAGATTAATATTTACATAAATTAAACATTACCAACATGATAAGCAATCCAAATTGTTGAGTTTTGTGTTTTTGAAAAGAGTTTTACACAACGTTTGACCGTCCAATTTGACCGATGATATCACTAACTATATAACATACGATAATTATATGTTTGTGTATATATACGTATTTATATATATTTAACATGATCTAAGGATGGTTTAACATCTCATTGTGTACTAATAACAATGAGTTATAAGTATACTTTGAAACTACTAACTTAAGTTTTCAAAACGATAACTATACGTAACGTTCTTTGACATATATACTTATAACCTATAATGCTTATACAAGTATCGTATAAATATGTATTTAATCACTTTTAAAGGGCTTATATACATAAAATAATATAAGTATATTCACAAAAGATAGCTATATTTAAATTCTCGTTCCGTTTCCTCAAGATTTCTATACGTATATCTAGGGTATATGTACCCGTATCATACCCAGCTTCTATACCTATTTACTATTGGTATATACATATCAAATCAACATCCTAATCAGACATATTACTGTCCTAGATATGAGGTAACTAGGATTTATAAGCTAGCATGGATATTATTACAAAATAACAAACTAAAAATCTTGTCCTTGTCTCCCCATTCACGTTTTTTAAGGGCTCTCCCCATTTCATTTCTAGTTCACCATTATCACTTCCAATTACTCTCTAACTCACCTACTTACAAGCTATAAGAAACCCACATCAATTCAGCAAGTAACCATGAAGATCTATCTTCAAAAACAAGCCTTAATCATCATAAGAAATTCCTTTCAAGAACACTTCAATAATCCTTCCAAGTATACAAGTTTACTTCCAACCTTTTGATCTAACTCCACCACTCTTTGATTCCAAGATTATTTCTTATATTTTGTAGTAACTTTGTCCAAGTAACTTGAGGTAGTAACCTTGTTCATAATCTTATTCAATTCATATTCATATAGCTATCTTATTTTGTGATATAAAATTTTAACAACAAGAACATAGTTTGAATGATTTCAAACTTGTTCGCAAACTAAATAGATCCTTCTAACTTAACTTTTAAAACACTTCAAGACCTGTAATATATCATAAGGATATGCTAACTTAACAAGATATAACTTGTTTTTACAAAGAACACCTTAAAACTGAATCTACGTCGTCGGAGTGCAACCGGGGGCTGTTTTGGGTTGGATAATTAAAAACCATCTTAAACTTTGAATTGGAAGTTTATATTCTGGAAAAATGATATTTCTTATGAATGTGTTAATATATAAAAATCTCATGGTATAACTCAAAGTGTAAGTATTTTTATAAAAATGATCATCTAAATGTTGTTTTTATGACGGAAATGATCACTTTCATAAGATTCACCAAAGTTTGACCTATAACCTGTGATTTTGAATGCAAACTAAGGTATTTACAGTTCATATTCATAAATAATGACTCGATCCAAGGAAGTGGCAAGTTGAACCAACAAAAACAGAGTTATATTGAAGAAACTACGGCTAAAACAAAATTGGGTATCCGAAGCTAGTTTAGCTACGAAATTAATTGAAGTAAAACTAAACTAATCATATCTTTGCTAATTAATATGATATTTTATATATATTTACTTATGATTTGATTTTATATATTTCAGGACCACCCGTAAACAACACGAGAAAGATTAATTATAAGACCTCATGATTGTACGCAACACGTCATTTGACAACACGGTACTTTATGTATGCAACACGTCATTTGACAACATGGTACCATGGGTCGAGATTAATTCTGATCAATACGAATACGATGGGGTCTTTATTTATTTTATTGAGCAACTAATTGTGGACCACTAACATCGGACTGCTAACTACGGACTAATAGATATTAAAAGTATTATAAGTATATATGTAACGATTATTTGAAAATAAAATATGTTAATATATTATATATATGGTTAGGTTCGTGATATCTATCGGAGACCAAGTCGTGTTAAATATCTTCAAGGCAAAAGTGAGTATATAGTCCCACTTTTATGCTCTAAATATTTCGGGATGAGAATACATGCATTTTATGATTTACGTTATGGACACAAGTGATTAAAAATATATATTCTACGTTGAGTTGTACCACTGGCATACTTCCCTGTAACTTGGTAACTACTATTTACATGCGGTATTGTAAAAGCGAATCCTGTTGATAGATCTATCGGGCCTGACAACCCCAACCGGACTGGACGACCAGTATTCAACGGTTGCACAGTACTTCGTTTCGGTGACTACACTTGGTACGGTGTAGTAAGATTTCATAATAAAGGGAATATGCGACGTTGATTAAATGTTAAGTATGGTTATCAAGTGCTCAACCACTTAAAATATTTTTATTAAAACGTTTATGTATATTAAATCTTGTGGTCTATATTTATAACACTGCTAGCATTAAACCTATATCTCACCAACTTTATGTTGACGATTTAAGCATGTTTATTCTCAGGTGATAAGTAAAAGCTTCCGCTGCATTATGCCGAATTTAAGCAGGATTTGGAGTATGCATATTTGTGTCAAAAATAAAACTGCATATCGAAAGATTTGTAATGTGAAATATGTTGGAAATCGTATTGTTATTATCAAATGTAAAGTTTGTAAGACTAAGATTATCACAAAACGATAATCATTACTACTATTATGTTGTTTAAACCTTCGGTTATAATAAAGATTATGGTTTGTATCATAAAAACGTATGCATATTTTTAAAAATGTCACATATAGAGGTCAATACCTCGCAATGACACCAATGAGTACGTGACGTTCAATTCGATATGAACGGGACGCTTCAGGTGGTATCAGAGCATTGGTCTTAGAGAACCAGAAAATTTGCATTAGTGTGTCTTATCGAGTTTGTTAGGATGCATTAGTGAGTCTGGACTTTGACCGTGTTTGATTTCGAAAACTATTGCTTATCCTTGTTGGTTAAAAATTAATATGTAAAGATTATGTGGTACTAACGTGCTAGTTGTTGTGTGATAGATGTCTGGCTTAGAACTTGTTATCACATTCAGCGACTCCGAACCAGAATCCTCAGATAGTGTTCCAGTCATTAACCTATCCGATGATGAAAACGACACCTTTGAGGAAGACTCACAATTTCCGGATGAATCAATTGAAGAGGAACCGGAAAGTGATCCTGAGGAGGAAGAAATACAGGAAATTACGAAAGACAAGTTCGAACGAGGAAAGAAACGAAAGGCTACTGAATTGGAAAATCCAAATCCCGAGTTTAGTGAGGATGTTGTGGCACCAACTTCACCAGACACTTCCACCCCTATTCCTACTATTCCTATTAGTTCTATCCCGGCATCCAGTTCTTCAGCCCCTCAGCCAAAACGCAGGGAGACAGCCAGGATAACCTTTAAGCGATTTCTTTGAACACAAACGTTTTGGTTAAATGATGCGCTGTTGTTTTAAACCATGGGATCATATAACGTTTTGTATAATATTACTAGTGTGGTTTGTTTAATGTTTGATGTAAGATAAGCATATGTAAAATAGTGAAGGGTGAAATGCAATAATTTTCCATGGTTGAGTATTATTTGGGTGGTAGTAATTGATTTTCGTACTAAGCTATTAAGTATGAACTTTAACGGGTAGGTACTACCCTAGATATAATTATAAAACGCTAATAAGAAGAAAAGACTTTTATAATAATAACTGGTTCATATTATTAATAAGCTACGATGTACTGTAAATACACACTACATCTATAATATTCCATGTGAATAATTATTTTTTCATTCTTATTGAAGATTATGGCGCGATTGAACCGAATGATGGAACAAGAAATCGAGGAACTCATCAACCAGCGAGTGAACAACAGAATGTTATGGGTCGAGGTTGCAAGAGGTGCTGCAGTTAACCTAAATCCTCGTGTGGGATGCACCTACAAAACTTTTCAAGGTTGCAAGCCCTCATCATTCATTGGAACAGAAGGACCGGTCGGTTTAACCAGGTGGATTGAAAAGATTGAGTCTGTGTTTAAAATCAGTGGTTGTATTGAGAAGGACATGACCAAGTATGCATCGTGCACCCTACAAGATAGTGCACTCACTTGGTGGAAAAACTATGTGAAGGCCGTAGGAGGAGATGTAGCTTATGATACTCCATGGGAAGAATTCAAAACAATGCTAATCAACGAGTATTGTCCAAGGAACGAGGTTAGGAAGTTGGAAACTGAATTACGAAGCCTGAAAGTTGTTGGCACTGAACTCACCAACTACAATCAGCGATTCATGGAATTAGCTTTGCTATGTCCTGAATTGGTACCAACCGTAGAACGGAAGATTGAACTGTACAAAGATGGTTTGCCTAAAAATGTCAAGGCAAATGTTATAGCATCGAAACCCAAGACTATTCACGAAGCCATCACCATGGCAAACGAGTTGATGGACCAGATTATTCTGGATAAGAACACCGATGTCAAGAAATCGGAAAACAAAATAAAGTGGGAAGGTAATCATCAACAATCCAACAAGAAACAAGAAACCACGCAAGGTGCGGGTAGTGGTTCAAGCTTAGGTTACAAGGGACGAAATCCTTTATGTAACAAATGCCACAAACATCACTCTGGTTATTGTAATGTGGTGTGCAACAATTGTAATCGAAGGGGTCATCTTACTGAAGATTGTAGGGTTCCCGTTACAATTACAAATGACACCAAGACTCCTGCCACCAATGCAAATAGAACTGCCTTGGCCACTGTTACTTGTTATGGGTGTGGGAAACAGGGTCATTATAAGAGCCAGTGCCCGAATCCAGAGAAGAATAACGGACCTGCATGTGGAAGAGCATTTATTATTAATGCTAGAGATGCGCGTGAAGACCCGGAGCTTGTTACGGGTACGTTTACCATTAATAACTTATCAGCATCTATTAAATTTGATACTGGTGCCGATAGAAGTTATATGTGTAGAGACTTTTACGCTAAATTGAATTGTTCATCATTACCTCTAGATGCTAAGTACATGATTGAGTTAGCTAATGGTAAACTAATTAAAGCCGATAAAATTTGCCGTGATTGTAAAATAAATTTAGCCGGAGAAACGCTTAAAATTGATTTGATACCCGTAGAATTAGGAAGTTTTGATGTAATAGTCGGCATGGACTGGATGTCCAAAATAGGAGCTGAAGTTGTGTGTGCCAAGAAGGCAATTCGCATTCCTCGTAAGGATAAAACACCGGTAATGATTTATGGAGAGAAGGGTAACTCACAGCTAAAACTCATTAGCTGTTTGAAAGCCCAAAAGTGCTTGAAGAAAGGGTGCTATGTAATCTTAGCACATGTTAATAAAGTCGAAATGAAGGAAAAAGAGAAGAGCATCAACGACGTGCCTATGACAAGAGATTTTCCAGAAGTCTTTCCGGAAGAGTTGCCGGGATTACCTCCATTTAGATCTATAGAATTTCAAATAGATCTAGTACCAGGAGCTGCACCAGTGGCTCGTGCTACATACAGACTTGCACCATCTGAGATGAAAGAGTTACAAAGCCAGTTACAAGAATTACTGGACCGTGGTTTCATTCGACCGAGCACTTTACCGTGGGGAGCTCCGATTTTATTCGTCAAGAAGAAAGATGGATCCTTCCGAATGTGTATAGATTACCATGAATTAAATAAGTTAACTATCAAGAATCGGTATCCACTACCGAGAATTGACGACTTATTTGATCAACTGCAAGGATCATGTGTTTACTCGAAAATAGACCTAAGATCGGGCTATCATCAACTACGCGTCAAAGAAGAAGATATTCCGAAAACTGCTTTTCGGACACGCTACGGTCATTATGAATTTTTGGTCATGCCATTTGGATTGACGAATGCGCCAGCTGTATTCATGGACCTCATGAATCGAGTTTGTAGTCCGTATTTAGATAAGTTTGTTATCGTTTTCATTGACGATATTTTCATCTATTCCAAAAATGAGCAAGAGCATGCGCAGCATTTAAGGTTGGTATTAGAATTGTTAAGAAAAGAACAGTTATACGCCAAATTTTCAAAGTGTTCATTTTGGTTAAAAGAAGTGCAATTTCTTGGCCACGTTGTTAGTAGCAAAGGAATTCAGGTTGATCCAGCTAAAATTGAGGCCATTGAAAAATGGGAGACTCCTAAGACACCAACGCAGATACGTCAATTTTTGGGCCTAGCTGGTTATTATAGAAGGTTTATTCAAGATTTTTCCCGAATAGCTAAACCATTGACAGCGTTAACACAAAAAGGAAAGAAGTACGAATGGACCTCTGAGCAGGAGAGTGCATTTCAATTACTGAAGAAGAAGTTGACTACGGCGCCTATTTTATCGTTACCTGAAGGGAACGATGATTTTGAGATATATTGTGACGCTTCGCGACAAGGTTTTGGTTGCGTCCTTATGCAACGAAATAAAGTTATTGCGTACGCATCCCGACAATTAAAGATTCACGAGCGAAATTATACGACGCATGATCTAGAACTGGGAGCAGTCGTGTTTGCATTGAAGATATGGAGACACTACTTATATGGGGTTAAATGCACTGTGTTTACCGATCATAAAAGCCTTCAACATATTTTCGATCAGAAACAGCTGAACATGAGGCAACGTAGATGGGTCGAGCTGATAAACGACTATGATTGTGATATTCGTTATCATCCCGGGAAAGCGAATGTAGTGGCCGACGCTCTAAGCAGAAAGGAACGAGAGCCAATTCGAGTACGAGCAATGAACATAAAAATTCACATGAATCTCAACTCACAAATCAAAGAGGCTCAACGAGAAGCTCTTACTAAAGAAAACATAGGAAATGAAATAATGAAGAAGTATGAGAAGCAACTCGTTATATGGAAAGATGGAATTCGATATTTTGCAAAAAGTATTTGGGTACCAAAGTTGGGTGGATTAAGGAAGTTGATATTGAACGAGGCACATAAGACAAGATACTCGATACATCCTGGAGTTGGAAAGATGTATCAAGATCTTAAGACGCATTATTGGTGGCCTAATCTAAAGTCAAACGTTGCAACATATGTTGGGGAATGTTTAACTTGTTCCAAAGTCAAAGCAGAACACCAGAAGCCGTCAGGGTTACTTCAACAACCAGAAATCCCAGAATGGAAGTGGGACGGTATTACCATGGATTTTATCACGAAGTTACCCAAGACTGCATGGGGTTATGACACCATTTGGGTAATAGTTGATCGTCTCACCAAATCAGCACATTTCTTGCCTATAAAAGAAACGGATAGAATGGAGAAACTATTACGATTATACATAAAGGAAATTGTTTCAAGACATGGAATACCTATTTCCATTATATCCGATCGTAATAGTAGATTTACATCAAAGTTCTGGCAATCACTACAGGAGGCCCTGGGAACTCGTTTGGATATGAGCACCGCATATCATCCGCAAACTGACGGGCAGAGTGAAAGAACAATTCAGACTCTTGAAGACATGCTCAGGGCATGTGTGATCGATTTTGGAAACGGATGGGATAAATATCTACCATTAGCAGAATTCTCGTATAATAATAGTTATCATGCGAGCATTAAAGCTGCACCATTTGAAGCACTGTATGGAAGGAAGTGTAGATCCCCTATCTGTTGGAATGAATTAGTAGATCGACGATTAACTGGTCCCGAGATCATACACGAAACTACTGAGAAGATAGTACAAATCAAGGAGAGATTGAAAACAGCCCGTAGTCGCCAAAAGAGCTACGCCGATGTCTGAAGGAAACCATTAGAGTTTCAGATCGATGACATGGTTATGCTAAAGGTTTCACCTTAGAAAGGTGTAATACGTTTCGGCAAAAGGGGTAAACTGAACCCAAGGTATGTAGGCCCGTTCAAGATCATCGAACGCATTGGACCGGTAGCTTATCGACTCGAGTTACCATAACAACTCACCGGAGTACATAATACGTTTCACTTTTCAAACCTTAAGAAGTGTCTTGCAAAGGAAGACCTCACCATTCCTCTTGAAGAAATCCAAGTTGACGAGAAACTACAATTCATAGAAGAACCAGGCGAAATCATGGACCGTGAAGTTAAACAACTCAAGCAGAGCAACATACCAATCGTTAAGGTTCGTTGGAATGCACGAAGGGGTCCCGAGTTTACTTGGGAATGAGAGGATCAGATGAAACAAAAGTACCCACATTTTTTTCCCGAGAACGCAAAATAGGTACAACTTTAAAATTTCGGGACGAAATTTATTTAACGGGTAGGTACTGTAACGACCCGGATTTTTCCGATCATTTTATACATATGAGATTAATATTTACATAAATTAAACATTACCAACATGATAAGCAATCCAAATTGTTGAGTTTTGCGTTTTTGAAAAGAGTTTTACACAACGTTTGACCGTCCAATTTGGCCGATGATATCACTAACTATATAACATACGATAATTATACGTTTGTGTATATATACGTATTTATATATATTTAACATGATCTAAGGATGGTTTAACATCTCATTGTGTACTAATAACAATGAGTTATAAGTATACTTTGAAACTACTAACTTAAGTTTTCAAAACGATAACTATACGCAACGTTCTTTGACATATATACTTATAACCTATAATGCTTATACAAGTATCGTATAAATATGTATTTAATCACTTTTAAAGGGCTTATATACATAAAATAATATAAGTATATTCACAAAAGATAGCTATATTTGAATTCTCGTTCCGTTTCCTCAAGATTTCTATACGTATATCTAGGGTATATGTACCCGTATCATACCCAGCTTCTATACCTATTTACTATTGGTATATACATATCAAATCAACATCTTAATCTGCCATATTACTGCCCTAGATATGAGGTAACTAGGATTTGTAAGCTAGCATGGATATTATTACAAAATAACAAACTAAAAATCTTGTCCTTGTCTCCCCATTCACGTTTTTTAAGGGCTCTCCCCATTTCATTTCTAGTTCACCATTCTCACTTCCAATTACTCTCTAACTCACCTACTTACAAGCCATAAGAAACCCACATCAATTCAGCAAGTAACCATAAAGATCTAGCTTCAAAAACAAGCCTTAATCATCATAAGAAATTCCTTTCAAGAACACTTCAATAATCCTTCCAAGTATACAAGTTTACTTCCAACCTTTTGATCTAACTCCACCACTCTTTGATTCCAAGATTATTTATTATCTTTTGCAGTAACTTTGTCCAAGTAACTTGAGATAGTAACCTTGTTCATAATCTTATTCAATTCATATTCATACAGCTATCTTATTTTGTTATATAAAATTTTAACAACAAGAACATAGTTTGAATGATTTCAAACTTGTTCGCAAACTAAATAGATCCTTCTAACTTAACTTTTAAAACACTTCAAGATCTGTAATATATCATAAGGATATGCTAACTTACCAAGATACAACTTGTTTTTACAAAGAACACCTTAAAACTGAATCTACGTCGTCGGAGTGCAACCGGGGGCTGTTTTGGGTTGGATAATTAAAAACCATCTTAAACTTTGAATTGGAATTTTATATTCTGGAAAAATGATATTTATTATGAATATGTTAATATATAAAAATCTCATGGTATAACTCAAAGTGTAAGTATTTTTATAAAAATGATCATCTAGATGTTGTTTTTATGACGGAAATGATCACTTTCATAAGATTCACCAAAGTTTGACCTATAACCTGTGATTTCGAATGCAAACTAAGGTATTTACAGTTCATATTCATAAATAATGACTCGATCCAAGGAAGTGGCAAGTTGAACCAGCAAAAACGGAGTTATATTGAAGAAACTACGGCTAAAACAAAATTGGGTATCCGAAGCTAGTTTAGCTACGAAATTAATTGGAGTAAAACTAAACTAATCATATCTTTGCTAATTAATATGATATTTTATATATATTTACTTATAATTTGATTTTATATATTTCAGGACCACCCGTAAACAACACGAGAAAGATTAATTATAAGACCTCATGATTGTACGCAACACGTCATTTGACAACACGGTACTTTATGTACGCAACACGTCATTTGACAACATGGTACCATGGGTCGAGATTAATTCTGATCAATACGAATATGATGGGGTCTTTATTTATTTTATTGAGCAACTAATTGTGGACCACTAACATCGGACTGCTAACTACGGACTAATAGATATTAAAAGTATTATAAGTATATATGTAACGATTATTTGAAAAGAAAATATGTTAATATATTATATATATGGTTAGGTTCGTGATATCTATCGGAGACCAAGTCGTGTTAAATATCTTCAAGGCAAAAGTGAGTATATAGTCCCACTTTTAAACTCTAAATATTTCGGGATGAGAATACATGCATTTTATGATTTACGTTATGGACACAAGTGATTAAAAATATATATTCTACTTTGAGTTGTACCACTAGCATACTTCCCTGTAACTTGGTAACTACTATTTACATGCGGTATTGTAAACGCGAATCCTGTTGATAGATCTATCGGGCCTGACAACCCCAACCGGACTGGACGACCAGTATTCAACGGTTGCACAGTACTTCGTTTCGGTGACTACACTTGGTACGGTGTAGTAAGATTTCATAATAAAGGGAATATGCGACGTTGATTAAATGTTAAGTATGGTTATCAAGTGCTCAACCACTTAGAATATTTTTATTAAAACGTTTATGTATATTAAATCTTGTGGTCTATATTTATAACGCTGCTAGCATTAAACCTATATCTCACCAACTTTATGTTGACGATTTAAGCATGTTTATTCTCAGGTGATAATTAAAAGCTTCCGCTGCATTATGCCGAATTTAAGCAGGATTTGGAGTATGCATATTTGTGTCAAAAATAAAACTGCATACCGAAAGATTTGTAATGTGAAATATGTTGGAAATCGTATTGTTATTATCAAATGTAAAGTTTGTAAGACTAAGATTATCGCTAAACGATAATCATTACTACTATTATGTTGTTTAAACTTTCGGTTATAATAAAGATTATGGTTTGTATCATAAAAACGTATGCAGATTTTTAAAAATGTCACATATAGAGGTCACTACCTCGCAATGACACCAATGAGTACGTGACGTTTATATTCGATATGAACGGGACGCTTCAGGTGGTATCAGAGCGTTGGTCTTAGAGAACCAGAAAATTTGCATTAGTGTGTCTTATCGAGTTTGTTAGGATGCATTAGTGAGTCTGGACTTTGACCGTGTTTGATTTCGAAAACTATTGCTTATCCTTGTTGGTTAAAAATTAATATGTAAAGATTATGTGGTACTAACGTGCTAGTTGTTGTGTGATAGATGTCTGGCTTAGAACTTGTTATCACATTCAGCGACTCCGAACCAGAATCCTCAGATAGTGTTCCAGTCATTAACCTATCCGATGATGAAAACGACACCTTTGGGGAAGACTCACAATTTCCGGATGAATCAATTGAAGAGGAACCGGAAAGTGATCCTGAGGAGGAAGAAATACAGGAAATTACGAAAGACAAGTTCGAACGAGGAAAGAAACGAAAGGCTACTGAATTGGAAAATCCATATCCCGAGTTTAGTGAGGATGTTGTGGCACCAACTCCACCAGACACTTCCATCCCTATTCCCGCTATTCCTATTAGTCAAGGTTGTAAAAATCGCGAGTCGGGGACGCATCGGTCGAGACCTAAAAAGGACGCGCCGGCTGAGTCGGGGACGCGTCGGGGACGCATCGGTCGTTGACCAACGTTGACTTTATTAATAATTTCTTAAATATATATTTATATATGTATAAAATAGTTGATTATGTATCATAAATATCTTAAATAACAACTTGAATTTAAATACAATCAAACTTCAAACTCAATTAATGTTACCGAGTACATAATCGATAAGGACGCAGAGAAAAGAGCGGCCCAAAATATGAAAACAAACCCTAATTTTAAAACATATCACATGTTGACGAACATTTGACTGAGTTTGACCATTTTTGACCAACTTTCGCCGTCTTTGACAGACTTTGACCGAATTTTTAGCTTTGACCGTCTTTTGAGTCGTTTTCAGAAAAACGGGACGGAGAACCCAAAAAAATGACGCATCGGCCGACGCGTCTGCCAATTCGGCCGACTTTTACAACACTGCTATTAGTTCTATCCCGGCATCCAGTTCTTCAGCCCCTCAGCCAAAACGCAGGGAGACAGCCAGGATAACCTTTAAGCGATTTCTTTGAACACAAACGTTTTGGTTAAATGATGCACTGTTGTTTTAAACCATGGGATCATATAACGTTTTGTATAATATTACTAGTGTGGTTTGTTTAATGTTTGATGTAAGATAAGCATATGTAAAATAGTGAATTGTGAAATGCAATAATTTTCCATGGTTGAGTATTATTTGGGTGGTAGTAATTGATTTTCGTACTAAGCTATTAAGTATGAACTTTAACGGGTAGGTACTACCCTAGATATAATTATAAAACGCTAATAAGAAGAAAAGGCTTTTATAATAATAACTGGTTCATATTATTAATAAGCTACGATGTACTGTAAATACACACTACATCTATAATATTCCATGTGAATAATTATTTTTTCATTCTTATTGAAGATTATGGCGCGATTGAACCGAATGACGGAACAAGAAATCGAGGAACTCATCAATCAGCGAGTGAACGACATAATGTTATGGGTCGAGGCTGCAAGAGGTGCTGCAGTTAACCCAAATCCTCGTGTGGGATGCACCTACAAAACTTTTCAAGGTTGCAAGCCCTCATCATTCAGTGGAACAGAAGGACCGGTTGGTTTAACCCGGTGGATCGAAAAGATTGAGTCTTGTTTAAAATTAGTGGTTGTATTGAGAAGGACATGACCAAGTATGCATCGTGCACCCTACAAGATAGTGCACTCACTTGGTGGAAAAACAATGTGAAGGCCGTAGGAGGAGATGTAGCTTATGATACTCAATGGGAAGAATTCAAAACAATGCTAATCAACGAGTATTGTCCAAGGAACGAGGTTAGAAAGTTGGAAACTGAATTACGAAGCCTGGAAGTTGTTGGTACTGAACTCACCAACTACAATCAGCGATTCATGGAATTAGCTTTGCTATGTCCCGAATTGGTACCAACCGAAGAACGGAAGATTGAACTGTACAAAGATGGTTTGCCTAAAAATTTCAAGGCAAATGTTACAGCATCGAAGCCCAAGACTATTTACGAAGCCATCACCATGGCAAACGAGTTGATGGACCAGATTATTCTGGATAAGAACACCGATGTCTAGACATCGGAAAACAAAATAAAGTGGGAAGGTAATCATCAACAATCCAACAAGAAACAAGAAACCACGCAAGGTGCGGGTAGTGGTTCAAGCTTAGGTTACAAGGGACGAAATCCTTTATGTAACAGATGCTACAAACATCACTCTGGTTATTGTAATGTGGTATGCAACAATTGTAATCGAAGGGGTCATCTTACTGAAGATTGTAGGGTTCCCGTTACAATTACAAATGACACCAAGACTCCTGCCACCAATGCAAATAGAACTGCCTTGGCCACTGTTACTTGTTATGGGTGTGAGAAACAGGGTCATTATAAGAGCCAGTGCCCGAATCCAGAGAAGAATAACGGACCTGCACGTGGAAGAGCATTTATTATTAATGCTAGAGAGGCGCGTGAAGACCCGGAGCTTGTTACAAGTACGTTTACCATTAATAACTTATCAGCATCTATTAAATTTGATACTGGTGCCGATAGAAGTTATATGTGTAGAGGCTTTTACGCTAAATTGAATTTTTCATCATTACCTCTAGATGCTAAGTACATGATTGAGTTAGCTAATGGTAAACTAATTAAAGCCGATAAAATTTGCCGTGATTGTAATATAAATTTAGCCAGAGAAACGTTTAAAATTGATTTGATATCCGTAGAATTAGGAAGTTTTGATGTAATAGTCGGCATGGACTGGATGTCCAAAATAGGAGCTGAAGTTGTGTGTGCCAAGAAGGCAATTCGCATTCCTCGTAAGGATAAAACACCGGTAATGATTTATGGAGAGAAGGGTAACTCACAGCTAAAACTCATTAGCTGTTTGAAAGCCCAAAAGTGCTTGAATAAAGGGTGCTATGCAATCTTAGCATATGTTAATAAAGTCAAAATGAAGGAAAAAGAGAAGAGCATCAACGACGTGCCTGTGGCAAGAGATTTTCCTGAAGTCTTTCCGAAAGAGTTGCTGGGATTACCTCCATTTAAATATGTAGAATTTCAAATAGATCTAGTACCAGGAGCTGCACTAGTGGCTCGTGCTCCATACAGACTTGCACCATCTGAGATGAAAGAGTTACAAAGCCAGTTACAAGAATTACTGGATCGTGGTTTCATTCGACCGAGCACTTCACCGTGGGGAGCTCCGTTTTATTCGTCAAGAAGAAAGATGGATCCTTCCGAATGTGTATAGATTACCGTGAATTAAATAAGTTAACTATCAAGAATCGGTATCCACTACCGAGAATTGACGACTTATTTGATCAACTGCAAGGATCATGTGTTTACTCGAAAATCGACCTAAGATCGGGCTATCATCAACTACGCGTCAAAAAGAAGATATTCCGAAAACTACTTTCTGGACACGCTACGGTCATTACGAATTTTTGGTCATGCCATTTGGATTGACGAATGCGCCAGCTGTATTCATGGACCTCATGAATCGAGTTTGTAGTCCGTATTTATATAAGTTTGTTATCATTTTCATTGACGATATTCTCATCTATTCCAAAAATGAACAAGAGCATGAGCAGCATTTAAGGTTGGTATTAGAATTGTTAAGAAAAGAATAGTTATACGCCAAATTTTCAAAGTGTGCATTTTGGTTAAAAGAAGTGTAATTTCTTGGCCACGTTGTTAGTAGCAAAGGAATTCAGGTTGATCCAGCAAAAATTGAGGCCATTGAAAAATGGGAGACTCCTAAGACACCAACGCAGATACGTCAATTTTTGGGCCTAGCCGGTTATTATAGAAGGTTTATTTCCCGAATAGCTAAACCATTGACAGCGTTAACACAAAAAGGGAAGAAGTACGAATGGACCTCTGAGCAGGAGAGTGCATTTCAATTACTGAAGAAGCAGTTGACTACGACGCCTATTTTATCGTTACCTGAAGGGAACGATGATTTTGAGATATATTGTGACGCTTCGCGACAAGGTTTTGGTTGCCTCCTTATGCAACGAAATAAAGTTATTGTATACGCATCCCGACAATTAAAGATTCACGAGAGAAATTATACGACGCATGATCTAGAACTGGGAGCAGTCGTGTTTGCATTGAAGATATGGAGACACTACTTATATGGGGTTAAATGCACTGTTTTTACTGATCATAAAAGCCTTCAACATATTTTCGATCAGAAACAGCTGAACATGAGGCAACGTAGATGGGTCGAGCTGATAAACGACTATGATTGTGAGATTCGTTATCATCCCGAGAAAGTGAATGTAGTGGCCGACGCTCTAAGCAGAAAGGAACGAGAGCCAATTCGAGTACGAGCAATGAACATAAAAATTCACATGAATCTCAACTCACAAATCAAAGAGGCTCAACGAGAAGCTCTTACTAAAGAAAACATAGGAAATGAAATAATGAAGAAGTATGAGAAGCAACTCGTTATACGAAAAGATGGAATTTGATATTTTGCAAAACGTACTTGGGTACCAAAGTTGGGTGGATTAAGGAAGTTGATATTGAACGAGGCACATAAGACAAGATACTCGATACATCCTTGAGTTGGAAAGATGTATCAAGATCTTAAGACGCATTATTGGTGGCCTAATCTAAAGACAGACGTTGCAACATATGTCGGGGAATGTTTAACTTGTTCCAAAGTCAAAGCAGAACACCAGAAGCCGTCAGGGTTACTTCAACAACCAGAAATCCTAGAATGGAAGTGGGACGGTATTACCATGGATTTATCACGAAGTTACCCAAGACTGCATGGGGTTATGACACCATTTGGGTAATAGTTGATCGTCTCACCAAATCTGCACATTTCTTGCTTATAAAAGAAATGGATAGAATTGAGAAACTATTACGATTATACATAAAGGAAATTGTTTCAAGGCATGGAATACCTATTTCCATTATATCCGATCGTGATAGTAGATTTACATCAAAGTTCTGGCAATCACTACAGGAGGCCCTGGGAACTCGTTTGGATATGAGCACCGCATATCATCCGCAAACTGACGGGCAGAGTGAAAGAACAATTCAGACTCTTGAAGACATGCTCAGGGCATGTGTGATCGATTTTGGAAACGGATGAGATAAATATCTACCATTAGCAGAATTCTCGTATAATAATAGTTATCATGCGAGCATTAAAGCTGCACCATTTGAAGCACTGTATGGAAGGAAGTGTAGATCCCCTATCCGTTGGAATGAGTTAGGAGATCGATAATTAACTGGTCCCGAGATCATACACGAAACTACTGAGAAGATAGTACAAATCAAGGAGAGATTGAAAACAGCCCGTAGTCGCCAAAAGAGCTACGCAGATGTCCGAAGGAAACCATTAGAGTTTCAGATCGGTGACATGGTTATGCTAAAGGTGTCACCTTGGAAAGGTGTAATATGTTTTGGCAAAAGGGGTAAACTGAACCCAAGGTATGTAGGCCCGTTCAAGATCATCGAACGCATTGGACCGGTAGCTTATCGACTCGAGTTACCACAACAACTCGCCGGAGTACATAATACGTTTCACGTTTCAAACCTTAAGAAGTGTCTTGCAAAGGAAGACCTCACCATTCCTCTTGAAGAAATCCAAGTTGACGAGAAACTACAATTCATAGAAGAACCAGTCGAAATCATGGACCGTGAAGTTAAACAACTCAAGAAGAGCAACATACTAATCGTTAAGGTTCGTTGGAATGCACGAAGGGGTCCCGAGTTTACTTGGGAACGAGAGGATCAGATGAAACAAAAGTACCCACATTTGTTTCCCGAGAACGCAAAATAGGTACAACTTTAAAATTTCGGGACGAAATTTATTTAACGGGTAGGTACTGTAACGACCCGGATTTTTCCGATCATTTTATACATATGAGATTAATATTTACATAAATTAAACATTACCAACATGATAAGCAATCCAAATTGTTGAGGTTTGTGTTTTTGAAAAGAGTTTTACACAACGTTTGACCGTCCAATTTGACCGATGATATCACTAACTATATAACTTACGATAATTATACGTTTGTGTATATATATGTATTTATATATATTTAACATGATCTAAGGATGGTTTAACATCTCATTGTGTACTAATAACAATGAGTTATAAGTATACTTTGAAACTACTAACTTAAGTTTTCAAAACGATAACTATACGTAACGTTCTTTGACATATATACTTATAACCTATAATGCTTATACAAGTATCATATAAATATGTATTTAATCACTTTTAAAGGGCTTATATACATAAAATAATATAAGTATATTCACAAAAGATAGCTATATTTGAATTCTCGTTCCGTTTCCTCAAGATTTCTATACCCAGCTTCTATACGTATTTACGATTGGTATATACATATCAAATCAACATCCTAATCAGCCATATTACTGACCTAGATATGAGGTAACTAGGATTTGTAAGCTAGCATGGATATTATTACAAAATAACAAACTAAAAATCTTGACCTTGTCTCCCCATTCACGTTTTTTAAGGGCTCTCCCCATATCATTTCTAGTTCACCATTCTCACTTCCAATTACTCTCTAACTTATCTACTTACAAGTCATAAGAAACCCACATCAATTCAGCAAGTAACCATGAAGATCTAGCTTCAAAAACAAGCCTTAATCATCATAAGAAATTCCTTTCAAGAACACTTCAATAATCCTTCCAAGTATACAAGTTTCCTTCCAACCTTTTGATCTAACTCCACCACTCTTTGATTCCAAGATTATTTCTTATCTTTTGCAGTAACTTTGTCCAAGTAACTTGAGGTAGTAACCTTGTTCATAATCTTATTCAATTCATATTCATATAGCTAACTTATTTTGTGATATAAAATTTTAACAACAAGAACATAGTTTGAATGATTTCAAACTTGTTCGCAAACTAAATAGATCCTTCTAACTTAACTTTTAAAACACTTCAAGACCTGTAATATATCATAAGGATATGCTAACTTAACAAGATACAACTTGTTTTTACAAAGAACACCTTAAAACTGAATCTACGTCGTAGGAGTGCAACCGGGGGCTGTTTTGGGTTGGATAATTAAAAATCATCTTAAACTTTGAATTGGAAGTTTATATTCTGGAAAAATGATATTTCTTATGAATATGTTAATATATAAAAATCTCATGGTATAACTCAAAGTGTAAGTATTTTTATAAAAATGATCATCTAGATGTTGTTTTTATGACGGAAATGATCACTTTCATAAGATTCACCAAAGTTTGACCTATAACCTATGATTTCGAATGCAAACTAAGGTATTTACAGTTCATATTCATAAATAATGACTCGATCCAAGGAAGTGGCAAGTTGAACCAACAAAAACGGAGTTATATTGAAGAAACTACGGCTAAAACAAAATTGGGTATCCGAAGCTAGTTTAGCTACGAAATTAATTGGAGTAAAACTAAACTAATCATATCTTTGCTAATTAATTTGATATTTTATATATATTTACTTATGATTTGATTTTATATATTTCAGGACCACCCGTAAACAACACGAGAAAGATTAATTATAAGACCTCATGATTGTACGCAACACGTCATTTGACAACACGGTACTTTATGTACGCAACACGTCATTTGACAACATGGTACCATGGGTCGAGATTAATTCTGATCAATACGAATACGATGGGGTCTTTATTTATTTTATTGAGCAACTAATTGTGGACCACTAACATCGGACTGCTAACTACGGACTAATATATATTAAAAGTATTATAAGTATATATGTAACGATTATTTGAAAAGAAAATATGTTAATATATTATATATATGGTTAGGTTCGTGATATCTATCGGAGACCAAGTCGTGTTAAATATCTTCAAGGCAAAAGTGAGTATATAGTCCCACTTTTAAACTCTAAATATTTCGGGATGAGAATACATGCATTTAATGATTTACGTTATGGACACAAGTGATTAAAAATATATATTTTACGTTGAGTTGTACCACTGGCATACTTCCCTGTAACTTGGTAACTACTATTTACATGCGGTATTGTAAACGTAAATCCTGTTGATAGATCTATCGGGGCCTGACAACCCCAACCGGACTGGACGACCAGTATTCAACGGTTGCACAGTACTTCATTTCGGTGACTACACTTGGTACGGTGTAGTAAGATTTCATAATAAAGGGAATATGCGACGTTGATTAAATGTTAAGTATGGTTATCAAGTGCTCAACCACTTAGAATATTTTTATTTAAATGTTTATGTATATTAAATCTTGTGGTCTATATTTATAACGCTGCTAGCATTAAACCTATATCTCACCAACTTTATGTTGACGATTTAAGCATGTTTATTCTCAGGTGATAATTAAAAGCTTCCGCTGCATTATGCCGAATTTAAGCAGGATTTGGAGTATGCATATTTGTGTCAAAAATAAAACTGCATACCGAAAGATTTGTAATGTGAAATATGTTGGAAATCGTATTGTTATTATCAAATGTAAAGTTTGTAAGACTAAGATTATTGCTAAACGATAATCATTACTACTATTATGTTGTTTAAACCTTCGGTTATAATAATGATTATGGTTTGTATCATATAAACGTATGCAGATTTTTAAAAATGTCACATATAGAGGTCAATACCTCGCAATGAGACCAATGAGTACGTGACGTTTATATTCGATATGAACGGGACGCTTCAGGTGGTATCAGAGCATTGGTCTTAGAGAACCAGAAAATTTGTATTAGTGTGTCTTATCGAGTTTGTTAGGATGCATTAGTGAGTCTGGACTTTGACCGTGTTTGATTTCGAAAACTATTGCTTATCCTTGTTGGTTAAAAATTAATATGTAAAGATTATGTGGTACTAACGTGCTAGTTGTTGTGTGATAGATGTCTGGCTTAGAACTTGTTATCACATTTAGCGACTCCGAACCAGAATCCTCAGATAGTGTTCTAGTCATTAACCTATCCGATGATGAAAACGACACCTTTGGGGAAGACTCACAATTTCCGGATGAATCAATTGAAGAGGAACCGGAAAGTGATCCTGAGGAGGAAGAAATACAGGAAATTACGAAAGACAAGTTCGAACGACGAAAGAAACGAAAGGCTACTGAATTGGAAAATCCAAATCCCGAGTTTAGTGAGGATGTTGTGGCACCAACTCCACCAGACACTTCCACCCCTATTCCCGCTATTCCTATTAGTTCTATCCCGACATCCAGTTCTTCAGCCCCTCAGCCAAAACGCAGGGAGACAGCCAGGATAACCTTTAAGCGATTTCTTTGAACACAAACGTTTTGGTTAAATGATGCGCTGTTGTTTTAAACCATGGGATCATATAACGTTTTGTATAATAATACTAGTGTGGTTTGTTTAATGTTTGATGTAAGATAAGCATATGTAAAATAGTGAAGTGTGAAATGCAATAATTTTCCATGGTTGAGTATTATTTGGGTGGTAGTAATTGATTTTCGTACTAAGCTATTAAGTATGAACTTTAACGGGTAGGTACTACCCTAGATATAATTATAAAACGCTAATAAGAAGAAAAGGCTTTTATAATAATAACTGGTTCATATTATTATAAGCTACGATGTACTGTAAATACACACTACATCTATAATATTCCATGTGAATAATTATTTTTCATTCTTATTGAAGATTATGACGCGATTGAACCGAATGACAGAACAAGAAATCGAGGAACTCATTAATCAGTGAGTGAACGACAGAATGTTATGGGTCGAGGCTGCAAGAGGTGCTGCAGTTAACCCAAATCCTCGTGTGGGATGCACCTACAAAACTTTTCAAGGTTGCAAGCCCTCATCATTCAGTGGAACAGAAGGACCAGTCGGTTTAACCCGGAGTCAACTCTCAATGGTCCTGTGTGACAATGGTTTAAGATTTGACTGGCTTCTTTCCCGAATACACATCGGCGTATTATTCCATCAGGACAACTTTTAAACAAATGTGGATCTTCCCAGAAATAATGCTTTATATCACTAAAGAATTTCTTTCATTTTTGGTACGACAACCCTTTTTCAAGGAATCCACATACTAAATAGTTTGCTTAGTCTGCAAACCATGGAATTTTTTTATAATCTATCTTCAATAGATATTCATCAGGAAAGTTATCTTGTATGGACGATTCATTTAGAACTTCTAATTCAGGATTTTCAAGACGAGAAAGATGATCAGCGGCGAGATTTTCTGCTCCCTTTTTGTCTCGAATTTCAATATCGAACTCTTGTAAGAGTAAGATCCAACGGATTAATCATGGTATGGCATCTTGTTTTGAAAATAGGTATCTAAGAGCAGAATGATCAGTATAGACCACCGTTTTAGCTAGAACGAGATATGAACGAAATTTGTTAAAAGCAAAGACAATAGCAAGGAGTTCTTTTTCAGTAGTTGTGTAATTCTTTTGTGCTCCTTGTAACATCTTACTAGCGTAATAAATAGGTTGAAATCATTTTTCAATCCTTTGTCCTAAAACGGCTCCCATTGCAAAATCACTTGCATCGCACATGCGTTCAAAGGGTAGATTCCAATTTGGAGTTATCATGATCGGTGCATTAGTGAGTTTTTCTTTAAGAATATTTAAAAATATTAAAAGATTTGATGCATTCATCTGAAAAGATGAATGGAGCATCCTTTTCTAGGAGTTTATTCATAGGAGTGGCAATTTTAGAAAAATCTTTTATGAAACGTCGGTAAAAACCGGCATGCTCTAGAAAACTCCTAACTCCTCTAACATTGGTGGGATGGGGAAGTTTAGCAATTACATCTACTTTAGCTCTATCCACTTCAATTCCTTCCTTTGAAATTTTATGACCAAGAACGATGCCTTCTTTAACCATGAAATGGCATTTCCCCAATTAAGTACTAGATTTGATTGCTCGCATCTAATAAACATTCGTTCAAGATTAACTAGACATGTTTCAAAATTATCACCGAAGACTGAAAAGTCATCCATGAAAACTTCCATGCATTCTTCTATCATGTCGTGAAAAATCGCCATCATGCACCTTTGAAAGGTTGCAGAGGCGTTGCATAGTCCAAGTGGCATGCGTTTGTAAGCAAAAGTACCATAAGGGCACGTGAATGTGGTTTTCTCTTGGTCCTCGGGTGCTATTGGAATTTGAAAATATCCGAAAAAACCATCAAGAAAACAATAGTAACTGTTTTCAGCTAACCTTTCCAACATTTGATCAATGAAAGGTAAGGGAAAGTGATCTTTTCTGATGGCGTCATTTAATTTTCTATAATCAATACAGACTCGCCATCATGTTACAGTCCTAGTAGGAATAAGCTCATTTTTTTCATTTGTGATGACAGTCATGCCACCCTTCTTAGGTACGCATTGAACTGGGCTTACCCATGGACTACCAGAGATTGGATAAATTAAACCTGCATCTAGCAGTTTAATAATTTCTTTCTTAACAACATATTGCATATTAGGATTTAGTCTTTGTTGGCGTTCCACATACGTTTTGTGACCTTCTTCCATAAGGATTTTATGTGTGCAATACGAAGGACTTATGCCTTTAATGTCATGAATCTTCCATGCAATTGCTGGTTTATGAGCTTTTAGCACAGAAATGAGTTGAGATTTTTCATTTTCCGTAAGAGAAGACGATATTATTACAGGTAATTCAGATTCACCATGTAAATAAGCGTATTACAAATGGTTTGGAAGTGGCTTTAACTCTAATGTCGGTGGTTCTTCTTTCGATGATTTGTATCGATATCTGTCTTCCTCTTTTAGCATTTGAATTTCTTCTGTTGTTGGTTCGTATTCATTAGCCATGAGTGCGGCTAACATTTCAGCTTCATCAATTGGTTCAGTTCCTTCTCCTAAAGAACATTCTCCTGTTCTTTGTAATTCTGGAAATTCTTCTAATAATTCTGCATGTGAATCTATAGTTTGAATATAATAACATGTATCATCTGCAGATTGCGGTTGTTGCATGACTCTATCCACAGAAAAGGTAACACTTTCGTCCTCTATACTTAAGGTCAGTTTCTTACCGAACACATCTATTATTGCTTTAGCCGTGTTTAAGAATGGTCTTCCTAATATGAGAGGAACTCGAGAATCTTCTTCCATGTCCAGAATAACAAAATCTACTGGAAATACTAAAGTACCAACTTTAACTAGCATGTTCTCCATTATCCCTCTAGGATATTTTACTGATCGATCTGCTAGTTGTATACTTATTCGGGTTGGTTTCAATTCTCCAGGGTCTAGTTTAGCGTATAGTGAATATGGCATTAAATTTATACTAGCACCTAAGTCAGCCAATGCTTCTATTGAACTAAGACTACCCAGAAAACATGGAATTGTGAAACTTCCTGGATCTGATAATTTTTCTGGTATCTTATTCAACAGCACTGCAGAACAATTTGCATTCATAGTAACAGCCGAAAGTTCTTCCATTTTCTTTCTATTTGTGATTAGATCTTTCAAAAATTTAGCATATCTAGGCATTCCTGAAATTACATCAATGAAAGGAAGATTGACATTTATCTGTTTAAACATATCCAAGAATTTAGATTGCTCGGCTTCAAGTCTTTCTTTTCTCATTTTACTCGGGTAAGGAAGTGGTGGTTGGTATGGTTTAACATAAGGCTTTGCCTTAACTTTGTTATCTTCATTAACCTTTTCAACTACCGGTTCTGTTTCCTTATCTTGCTCAGACTGTGGTTCTTGTGGAGTAGGAATAGAGTCCTCAGAAATTACAGGTATTTCAGGTGGTTTAAGTGTAATACCACTTCTTGTGGTAATGGCTTTAGCAGTTTCATTCAGGGGGCTAGTATTTGTATCGCTAGGTAGACTTCCCAGTTTTCTTTCACCTATCAACCTTGCTAGGTTGCTTACTTCTTGTTCCAGATTTTAGATTGAAGCTTGTTGATTTTTAAATGCTTGAGCATTTTGTTCATTGGTTTGTTTCTGAGATGTGAAAAACTGCGTTTGAGATTCAACTAGCTTTGACATCATATCTTCTAAATTTGGCTTTTTATCATCAGTTTGTGGTGGTTTATTTTGGAAAATAGGTCTTTGCTGATTGTAAGTATTGTTAGATACTTGTTGATTGCTAGGACCTTGTTGGTTGTTATATGGAACATTTCGGTTATAATTCTGAATTTGATTGTAGATTGGTCTTGGCGGTTGATAATTATTCTGATAATTATTTCCAGGCCTTTGGCTCATGTATGAAACATTCTTTCTTTGTTCCATTGTTTGTTCAATACTGAGACAATCTTTTGTCAAATGTGGTCCTCCACACTGCTCACAACTAATTCGTATTGAGTGAATATCTTTAGTCATCTTTTCGATTTGTCTCTCGACAACATCTATCTTTGTGGAAATGGAATAAAATTCATGGCTAGAATCAGCTCTAGCCGCTTTAGATGATCTAACGATATCTTTTTCTTGGTGCCACTCATGTGAGTGGGAAGCAGTGTTATAAATAATTTTGTAAGCTTCAGTTGCAGTTTTTTTTCATAATGGAACCACCAGCTGCTATATCGATGTCTTTTCGTGTAGTGATGTCGCATCTTTGGTAGAATATTTGTACTATTTGATAAGTGTCTAAACCATGTTGCGGACATCCTCTTAATAACTTTCCGAATCTTGTCCACGCCTCATATAGAGTTTCATTTGGCTTCTACGTGAACGTAACTATTTCTCCTTGAAGTCTTACGGCTTTAGATGCCGGAAAGAATTGTTTAAGAAATTTTTCAACTAAGACATCCCATGTATCAATCGCCCCTTCAGGTAACGATTCTAACCAATCTTTGGTTTCTCCTTTTAAAGTCTAGGGAAATAACATGAGATAGATCTGTTCATCCTCCACTTCTCTGATTTTGAATAGAGTACAGATCCTATTAAAGGTTCGAAGATGTTCGTTTGGATCTTCCTTCGGCGCACCACTAAATTGCCATTGATTAGTTACCATGTGTAGGATTTGTCCTTTAATTTCATAATCTGGCGCATTAATGTCTGGTTGAGTAATTGCAAGACCTTGGCCAGTGCGTTTAGCTCTCATTCGGTCTTCCATACTGAGAGGTTCCAGATTTTCCATGATTGAAATTGTTGAATCTGAATCTCTAGATGATTCTGATTAATGGTTTCTTCCTCGACAATTTCTGGATGAGTGATTTGTGGTTCAGGAGGAATGATTAGTTGTTCAGGATCTCTGAATTGTCCCTGAATATCCTTCGGATTCTCAATTGTGAGGTCGGGTTCAAAAAATGGATTATCGGAAATTTGAATTGGAGTACTTGGTCGACTAGATGACGATTCTAAAGAAAAATGAACGGCGACAATATTGGCTAGATGTCTTGATCGAGTTACAGGTGGTGAACGTATGAAAGGTGATGAACGTTTTGCTCGGTGCATTCACTGAATATCCTATTAGTTATAAAAGATAAAAATTATATAAGCTATCAAATTAATAGACTTTTCTTATTTTGCCCACGTTTCGAATAGCCAACAAATGCAGCAGGTAGCCAGGACCCTTTAAATCGGAAGCCCACAACTCGCCACTAACAAATCCAACTATTACTACGAACCAGAAAATTTTGGATGTCTATCAATTTAACCGCTTAAAATAATTTTTCGTCGAAGTTTAAAGAAATTTTAGAGAAGAAATAGAAAATTCTATGTCCTAAAAACTAGAGCGTCGAGAAATAAGAAATAAAAAGAGCGCGTCGAAAAACGTCGAAAAATAAAAGGTCGAAAAATAAGCGTCGAAAAACAAATAGTCGAAAAATAAAAATAAGAAAATAAGCGTCGAAACTTAGTATTCTAAAAACTAAATATTAAAAGTTACGTCTAAAGGTATTAAAGCTTAAAGGAATTCTATATCCAAAACGGTAATAACATAAAAGTCACTAAAATCTATTAAATATTAAAGCGATGAGCGACGTAGTAAAATTCTAAAGCACCTAAATCTTAATCTAAAGAAAAAACACTTAAGGGATTTTACGGCAAAGCCTAAAAATCTAGAAATAAAAATAACTACGGATAAAACTAATCTTAAAACTAATTACGAACGATAAAAATACAAATATTACGAATAAAAAGATATAAAATATAAAAATAAAACTTAAATTTGTAAAAATACAATTTTTATAAAAATATTATTTTTATATTATTATTTTATAAATGTATTAAGTTTATATATTTAATAAAACTAATTATAACTTAAAAATACAAATTAAATAAAACTAAAACTAATTAATATTAAAACAAAACCCTAATCTAAATTAATTAATAATAATTATATATTAATCAAACCCTAATTCGATTTAGCTGATGTACCAGGCCTGTCAAATCAGCTCATGTGATCGCATGAGCTGAGTATTGTAAATCCATGCGGTCGCATGACCCTCGGATCCAGGCCATATGTTGGGCTGCTACAGTTGGGCCCGATTACTTTTACTTTTTTTTTTGTTTTATATTTATTTAAAATATTTATATAAATTAAATAAAACTTATATTTAAAAACTAAAATAGAAATAAAAATATTTTATAATTTTATATATTTTGAACAACTCTTAAAAATATATATATTTTGTTTTTCTTTTTATATTTTTGTATTTTTAATATTTAAAACGTATTTTTACAAAAAGAAATTAAAACTTAATAAAAATCTTTTTTTTATATATATAGCGTTTCGCTTCCGGCGTTTAAGAAGTCCCCGGCAGCGGTGCCAAAAATACTTGATGTGTGCAGGGTAGTGTACGAAATAGTTATATTTTTATTACGAAATACGATACAATTTTACACAAGTTATTTATTTATTTATAGAGTGGATATACCTAAACCTTGCTACAACACTTATAGGAAGTGTACCTAATCGTACAGTAGTGTAGTTTTTAGTAAGTCCGGTTCGTCCACAGGGAACTAGCCAAGTTTAACGCTATATTTTTTTACAACTATATTTGTATGTATATATATATATATATATATATATATATATATATATATATATATATATATATATATATATATATATAAGTAATATTATTATTATAAAAGGGGGTTTTTACCGTTTAATGACCGGTTTATCGATTTTATGTCTTAAGTCGCAGTTAAAACCTAATTTAAAATATTAAAAATATAAATGACTTAATTTAAAGCGTAAATTAAATGACGATAATAAAAGTGCAATAATTTAAAGTGCGATAAATAAAATAACAATAAATAAAATTGCGATAATTAAAAAGTACGATAATTAAAAGTGCAATAAATAAAATGACAGTAATGAAATATGAAATAAAGGAATTATGCTTATTTAAACTTCCGTAATCATGATGTTCGACGTGTTAATTTTAGTTTATTACCATGAGTTAATTGTCCTTTGTCCTGGATTATTCGATATGTCCATACGGTTTTGTCCATAATAGTCCATCAGTCTTAAATATAAGTGCGAGAGTCTTCATCAAATTATCCTTATACCCGAAGTCAAATATTTCAACTAATTGGGGATTCGAACTGTAACAAGGTCTTAATACTTTGTTTAATGAATACACCAGGTTATCGACTGCGTGTAATCCAAGGTTTTACTACTTTGTTAACAATTACACCAATTACCCTTGAATGTAATCCACCCATGTTTTAATGAGTCCATTAACTATTAATCCAATCTCGTGTTCGGTAAATGAACGATAATTTGTATTTATAGATATCCCGCCCACCGTACCCGATTAAGCGTATGTGGTTATATATAGATACGTCAAATTGTAATCTTTATATTAAATTAACGAGATATCGTTTAGTTAATATAAAGCCCATTAATAGCCCATAATCTAATTTCCACAAGTGTCGTTCTTTTGTCCAAACCCCAATTATGGTTCAAAGCTGTGACGACCCGGAAATTTCCGACCAAATTTAAACTTAATCTTTATATGTTTCAACACGATAAACAAAGTTTCTTAAACTGAATTTCAAAAACTTTGAACTATGATCATGTATACACTTGACCTTTGACTAACCTCGACGATTCACGAACAGTTGTGTGTAAATAAATATGGAAATATATATAATCATATATAAATACAAGTGTATATAAATACAATTAATTAATAATGTTATTGATATCATTACTACTTTCATTATTATAAATATTATTGTCAATCAATATTAACAATATTAAATATTAAAACTTTTATAAATTTAAAATTATGATTATCACAAATCCACAATAAATACTTAAAATCATAAATATGATTAAATTTATTACGTAGTTGTAATCTAAATATTATTAGATATTAAGATTAATACTACTATAATTATTATTATAAATAAAAGAATTATTATGTATTAGTTATTAATTAATATTATCAATATTATTATTATTTATTATTAGTATTTTGATATATTTACAGTTATCAAATTATTAATATTAATTATATATTTATAAATTATAAAACTCAGATTCAATTATATGAATTGTTTCACGTCCCCATCCAATCCAACTTTATTTCTCTTTACTCGATTGCCTGCTGTCACTAAATTGTATGATCTTGTTACCTATAACTATCAAACTATAGTAAATTGATGTTTCTGTCTCTGAATTGAGTACCAGCCAAATTCTATCACAATTGCAAACAAAAATCCTGATTGACTTTTGTTACAATATAACTCACCAACTACACTATACAATCCACCATTTTGTTTTTTCTTCTTGTTTAATATTTGATCACCTTTCACTAATTAGAGATATGCACATATAACATATGCATACGAAAATATAATATACATAGATAAAACAACCTTTCTCTAATCCTATACCACCACCATCTAGACTACATCAAACCCGTCACCTTCAATTCACTCACCCTTCCGGTTATTAACCAATCAAACACCAGCTCCTTCCTGTACGGACACCTATCTTATTATTCCTATTGTAAGTTATTCGAAGAATTCCCAAAAGAGAACCAAAAACCCACCATCGCCATTTAGCTCTCTCCTTCGTGACCACCATAACCATTAATCAACTAAGGATACTCGATCACTTTTGTTTCTGGGTTAGCTCGACACAAAACCATCCTCATCACATTCACCAAACAACATATCATAAACACAACCTTCCTCTTACTACTCGTCTGATATTGTTACATGTGATTCAATCGAAAACCACCACCATTTTACATTTGATGAAACCCATTACCACACCACTTCCATCAAAACTGAACCATATTCTTCTAAGGTATATGTGTTACTCGATAATCACCTCCACCACCTTCATTATTCAAACATACACCACCACCTTCGGTCACCATAACCCATCACTGCAATATCCCTATTTTAAACCTCCACCACTCTCACCATATTTCTCTCTCTTTCACTCTATACATCGTGAACCAATCTCCATCAACCACCTCTCTTTCATGATGAAACCATCACCATCTTTTACGCATCCTGCTGTACTTCTATTGCCGTTAAAAATACAACTAAACCACTTCAACACCACCATGGAATACCACCTGCAACTGCTAGAAACCTTCCTGAAATCCCATTGAAAAGCTGATACGCTGTTAACCTATTTCTGTTTACAGCTGCAACTATTGTCTCTGACTCCACTCGTTATTGCTGTTGAGTTTCCTGTTTCTAATCCCGTGTAATAATAATGAAGAAAGAAGAGGTAAATACATTTAATTGGAACTTCATCAACTTGATAATATAGTGTATTATACAAATACTTTCAAATATATTTGTTGGAGTTATTGACCGACACTAGGGGAAAAGAATATGGCGTTTTATTTAGGAGTTAGTAGAATAAATTCAGCACTCTATGGCCGACTAAAGTGAAACTTTTATAAAAGGGACGTGCGTTTTTTTATAAATAGGTAAAGCTTTTTGTTTATAAAAACCCCACTTGCCTATTGATGAAAAAGGGAAAGCAGTTGAATATTGGGATGCCAGTGGGACTCCATATTTATTTATTTATCAAACTAGCATTAGTTATAAGATGGGGTCGTGACCCTATGAATTCTTTAAGATGTGATTATGTAGATGACGATGGTGATGTTTAGATGATTAGGTTATGATAATTACTAAGATGATACGCTCATATATGATGAGGTAGACGATGATTAGGATGATGAGCATATAATTATGATTATGGTTGTGTATGATGATGATAGTAGTTATGTGATCACTTTAGAGGATGAAGAAGAAGAGAACCGAATAATAGGGGTTAAAAGAATTTAAATACAAATTAAATCTGTAAATCATGGACAGACTAGATGGTTTAGGAGGTGGATTGCTGAGCGAAAGGTCCTAGGATCGAACCCATCCGGATGCATAAACTATTTTTTTTAAGTATAAATAAAAGCTGTTGGGCCATGAGTCTGTAGTACATTGGGCCGTGTCCTATTGTGTATTGGGCCATTAATCACTTGTTGGACTGTTTCTTCTCTTGGGCCGTATATATATTGTGTGGTTGGGCCAAAACCCAGTTCATGCTTCTGTTGCAAACCAATTATAGATGAAGATGGGTGATTTTATTTTCAATCGATTTGTATGTGGTGATGAAAAAGAAAAAAAAAAGAAAACAAAACGACTGGTTATATAGATTTAAGATGTAAATTAAAACAGAATATAAGACACAGAAGAACGGTTGGGTCTATTGTCAGGAAACGAGAAGTCATGGGTTCGAGCCTGGGCTATGACATTTTTTTTTAACTTGTTACTTTAAGGTAGTTTTATTGTTATTGTTATTGTTATTATTATTATTATTATTATTATTATTATTATTATTATTATTATTATTATTATTATTATTATTATTTAAATGATTTATATATAAAAACATTATTATTTTTTTATATTATTATTATTAATTTACATTATTATTAAAAACCTTCATTTTTATTATCATTACTATTTTAATTATCATTACTATTTCAATTATCAATTTTATTATTATTTTTATAACAAATAAATATTATACTTATAATACATATAATTATATACTAAACATATTAACATTATTTTTATAAATATTACAAATAGCAAATTATTGATAAAATACTAATATATATATTATGATATCTACATGTATAAATATTAATCATTTTAAATGTATATACAAATTAAATACATATAACATATAAACTAAAATATATAATATATAAATTTGTTCGATTATAAATATATGTGTTAATATACATTAATGATATAGGTTCGTGAATCCGAGGCCAACCCTACATTGTTTAATGTCGTAATATGTATTTTTACTACAAAATACATTAGGTGAGTTTCATTTGCTCCCTTTTACTCTTTACGTTTTTGGGCTGAGAATACATGCAAATGCTTTATTAACTATTTTACATTATTTATATGCGTGAGTTTCATTTGCTCCCTTTTTAAATGCTTTTGCTATATATATTTTTGGGACTGAGAATACATGCGCTGCTTTTATAAATGTTTTACGAAATAGACACAAGTACTTAAAATTACATTCTATGGCTAGATTATTAAACTGAATATGCCCCTTTTTATTAAGTCTGGTAATCTAAGAATTTGGGAACAGACACCCTAATTGACGCGAATCCTAAAGATAGATCTATCGGGCCCAACAAGCCCTATCCAAAGTACCTGATGCTTTAGTACTTCGAAATTTATATCATGTCCGAAGGAGGATCCCGGAATGATGGGGATATTCTTATATACATATTGTGAATGTCAATTACCAGGTGTTTAATCCATATGAATGATTATTTTTGTCTCTATGCATGGGACGTATATTTATGAGAAATGCAAATCTTGTGGTCTATTAAAATTACAGAATTTTTATTGTTTTATGATAAACTTATGAACTCACCAACCTTTTGGTTGACACTTTAAAACATGTTTGTTCTCAGGTATGAAAGAAATCTTCCGCTGTGCATTTGCTCATATTACATGGAGTCGTTTATGGCATATAGAGGTCAGAACCTCGCAATGGGACCAACTGTTGAAGACTTCGTCCAGATGGATTAGGACGGGGCACTACAAAAGCCCAATGACCCAATATTAATATTTAGCCCAACATCACGATTACTTCGATTTAAATAAGCATAATAATAACTTAGCTACGAGACATTAATTTAAAAAGGTTGAACATAACTTACAATGATTAATAATAGCGTAGCTTTACACGGACAGAATTTCGACTTACATACTTACAACATTCGCTAACATAACCTTATTATTATTAATCTATATATATATATATATATATATATATATATATATATATATATATATATATATCAGAAAGTGAGAGATTGAATTGAAAAAGGTGTAAAAAATTCGGCCAAAACACGCGAACTTTATAGGACCTCAGCAGCTACAGTGATCCATGTGACTGCATGGATGTTGTGCTTTCTGGCCATGCGGTCGCATGGCCGCCTTTTCCTGGTGACATATGCTTCCAAAAACATGGGCTGCTCGAGTTTTATAATATATATATATATATAATATAATATATATAATGTTATATATTTAATTATATATTATATTATATTCTTGTACTCCGTTGACTTGTAATTTTAGCTATGTTACGTCGCGCGTTGACTCCGTTGAGAGTTGAATTTAAGTTAAAAATATGATTTTTAAAATTCGTCGTGAGTTGAAGGCTAGGTCGTTGAACCGAAATTGCTTTACCCAAGGGAGGGACGAGAAATTTTATTATCATTATTTTTAATCTTATTGAATTAAAGTATGCCAAAAACATTAAAAAATATAAAAATCTTTGCTTTTAAAACGACGCTTAAAAAGTGACAAATTTTAAAATTTTGTCGAGAGACGGACTAGGACAACGATTCGAAACGCCCTCATCCTAAAAAGAAACAAAATTTTTAATTAATTATTTGTTTTAAAAGTATAAGGTTTTTATATATATAAAAAAAAGCAGGGACCCATGCGATCGCATGTGATTTACCCTGTAACCTCATGCGATCACATGAGGCCAGAAATCTGGTCAGGAACAAAAGCCAGCGAGTGTTCTGTTCTGTCTCATAACACACACAAACATACACAAACACATCCATAAATACACTAAAAAATTCATCATTTTTCACCAAAATTCATCAAATTTCTTGTTATAATCATGTCTTTTCTCAGATGGGGAAGCAGAAAGGTAAAGATTTCACCCCTAAAACTCTTTAAATTTGAATTTTAGTGTTCTTGAGCTAAATTTTACCTAATTTAATTTTGTTAATTTCTAGTGTAATTAGAGTTAAATTGTTAGTATATTATGCATGTATAATCTAGATTGATGCTATTTGTCATGATTTGAAGCCAAAAACTTCAAAATTTTTAGAAATCTAGGGTTTGTGTTCTTGAGCAATTTGGGGCTTTTTGATATAAACATGTTATGGCCAATTTTTGTCATGAATTATTGCTAAATTAAGTAGTGTAACATGTTTAGGTAGCTAAATGATCCAAACTTTGATCCTAAACATGATTTTTAAGAATTAAAGTAGACTTTTTAAGTCTAAAATTCATGAACTTGATTAATTTGATATAAATGCCATTTGAAACTTGTTTAATTACTAGTAATGATTATTTTGACATGTTATTTGAGTTGAATGCTTATGAATTTTGTAAACATTTTTATATATACTTATTTGAAAAAGTGTATATTTGATAAAAATATGAAAATGAGTATAAGTTTAATATGGATTAAACATGTTATTGTAATTGTTTTAATTTGTTATTTTGCTAACACTAATGCATATTTGGATGCACAAATTTTGTGTTTAATGTGTTTTGCAGAGAAATACCGATACTGATGGTGCATCATCATCATCTAGGCAACCTGCTCCGGAATCACAGCCAGAAATGCAATATGAGCCACAATATGAACTAGAACCTGAACAGGAACAACAACAAGAACAACAATATCATAATGATCAACACATACCATATTATGATCCGCAACAAGAATATGTTAATGCTTACGTACAATTTTCGATTCATCCAATAATAGAACACCCAACGATTGATGAAGAGCTTTTGCATCCCAATTTGAGATTTGATCGAAGTTGGAGAGATTACCCGACGTTCCAAAGTAAAAAATTTAAACTGGTAAAGAAAAATGTAGAAGTACCGAGGGTAATCGATTGGGAGCCTTTGGAAAGGGTCCAACTAACTAACTCAGTTAGGCAGCATCTGATCCAAAGGTATGGGAACTCTTCTTTTCCCGATTGGGAACGTTTATTCACCATTCGTAGGCCTGTGTATAAAGAGTGGTGTGTTGAGCTTATGAGTAATATATCACTTGATGCGGATGTAGTTAGGTTAGCCGATAGGAATTTTCTTAGATTTTTACTTGGCCGTAGGATGTATAGGATGTCCATGCTGGACATGGCCAGGGCTTTACAGATTTACACTCATGGTGAAATACTACTACCTGATTGTACAAATTTGATTTATCATGGTGAAAAGGTAGATAGGAATTTTGACGCTGACGCTGACGCCGTCTTGAGGCGTATGTCAAATTATAATGTTTTTACGCTGGGAGGAAGACACTCCTATTTAGATATTAACAAAACAGATCTTTGTATTATACATAGATTTTTAGCTAATTCAATTATACAAAGTGGTAACAACAAGGAGAAAATGACTTTACACGATTTATATTACCTTAATTGTATTCGAAACACTAGAAGCTTTGTTAATATCCCCTACTGTGTTGGTTTTTATCTGTCCAAAATGGTGGAAAGAATACAGGACGGGGAATAATAGGAGGGGGTATTTTTGTTACTCTCATTGGAGAGTATTTGGGTGTAGATAGGGATCAAGGGGGTCCACTGATGGTGTGTAGGGAACAGGTTGAGACTTTAGGATTGCGGGTCTATCAGGGTGCAAAGGTATTAAAGAGCAGACGCAATCAGGCAGTACCATATGAGGGCCGTCATCCACAGGTAGAGAGAGGTTCAGATGAGGAAATGGAGGAACCGGATGACATTAGGGATGTCATTAGGGAGGCTGTTACTTGTAGTGACCCGAACTTTTCCATGTTTATATATATTAATTGAGATTGATATTTACATAATTAAATGTTTCCAACATGTTAAGCAATCAAACTTGTTAAGACTTGATTAATTGAAATATGTTTCATATAGACAATTGACCACCCAAGTTGATCGGTGATTCACGAACGTTAAAACTTGTAAAAACTATATGATGACATATATATGGATATATATATATATAGTTAACATGATACTATGATAAGAAAACATATCATAAAGTATATTAACAATGAACTACATATGTAAAAACAAGAGTACTAACTTAATGATTTTTAAACGAGACATATATGTAACGATTATCGTTGTAAAGACATTTAATGTATATATATCATATTAAGAGATTTTCATACATGATAATATCATGATAATATAATAATTTAAAATCTCATTTGATATTATAAACATTGGGTTAACAACATTTAACAAGATCGTTAACCTAAAGGTTTCAAAACAACACTTACATGTAACGACTAACGATGACTTAACGACTCAGTTAAAATGTATATACATGTAGTGTTTTAATATGTATTTATACACTTTTGAAAGACTTCAATACACTTATCAAAATACTTCTACTTAACAAAAATGCTTACAATTACATCCTCGTTCAGTTTCATCAACAATTCTACTCGTATGCACCCGTATTCGTACTCGTACAATACACAGCTTTTAGATGTATGTACTATTGGTATATACACTCCAATGATCAGCTCTTAGCAGCCCATGTGAGTCACCTAACACATGTGGGAACCATCATTTGGCAACTAGCATGAAATATCTCATAAAATTACAAAAATATGAGTAATCATTCATGACTTATTTACATGAAAACAAAATTACATATCCTTTATATCTAATCCATACACCAACGACCAAAAACACCTATAAACACTTTCATTCTTCAATTTTATTCATCTAATTGATCTCTCTCAAGTTCTATCTTCAAGTTCTAAGTGTTCTTCATAAATTCCAAAAGTTCTAGTTTCATAAAATCAAGAATACTTTCAAGTTTGCTAGCTCACTTCCAATCTTGTAAGGTGATCATCCAACCTCAAGAAATCTTTGTTTCTTACAGTAGGTTATCATTCTAATACAAGGTAATAATCATATTCAAACTTTGGTTCAATTTCTATAACTATAACAATCTTATTTCAAGTGATGATCTTACTTGAACTTGTTTTCGTGTCATGATTCTGCTTCAAGAACTTCGAGCCATCCAAGGATCCATTGAAGCTAGATCCATTTTTCTCTTTTCCAGTAGGTTTATCCAAGGAACTTAAGGTAGTAATGATGTTCATAACATCATTCGATTCATACATATAAAGCTATCTTATTCGAAGGTTTAAACTTGTAATCACTAGAACATAGTTTAGTTAATTCTAAACTTGTTCGCAAACAAAAGTTAATCCTTCTAACTTGACTTTTAAAATCAACTAAACACATGTTCTATATCTATATGATATGCTAACTTAATGATTTAAAACCTGGAAACACGAAAAACACCGTAAAACCGGATTTACGCCGTCGTAGTAACACCGCGGGCTGTTTTGGGTTAGTTAATTAAAAACTATGATAAACTTTGATTTTAAAGTTGTTATTCTGAGAAAATGATTTTTATTATGAACATGAAACTATATCCAAAAATTATGATTAAACTCAAAGTGGAAGTATGTTTTCTAAAATGGTCATCTAGACGTCGTTCTTTCGACTGAAATGACTACCTTTACAAAAACGACTTGTAACTTATTTTTCCGACTATAAACCTATACTTTTCTGTTTAGATTCATAAAATAGAGTTCAATATGAAACCATAGCAATTTGATTCACTCAAAACGGATTTAAAATGAAGAAGTTATGGGTAAAACAAGATTGGATAATTTTTCTCATTTTAGCTACGTGAAAATTGGTAACAAATCTATTCCAACCATAACTTAATCAACTTGTATTGTATATTATGTAATCTTGAGATACCATAGACACGTATACAATGTTTCGACCTATCATGTCGACACATCTATATATATTTCGGAACAACCATAGACACTCTATATGTGAATGTTGGAGTTAGCTATACAGGGTTGAGGTTGATTCCAAAATATATATAGTTTGAGTTGTGATCAATACTGAGATACGTATACACTGGGTCGTGGATTGATTCAAGATAATATTTATCGATTTATTTCTGTACATCTAACTGTGGACAACTAGTTGTAGGTTACTAACGAGGACAGCTGACTTAATAAACTTAAAACATCAAAATATATTAAAAGTGTTGTAAATATATTTTGAACATACTTTGATATATATGTATATATTGTTATAGGTTCGTGAATCAACCAGTGGCCAAGTCTTACTTCCCGACGAAGTAAAAATCTGTGAAAGTGAGTTATAGTCCCACTTTTAAAATCTAATATTTTTGGGATGAGAATACATGCAGGTTTTATAAATGATTTACAAAATAGACACAAGTACGTGAAACTACATTCTATGGTTGAATTATCGAAATCGAATATGCCCCTTTTTATTAAGTCTGGTAATTTAAGAATTAGGGAACAGACACCCTAATTGACGCGAATCCTAAAGATAGATCTATTGGGCCTAACAAACCCCATCCAAAGTACCGGATGCTTTAGTACTTCGAAATTTATATCATATCCGAAGGGTGTCCCGGAATGATGGGGATATTCTTATATATGCATCTTGTTAATGTCGGTTACCAGGTGTTCACCATATGAATGATTTTTATCTCTATGTATGGGATGTGTATTGAAATATGAAATCTTGTGGTCTATTGTTACGATTTGATATATATAGGTTAAACCTATAACTCACCAACATTTTTGTTGACGTTTAAAGCATGTTTATTCTCAGGTGAATATTAAGAGCTTCCGCTGTTGCATACTAAAATAAGGACAAGATTTGGAGTCCATGTTTGTATGATATTGTGTAAAAACTGCATTCAAGAAACTGATTTCGATGTAACATATTTGTATTGTAAACCATTATGTAATGGTCGTGTGTAAACAGGATATTTTAGATTATCATTATTTGATAATCTACGTAAAGCTTTTTAAACCTTTATTTATGAAATAAAGGTTATGGTATGTTTTAAAAATGAATGCAGTCTTTGAAAAACGTCTCATATAGAGGTCAAAACCTCGCAACGAAATCAATTAATATGGAACGTTTTTAATCAATAAGAACGGGACATTTCAGTTGGTATCCGAGCGTTGGTCTTAGAGAACCAGAATTTTGCATTAGTGTGTCTTATCGAGTTTGTTAGGATGCATTAGTGAGTCTGGACTTCGACCGTGTTTTCTTTAAAAATGATTGCTTAACATTTTTGTTGGAAACTATATATTTTTAACATATGAATATTATGTGATATATTAATCTCTTAACGTGTTTGATATTATGTGATAGATGTCTACCTCTAGAACAAGTCCCATTGACTCACCTAATAATAATGAAGAGTCAAATGTAAATTGGAATGATTTGTGGACTGATTCACAAGTTCCCGAAGAGGAACCGGAAGAAGAGTCGGAACAGGAAGAAGAATCGGAACCGGAAGAAGAATCGGAACCGGATGAAGAAATAGAACCGGTGGGGGAAATAATAAAACGGTTAAGTAAAAGAAAATCCTCAACCAACCGACCAAAGTTAATTATGGTCAATGGTGTTTCCGCCAAGGAAGCAAAATATTGGGAGGATTACCAATTCTCCGATGAATCGGATTCCGACGAGAATTCCGATGATGTTATAGAAATTACCCCAACTGAATTTAAAAAGGCAAAAGAAAATAATAAGGGAAAGGGCATAAAAATAGAGAAATCTAATTCCAACCCCGATGAACTTTATATGTATCGTCAACCCCCGAAGTCCTTAAGTTGTAACAATGACCCGGGAACCTCTAAACCACCAGGTTTTTCTAAACCAATGTGGACAACGACGGCTCGTATTAGGGGAACATCATATATCCCTAGAAACTTGGCAAAACGAACCAAAACCGAAGAAGAAGAAACGAGCGAGTCGGAATAAGATAGTTGTATTCGTGTGGTGTAATATATGTAATATAGTGTTCTTATGCTTTATGATATATGTAAAAATTGCTTGTATTAATAAGTATTTTTTTTATGAAACTAACTCTTGTCTATTTTACAGTTTAAAAACACAAAATGGATAGACAACCCAATATTTTAAGAGACCTACCCGGAGACATGATTGATGAAATCTTGTCTAGAGTCGGACAGAATTCTTCGGCACAACTATTTAAGGCGAGATCAGTTTTTAAGACATTCGAAGAACGTTCCAAGAATGTCTTGGTTTATAAGAGACTTTCGTTTGAAAGATGGGGGATATCACATTGGGAAACCCATAAGTTACGATGTGTTTACTTTGATGCATATATTGCGGGGAACCCAAATGCTATTTTACGCAACGGGTTAAGAAATTATTTTGACTCAATATATCCGAATATTGGACTTCGTGATTTAGAAAAAGCGGCTAACATGCAACATAAAGAAGCATGTTATGCTTACGGATTAGTAATGTTCGCTTCTCACCAAAGTGAGAACAAGAACATCGGGCTACAACTATTAAACAAAACGTTTCCACAAGTGACGGAGTCGGTAATTGGGGTAAGAAATGAGGTTTTTAGATTATTACGGGACTGTTGGACATTACGTAACCCTCGTCCCTTTGATGACGTTACAACACGCTGTCTTATCAACGGCCATAACGGTTATGTTGCACAAGACCAAGGATGGGAAGTAGTCCTAGTAAAACCAGAATGCATGACTTGTTTCTGGACGTATGAATTACGTGTCTTTATTGCCTTTGCTGAACGACTTGTGTACTAGCTAGAATTGTCTTCACAACTATCTTGTATCAAAGTTATTGTGTGCTATATTTCATGCTTTATGTAAAATAAGCGGTATTGTAAGTTTGTAAAATATTGTATAAAAGTTTGAACGCGAAATATTATTACAATCAGTTTTTCATATAGAATTGTAGTAGTTGAATTGTATATTAGCTACTAAGTATGAACTTAACGGGTAGGTACTACACGAATTTAAACTTATAAAACGCTAATATGAAGAAAAAGCTTTTATAAATGAGTTCATATTATGCTACGAAATACTATTAACTACTCTTAATATTCTGTATGATTAACTTGTTCCATTTAACTATTTGGAAGGAAATGGCACCGACTACTCGACACACCGTGAATATGAATGAAGAGGAATTCCGTACTTTTCTAGCTTCAAACATAGCCGCAGTACAGGCTGCGCTACATACCAACAATAACCTTGGATCTAGTAGTACAGGAAATCGTGTAGGATGCACCTACAAAGAATTCACTGCCTGCAAACCTTTGGAATTTGATGGAACCGAAGGACCGATCGGATTGAAACGGTGGACCGAGAAGGTTGAATCGGTGTTTGCCATAAGTAAGTGTACTGAAGAGGACAAAGTGAAGTACGCTACGCATACCTTCACAGGTTCTGCGTTAACATGGTGGAATACCTATCTAGAGCAAGTGGGACAAGATGATGCGTACGCACTACCGTGGTCAGCATTCAAGCACTTGATGAACGAGAAGTACCGTCCCAGAACCGAGGTCAATAAGCTCAAGACAGAACTTAGAGGGTTACGAACCCAAGGATTTGATATTACCACGTACGAAAGACGATTCACAGAATTGTGCCTATTGTGTCCGGGAGCATTCGAAGATGAGGAAGAGAAGATCGACGCATTTGTGAAAGGATTACCGGAAAGAATCCAAGAAGATATAAGTTCACACGAGCCCGCCTCCATACAACAGGCATGTAGAATGGCTCACAAACTCGTGAACCAAATTGAAGAAAGAATTAAAGAACAGACTGCTGAAGAGGCCAATGTGAAGCAAGTCAAAAGAAAGTGGGAGGAAAACGGTGATAAGAATCACCAATACAACAACAACAACAATTACAACAATAATCGCAACAATTATCCCAACAATCGCAACATCAATCGCAACTACAACAAACGGCCCAACAACAACAACAACAACAACAGCAACTACAACAATCATCCCAACAACAATAATAACCGCAACAACAACAACAATCAGAAGCAGCTATGCCAAAGGTGTGAAAAGAATCACTCGGGGTTCTGCACCAAATTTTGCAACAAGTGTAAAAGAAATGGTCATAGCGCGGCGAAGTGTGAGGTCTACGGACCAGGGGTTAATAGAACGAAAGGAACAAATGGTGTCGGAACGAGTAATGGCGGAGCAAGTAGTGTCGGAGCAAGTTATGCCAATGTAGTTTGTTATAAATGTGGAAAACCGGGCCACATTATTAGAAATTGCCCGAACCAGGAGAACACGAATGGACAAGGCCGTGGAAGAGTTTTCAATATTAATGCGGCAGAGGCATAGGAAGACCCGGAGCTTGTTACGGGTACGTTTCTTATTGACAATAAATCTGCTTACGTTTTATTTGATTCGGGTGCGGATAGAAGCTATATGAGTAGAGATTTTTGTGCTAAATTAAGTTGTCCATTGACGCCTTTGGATAGTAAATTTTTACTCGAATTAGCAAATGGTAAATTAATTTCAGCAGATAATATATGTCGGAATCGAGAAATTAAACTGGTTAGCGAAACATTTAAGATTGATTTGATACCAGTAGAGTTAGGGAGTTTTGATGTGATAATCGGTATGGACTGGTTGAAAGAAGTGAAAGCGGAGATCGTTTGTTACAAAAATGCAATTCGCATTATACGAGAAAAAGGAAAACCCTTAATGGTGTACGGAGAAAAGGGCAACACGAAGCTACATCTTATTAGTAATTTGAAGGCACAAAAACTAATAAGAAAAGGTTGCTATGCTGTTCTAGCACACGTCGAGAAAGTACAAACTGAAGAAAAGAGCATCAATGATGTTCCCGTCGCAAAAGAATTTCCTGATGTATTTCCGAAAGAATTACCGGGATTACCCCCACATCGATCCGTTGAATTTCAAATAGATCTTGTACCAGGAGCTGCACCAATAGCTCGTGCTCCTTACAGACTCGCACCCAGCGAGATGAAAGAACTACAAAGCCAATTACAAGAACTTTTAGAGCGTGGTTTCATTCGACCAAGCACATCACCGTGGGGAGCTCTTGTTTTGTTTGTCAAGAAGAAAGATGGTACATTCAGGTTGTGTATCGACTACCGAGAGTTGAACAAACTTACCATCAAGAACCGCTACCCACTACCGAGAATCGATGACTTATTTGATCAACTACAAGGCTCGTCTGTTTATTCAAAGATTGACTTACGTTCCGGGTATCATCAAATGCGGGTGAAAGAAGATGATATTCCAAAGACTGCTTTCAGAACACGTTACGGTCATTACGAGTTTATGGTCATGCCGTTTGGTTTAACTAATGCACCAGCTGTGTTCATGGACCTTATGAACCGAGTGTGTGGACCATACCTTGACAAGTTTGTCATTGTTTTCATTGATGACATACTTATTTACTCAAAGAATGACCAAGAACACGGTGAACATTTGAGAAAGGTGTTAGAAGTATTGAGGAAGGAAGAATTGTACGCTAAGTTTTCAAAGTGTGCATTTTGGTTGGAAGAAGTTCAATTCCTCGGTCACATAGTGAACAAAGAAGGTATTAAGGTGGATCCGGCAAAGATAGAAACTGTTGAAAAGTGGGAAACCCCGAAAACTCCGAAACACATACGCCAGTTTTTAGGACTAGCTGGTTACTACAGAAGGTTCATCCAAGACTTTTCCAGAATAGCAAAACCCTTGACTGCATTAACGCATAAAGGGAAGAAATTTGAATGGAATGATGAACAAGAGAAAGCGTTTCAGTTATTGAAGAAAAAGCTAACTACGGCACCTATATTGTCATTGCCTGAAGGGAATGATGATTTTGTGATTTATTGTGATGCATCAAAGCAAGGTCTCGGTTGTGTATTAATGCAACGAATGAAGGTGATTGCTTATGCGTCTAGACAATTGAAGATTCACGAACAAAATTATACGACGCATGATTTGGAATTAGGCGCGGTTGTTTTTGCATTAAAGACTTGGAGGCACTACTTATATGGGGTCAAAAGTATTATATATACCGACCACAAAAGTCTTCAACACATATTTAATCAGAAACAACTGAATATGAGGCAGCGTAGGTGGATTGAATTATTGAATGATTACGACTTTGAGATTCGTTACCACCCGGGGAAGGCAAATGTGGTAGCCGATGCCTTGAGCAGGAAGGACAGAGAACCCATTCGAGTAAAATCTATGAATATAATGATTCATAATAACATTACTACTCAAATAAAGGAGGCGCAACAAGGAGTTTTAAAAGAGGGAAATTTAAAGGACGAAATACCCAAAGGATCGGAGAAGCATCTTAATATTCGGGAAGACGGAACCCGGTATAGGGCTGAAAGGATTTGGGTACCAAAATTTGGAGATATGAGAGAAATGGTACTTAGAGAAGCTCATAAAACCAGATACTCAATACATCCTGGAACGGGGAAGATGTACAAGGATCTGAAGAAACATTTTTGGTGGCCGGGTATGAAAGCCGATGTTGCTAAATACGTAGGAGAATGTTTGACGTGTTCTAAGGTCAAAGCTGAGCATCAGAAACCATCAGGTCTACTTCAACAACCCGAAATCCCAGAATGGAAATGGGAAAACATTACCATGGATTTCATCACTAAATTGCCAAGGACTACAAGTGGTTTTGATACTATTTGGGTAATAGTTGACCGTCTCACCAAATCAGCACACTTCTTGCCAATAAGAGAAGATGACAAGATGGAGAAGTTAGCACGACTGTATTTGAAGGAAGTCATCTCCAGACATGGAATACCAATCTCTATTATCTCTGATAGGGATGGCAGATTTATTTCAAGATTCTGGCAGACATTACAGAAAGCATTAGGAACTCGTCTAGACATGAGTACTGCCTATCATCCACAAACTGATGGGCAGAGCGAAAGGACGATACAAACGCTTGAAGACATGCTATGAGCATGTGTTATTGATTTCGGAAACAGTTGGGATCGACATCTACCGTTAGCAGAATTTTCCTACAACAACAGCTACCATTCAAGCATTGAGATGGCGCCGTTTGAAGCACTTTATGGTAGAAAGTGCAGGTCTCCGATTTGTTGGAGTGAAGTGGGGGATAGACAGATTACGGGTCCGGAGATTATACAAGAAACTACCGAGAAGATCATCCAAATTCAACAACGGTTGAAAACCGCCCAAAGTCGACAAAAGAGCTACGCTGACATTAAAAGAAAAGATATAGAATTTGAAATTGGAGAGATGGTCATGCTTAAAGTTGCACCTTGGAAAGGCGTTGTTCGATTTGGTAAACGAGGGAAATTAAATCCAAGGTATATTGGACCATTCAAGATTATTGATCGTGTCGGACCAGTAGCTTACCGACTAGAGTTACCTCAACAACTCGCGGCTGTACATAACACTTTCCACGTCTCGAATTTAAAGAAATGTTTTGCTAAAGAAGATCTCACTATTCCGTTAGATGAAATCCAAATCAACGAAAAACTTCAATTCATCGAAGAACCCGTTGAAATAATGGATCGTGAGGTTAAAAGACTTAAGCAAAACAAGATACCAATTGTTAAGGTTCGATGGAATGCTCGTAGAGGACCCGAGTTCACCTGGGAGCATGAAGATCAGATGAAGAAGAAATACCCGCATCTATTTCCAGAAGATTCGTCAACACCTTCAACAGCTTAAAATTTCGGGACGAAATTTATTTAACGGGTAGGTACTGTAGTGACCCGAACTTTTCCATGTTTATATATATTAATTGAGATTGATATTTACATGATTAAATGTTTCCAACATGTTAAGCAATCAAACTTGTTAAGACTTGATTAATTGAAATATGTTTCATATAGACAATTGACCACCCAAGTTGATCGGTGATTCACGAACGTTAAAACTTGTAAAAACTATATGATGACATATATATGGATATATATATATATATATAGTTAACATGATACTATGATAAGAAAACATATCATAAAGTATATTAACAATGAACTACATATGTAAAAACAAGAGTACTAACTTAATGATTTTTAAACGAGACATATATGTAACGATTATCGTTGTAAAGACATTTAATGTATATATATCATATTAAGAGATATTCATACATGATAATATCATGATAATATAATAATTTAAAATCTCATTTGATATTATAAACATTGGGTTAACAACATTTAACAAGATCGTTAACCTAAAGGTTTCAAAACAACACTTACATGTAACGACTAACGATGACTTAACGACTCAGTTAAAATGTATATACATGTAGTGTTTTAATATGTATTTATACACTTTTGAAAGACTTCAATACACTTATCAAAATACTTCTACTTAACAAAAATGCTTACAATTACATCCTCGTTCAGTTTCATCAACAATTCTACTCGTATGCACCCGTATTCGTACTCGTACAATACACAACTTTTAGATGTATGTACTATTGGTATATACACTCCAATGATCAGCTCTTAGCAGCCCATGTGAGTCACCTAACACATGTGGGAACCATCATTTGGCAACTAGCATGAAATATCTCATAAAATTACAAAAATATGAGTAATCATTCATGACTTATTTACATGAAAACAAAATTACATATCCTTTATATCTAATCCATACACCAACGACCAAAAACACCTATAAACACTTTCATTCTTCAATTTTCTTCATCTAATTGATCTCTCTCAAGTTCTATCTTCAAGTTCTAAGTGTTCTTCATAAATTCCAAAAGTTCTAGTTTCATAAAATCAAGAATACTTTCAAGTTTGCTAGCTCACTTCCAATCTTGTAAGGTGATCATCCAACCTCAAGAAATCTTTGTTTCTTACAGTAGGTTATCATTCTAATACAAGGTAATAATCATATTCAAACTTTGGTTCAATTTCTATAACTATAACAATCTTATTTCAAGTGATGATCTTACTTGAACTTGTTTTCGTGTCATGATTCTGCTTCAAGAACTTCGAGCCATCCAAGGATCCATTGAAGCTAGATCCATTTTTCTCTTTTCCAGTAGGTTTATCCAAGGAACTTAAGGTATTAATGATGTTCATAACATCATTCGATTCATACATATAAAGCTATCTTATTCGAAGGTTTAAACTTGTAATCACTAGAACATAGTTTAGTTAATTCTAAACTTGTTCGCAAACAAAAGTTAATCCTTCTAACTTGACTTTTAAAATCAACTAAACACATGTTCTATATCTATATGATATGCTAACTTAATGATTTAAAACCTGGAAATACGAAAAACACCGTAAAACCGGATTTACGCCGTCGTAGTAACACCGCGGGCTGTTTTGGGTTAGTTAATTAAAAACTATGATAAACTTTGATTTTAAAGTTGTTATTCTGAGAAAATGATTTTTATTATGAACATGAAACTATATCCAAAAATTATGATTAAACTCAAAGTGGAAGTATGTTTTCTAAAATGGTCATCTAGACGTCGTTCTTTCGACTGAAATGACTACCTTTACAAAAACGACTTGTAACTTATTTTTCCGACTATAAACCTATACTTTTCTGTTTAGATTCATAAAATATAGTTCAATATGAAACCATAGCAATTTGATTCACTCAAAACGGATTTAAAATGAAGAAGTTATGGGTAAAACAAGATTGGATAATTTTTCTCATTTTAGCTACGTGAAAATTGGTAACAAATCTATTCCAACCATAACTTAATCAACTTGTATTGTATATTATGTAATCTTGAGATACCATAGACACGTATACAATGTTTCGACCTATCATGTCGACACATCTATATATATTTCGGAACAACCATAGACACTCTATATGTGAATGTTGGAGTTAGCTATACAGGGTTGAGGTTGATTCCAAAATATATATAGTTTGAGTTGTGATCAATACTGAGATACGTATACACTGGGTCGTGGATTGATTCAAGATAATATTTATCGATTTATTTCTGTACATCTAACTGTGGACAACTAGTTGTAGGTTACTAACGAGGACAGCTGACTTAATAAACTTAAAACATCAAAATATATTAAAAGTGTTGTAAATATATTTTGAACATACTTTGATATATATGTATATATTGTTATAGGTTCGTGAATCAACCAGTGGCCAAGTCTTACTTCCCGACGAAGTAAAAATATGTGAAAGTGAGTTATAGTCCCACTTTTAAAATCTAATATTTTTGGGATGAGAATACATGCAGGTTTTATAAATGATTTACAAAATAGACACAAGTACGTGAAACTACATTCTATGGTTGAATTATCGAAATCGAATATGCCCCTTTTTATTAAGTCTGGTAATTTAAGAATTAGGGAACAGACACCCTAATTGACGCGAATCCTAAAGATAGATCTATTGGGCCTAACAAACCCCATCCAAAGTACCGGATGCTTTAGTACTTCGAAATTTATATCATATCCGAAGGGTGTCCCGGAATGATGGGGATATTCTTATATATGCATCTTGTTAATGTCGGTTACCAGGTGTTCACCATATGAATGATTTTTATCTCTATGTATGGGATGTGTATTGAAATATGAAATCTTGTGGTCTATTGTTACGATTTGATATATATAGGTTAAACCTATAACTCACCAACATTTTTGTTGACGTTTAAAGCATGTTTATTCTCAGGTGAATATTAAGAGCTTCCGCTGTTGCATACTAAAATAAGGACAAGATTTGGAGTCCATGTTTGTATGATATTGTGTAAAAACTGCATTCAAGAAACTGATTTCGATGTAACATATTTGTATTGTAAACCATTATGTAATGGTCGTGTGTAAACAGGATATTTTAGATTATCATTATTTGATAATCTACGTAAAGCTTTTTAAACCTTTATTTATGAAATAAAGGTTATGGTATGTTTTAAAAATGAATGCAGTCTTTGAAAAACGTCTCATATAGAGGTCAAAACCTCGCAACGAAATCAATTAATATGGAACGTTTTTAATCAATAAGAACGGGACATTTCATTACTGACATTTACCAGCGTATAGATGAGGTAGAAATGACAAACGAGGCTAGACATAGTCAGTTCGAGCAGTGGCACGCCGAGAATGTATACGAGCATTCCAGGCAACGACAGCATGATAGATGGCACTATCATCAGCATCAGATCATGAGCCAGCTATCACCTCAGGTACCAAATAACTACGTACCGACCCGACCTGCTTACTATCCGCCACACCAGCCCGATATGCGACCACCATTTACTCTCTACGACCCCAACTAAGCCTATCAGTACACCTATAACCAACCGTGGAACTCGACCGACGACATGAACTGGAACCCCTATCCAGATTGATACAGTTCCCGTTGGTGATTTTTAGCTTTTATTATTTTTATTTACTTATGTTTAAAACATATAATATTGTGATACTTTTATAATTTTTTTTACATTTTTTTTATTTTGTTACAAATATTTTATATTTGATTTGAAAGTGGGATGTTAAGTCCCATTTCAAATTACCATGCATGTTATTATTTGTATGTATGTATATTATCAATTGTACATAACAGGGTAAAACAGCGAACTTTCAAAGACTGGCATTAAGTTCAGCAAAAGCTACTAATTTTGACGACAAAATGAAAAACAATTGTGATGTAACAATAAGACAGAATGAACAAATGATGTGCACTATTTATCATTCAACAAACAAGCGCCAATATGTTTGGAAACTTTGGTAAAATTTAATCATTTTTCTACGCTAATCACCCTCAATAATTTAAATTGTTACTGATTTCTTGCAAATGAGGGCATTGCAAGATCTTAAGTGTGGGAAGGGGTTAAATTCTTTCGGATTTTTTAAAATTTTAAATTTAAACACTTGGTTACCATTAAAAATACTATTAACACTGTAGTTGTATTAGAATCTAGTGCTCTCTGATAATAAAGAACAGCCCTAGTCTTGTATACTGACTACCTAATTCTAGTAAAAATTTTAAAAATTTTCAAATAAATGAATTCAAAATCATGTTTATACATATTTATGAACGATAAAACTAGGTGTTAACACCGAAATTATTGTTACCTCAGAAAGGACATAAATTGAGAAACAACCCAAAATGTTAGAATTCATTTAAAATGGAATAGAGGAAAATAAAAAGGCAAAGAAAGAAAAATAAAAGCCAAGTGTGGGAAAAATTTACCAAGTTATTTAAAACATATATTACATATTTTTGTACAAATAATTGAAGATACTTTTGTTTTGAACAATATTAATCAGTTTTACCCAGTTTATTGTAATATAAATAGAATTTATAAGGAAGTAAAGTCTTTCGAGAGAAAAAGACACGCGCTTCTTGATTTAGGTCAGGAAGTTGTCGTCTAGACCAGTTGTAGAGACTACGAAAAACCTTGAAAAGTTTTCTCGAAAATCAGCTGGAAATGCACGGACCTCAGCATCAAACATGGTCGCCAAGTGGTCAGACTTATCCTAACCATGAGAGGATCTGTCTCGTACAATGGGGGACACCGTGCAAATTAGCTTATAAGACTAATGAATCAGATCCCCAGAAAGGATAATCTCCTTAAAGATCAAAAATCAGCTTTTAAGACTGATATTACTCAATCCTTGAGATTGACCTTAAAGATTGAGAATTACAAACTCATGGAATTCAATGATATCTAAACTCGAGCTTGAAAGAGAAAATATTTTGATTAAAATTACAAACCGATTTGTTTTCTGAAACCCTATTTTCAATGCGTTCATTACCATTGAACGTAAAATCCTAGGAATTCACCTGGAATTCATTAGGTCACCTGAACCAAATCGGGTGTCAACCGTAAGAAAGGTGGTTGCATAGCATGGTCGAAGACAGGACCTTGTGCCAGACCGAAACTATAGGGTGATCTTTACTATTGCTCCTACAAAGGATAGTAATTGCATCCGACACATTATAGACCATAATCAAAAGCATGTCACAGGACCTTGCCTTAACAGTTGCTTGTTCAACGCTTTCCTTTACAACCGGACGGTAGTATACCGAAAGGTAATATACGGAGCAAGTAAACTGGACGTGTTGCTTTCCCAATACAAGGTTAGCAAGTGGGTGACACAAAACCATAAATTTTAAGCTAAAATTTTCAAATCTGAAACCCACAAAACCCACAAACATTTTGCAAACACCGGTGAAGGGTTATTCTGGAAAACTTATCTAGGGTAAAAGCTAGATTGAATTTTCAAAAGATCAAATGTTTTTGTAAAGATCCAATTTCCTAAAGGATCTAAATTTTTATAGTCATGTGGGACTGTAAACCACAACGTTACTATCATTGTTCATACCGCCAAATCGAAATCACTGATGTACAAAGTGTGAAGAATAAAGAAGTGATTCTAGTATTTTTATTTCTAGATTATATTGCTTGAGGACAAGCAACGCTCAAGTGTGGGAATATTTGATAATGCTAAAAATGAACATATATTTCATAGCATTATCCCTCAAGAAAGACAAGCTTTTAGTTGCAATTGTTCTATTTACAAGTGATATTCGTTTAAATAATAAAAGGTGAAGACAAAAGACAGATTCGACGATTTGAAGACGCAAACGACCAAAAAGCTAAAAAGTACAAAGTACAATCCAAGTGGTTCAATTTATTGATAAGAAACGTCTAAAAGTTACAAGAGTACGAGCCGCAAAACGCAAAGTACAAGATATTAAATTGTACACAAGGACGTTCGAAAATCTGGAACCGGGACCAGATTCAACTCTCAACACGCGATGCAACGGAGCTAAAATTATAAATCAACAGAGTACAAGAATATAATATAATATAATATATAATTAAATATATAAAATTATATATATTATATTATATATATTATAAAACTCGAGCAGCCGACGTTTTTGGAAGCATATGTCACCAGGAAAAGGCTGCCATACGACCGCATGGCCAGGAAGCACAACATCCATGCTGTCGCATGGATCACTGTAGCAGCTGAGGTCCTATAGAGTTCGCGTGTTTTGGCTGAATTTTTTACACCTTTTTCAATTCAATCTCTCACTCTCTGATATATATATATATATATATATATATATATATATATATATATATATATATATATATATATATATATATATATATATATATACAATTATATTTATATTTTAATTTTAATTTTAATTTAAGATTAATAATAATAAGATTATGTTAGCGAATGTTGTAAGTGTGTAAGTAGAAATTCTGTCCGTGTAAAGCTATGCTATTATTAATCATTGTAAGTTATGTTCAACCTTTTTAAATTAATGTCTCGTAGCTAAGTTATTATTATGCTTATTTAAATCGAAGTAATCGTGATTTTGGGCTAAATATTAAGATTGGGTTATTAAGCTTTGAACCATAATTGGGGTTTGAACAAAAGAACGACACTTGTGGAAATTAGATTATGAGCTATTAATGGTATTTATATTAACTAAATGATACCTCGTTAATTTAATATAAAGATTACAATTTGATGTATCTATATATAACCACATACGCTTAATCGGGTACGGTGAGCGGGATATCTATAAATACGAATTATCGTTCATTTACCGGATACGGGATTGGATTAATAGTTAATGGACTCATTAAAACAGGGGTGGATTACATTCAAGGGTAATTGGTGTAATTGTTAACAAAGTAGTAAAACCTTGGATTACACGCAGTCAATAACCTGGTGTATTCATTAAACAAAGTATTAAGACCTTGTTACAGTTCGAATCCCCAATTAGTTGGAATATTTGACTTCGGGTATAAGGATAATTTGACGAAGACTCTCGCACTATATATTTATGACTGATGGACTATTATGGACAAAACCGTATGGACATATCGAATAATCCAGGACAAAGGACAATTAACCCATGGTAATAAACTAAAATCAACACGTCGAACATCATGATTACAGAAGTTTAAATAAGCATAATTCCTTTATTTCATATTTCATCGCACTTTTATTTACTGTCATTTTATTTATTGCACTTTTAATTATCGTACTTTTTAATTATCGCAATTTTATTTATCGTTATTTTATTTATCGCACTTTAAATTATTGCACTTTTATTATCGTCATTTAATTTACGCTTTAAATTAAGTCATTTGTATTTTTAATATTTTACATTAGGTTTTAACTGCGACTTAACACATAAAATCGACAAACTGATCATTAAACGATAAAAACCCCCTTTTATAATAATAATATTACTTATATATATATATATATATATATATATATATATATATATATATATATATATATATATATATATATATATATATTTATACAAATATAGTTGTAAAACAATATAGCGTTAAACTTGGCTAGTTCCCTGTGGACGAACCGGACTTACTAAAAACTACACTACTGTACGATTAGGTACACTGCCTATAAGTGTTGTAGCAAGGTTTAGGTATATCCACTCTATAAATAAATTAATAACTTGTGTAAAATTGTATCGTATTTAGTAATAAAAATATAACTATTTCGTACACTACCCTGCACACATCAATGGACTTCATGAAGCTTGAAGATCTAGCCTTTTGCTTTAAGGATCTTCAAGAACATTAAAGATACAAGCTTTTTAGCTTAGGGTTCCATTATTTTGTTAAAGATCTTAGCTTTTTAGCTTATGGTCTCATTACTTTCATTAGATCTTAGCTTTCTAGCTTGTGGTCTCATTAATCTTGTAAAGATCCAAGCTTTCTAGCTTAGGGTTTTCTTAATACTTAAGATCTAAGTTATTATTGTAGATCTCACATACTTGGAACCTTTTTGTGATTGCTGTGGTGATAAAGATCAAGTCTTCATCATCTCATATGACTAAGATGCATAAACTTGTGTAAAAAGGACAAAGGTTGAAGCTTTATTGGGTTTATGCAATAAAGAGGCAATCTTGATGTTCAAAACTTGTAGAATGAAAACTTTTACTCTTAGTTGTGTGTTGATGGTTGAAATTTGGTCAAAGTGATGCTAAAACATCAAAGATTTGTACACTTGAAGCTTACACGCATCAAGGATGAGAACCGTGATGAGCATCAAGCACCAAGAAACCCACCGGAGTTGTTGTTTTCTGTTTTTTGGGGTCTGATCAGGCTCCTATGACTTCTGGAAAATTGATTTTCAGATAGTTCGTTTCGATTAGATGACTTTTCATTTAGGCCTCGCCTAAATCTGATATACGTTTTAGGATTTATAGCCTTCCGAAAGTCACTACGCTGTTATAATGACGTGCTGAAAATTCTGACCTACTCACGCTTGAACCATCTCCACGGTCAAATGACATCGAGTTAGGATCTGAAAATTGGAAAGCAGTTAGAGGACTCACATACGGAACCTTGGCCACTGACCACACGTCTTTTCGTTTTGTATAGAGGTCGTAGCAGCTGTCCGAAATCAGCCTTTTGTTTCAATCTCTATTCTTGATGAAAACTTACTTTATCTTTTACGTATGATGATAATGATGATGATGATGATACTTAAACTTAATTTATTCACTTTTAAACCTTTGGGGACAATTCACTGACCTAGTAACCTTTGACTTAGGTTGACGACCTTTCGGACCGACTTACTACCTGCATACTTTTCATATCGACTTTTACTGCTTATTCACTGTGAGTTATAGCTTCCCTTTTTACTTTACTATTTTTGGGACTGAGAATACATGCACTTTTTATGTTTTACATACTAGAAACGAGTACTTAAACTTTATATATGTGTGGGTGATATAACGGCACAAAGATTCCCCTTAGCACGGTAACGTTTAATCATTGGTTTTTGAACCGGTGAACGCAAATATTAGATATGGAACCATAGGATTTGACATCCCCACTCGGGCTAGTCTCGCTAGCATTTAATGGGTATTTAATACTTCGAGGACATACACACTCGCCAAGTGTACTTTTAAGGGGTATTATTATTACGTTAAGTTAGTTACCGGATGCCCACGGATAAGCATATACTTTATCATACTGATTTGAAATATTGATTTGAAACGCTGGTTGAAGCACTGAAATCTCGTGGTCTACATTACATTACTGATTACAAACAAACTATAGCTCTCCAACATTTGTGTTGACTTTTTAAGCATGTATTTCTCAGGTGCTTAGACGTTGTTGCTTCCGCTGTTAGACTTGCTGTCTTGGTGTTATAGACTTGCTGTTACAGACTCGCTGTGTTAGACTTCTGCTGCATTATTTAGAGATGTCTCAATCATGAAACTTATATTTTGAATTCGCAACTTAGGTTATTTTGAATAATGGCTTTGTAACGACCTTTGTGTCACGTTATCTTTTGTAAAACGTTATCTTTTCATGAATGCAAAACTTGTTTTAAAATAGCATGTAGTATTATACCGTGTAATGGACCTGTTGTTGACGATTCGTACATGATGGTTTTGTACGGGGCGTCACATTTGGTATTAGAGCATTGATTGTAGGGAATTAGGTTGCATTAGTGAGTCTTGACCGAGTCGAGCAGGATTCGCTAATAGGACTAATCTACAAATTGCTCGTTTACTTGTTTCTGCGGAACCTGCTGCATGCTACTGTTTACTTTTACTGTTATACGAACTTGCTGCATGCTACCGCTTCCTTTTACTGCTATGTGAACTTTCTGTATGATATTGCTTATTCTCACTACTGCATGCTACCATCTGCTTTTGATTGCATGTTACTTCTGCTTAATACTGTTATTATTCCCATGCTATGTACTGCTGTAGACGATCTAGGCTTCTGTAGTTATTATGCCTGATTACGTTCCTGCTACATGTATGCTATTCGCTGTACCGACTTGGAGGATTTATCTTTCCTAGTTCAGATGTTTTTCTGAACCCTTTTCCCACTTGTCTAACTCTGAGGACTAGTTTTGTAATCCACCTGTTACTACCATTCCACCGTTACAAAGATCGAAATATTACTTCCCGCAATCTAGGAGGAGTACCCCTCGGATTACACGCCCACTAAAGTTGATCCTCGGAGGAGGGGATATGTGAGGACTTGTCGGAGTAACTGCACCCCGAGCTCACTCTAATTAGCTACGTACAACGTATGAACATCAGAAGGTTGTTCAGTTCCCGCAAGCTGACTCGTATCCTGTACGCTTTCATGACCGTCACTTACTAGGTCCCTAACACTCTTAGGCATTGGAGAAGTCGGGAAGGCATCTCATTTCACAAGGTCAGAGTGCCTTCTACTGATGCTCAACCATACCCAAAGATTTGGGAGTCGCCTCAAGACATATCGTATTACTACTTGCTACACGTACAACTCGATGCGAGACCCAGATTGAATTTCTAGAAAGGAACCTAACGAAGTTACCTGAACCCGAACATTTAGAAGAAATTTCAGGACATTTAGGCATTGATGCATGACCTACGGAACCTACAAACCCACATCGAGAAGCCGTGAGATTAATCATGTAGATTTTGTTTTGAGATAGCGTAGATAAGGCACCGTTAGATGAAATTGAGTAGAACTTGAAGTGATCACGTTACATTGACCATATGGAGTGATATTGGAATGAACGTACGATTTAGTGCAATATAATGATGCCAGGCCAGCGTGATTATATTGAAGTGAATCATGCAGAAGTCCCAATGTTACTATATAAGGAATATGAAGTGATTCAGAGAAAATTTTGGTAGGAACCACTTGAGTATACGCATTATGGTCTGTTAGAGGTAGGGAAAGAATAACAGTAGCCCAGATACTGTACAAGAAGGGCCTTGATTGCGGAATTGAAAACCCGAAAATTTGTTATAGATATAGACACCCTGGATACTTAAGGAAAAAGTTCTCAGATAGGAAAAACTTAGGACTTACTTGCGGTAGAGAAATCGTTATCTCAGCTATGGAGACTGATGCGTGCGTGACAATACATCTTTTACCCTCTAAATTTATACAAGATTCAAACACTACAAATAAGCACACACAACTAACGAGCACTTAGAACCCGATCATTATAGTACTTTAATGTAAGTATTCATTTCAAGTTCGTCCCAAGAGAGCGGTGTAAGTCGGATAATTGAAACTATTAATTGTCCTAGGGTTTGTTTGATTGGGGGGTTTTGATTAATATCAGCTAACAACTAAAACTTGTACAATTAAACAAACTTAAACTTAACAAGTAAACTTGTAGCAAGTAATTAAGAAATGAGAATAAAGCAATATGATAGGGAGTGTTCACTTATCTAATCCTCTTTATGCTTAGATAACCCTTGTTTTACCCAAATTGTTATCACTTAAGTTGTTTGAACTAGTAAATGTTCTTAATCCAATTTTACCTTGCAAATTCACATAAGCTTAGTGTAACATCCTCATTCGGGCTTAGTTGTAAGATTACTATTTTGCCCTTAAGTTAGTGTTGTGTTATTATATGTTTTTATTTTTATTAAATGTTTATTATTATTTGATGATGTGATTAGGACCAGTTTGTGACAAGGGTCACAAAACAGGTTTGTTTATTTATTTTGGACTTCATTTGGGTAGCCAAATGATGTACGAAAGTTTTTAGATAACTGATAAATACCCATGTGTGATGGGGTATTGTGTTTGGCCTTAATATATAAGCTAGAATCAGCTCATTTCTACCATTTTCTTGAAACTTCCACTCAACAACCGTACCTACACTCTTACACCCATCAAACCCTAATTGCTAGATCTTGTTCTTGAGCTCAAATTAATCATATCTTCTTGTTCTCTATGAATTACCGATTCTATCAAGGTAAGAATCATAACATTTCATGCTCTAATCTTTGAGAAAATTGGGTTTATGTGTGAGTTAGTTGAAAGTGTGAATTTGGGTAAAAAAAAATCTTTAAATTGATGTTGTTTTGATGTCAAAATTGTGGGTTTATAGTCTAAACTATGTTGTTGTCGAGTTGTGGGTAATTTGGATGTCAAAAACGAGCTCTAGAACAAGAATTGGTGATTTATGCTTGAAATCCGTCAGTTTTCTGCTGCTGCTGCTCGATGAATGAAATGTCCCATTCATATTGATTATAAACGTTCCATATGAATTGATCGTTGCGAGGTTTTGACCTCTATATGAGATGTTTTTCAAAGACTGCATTCGTTTTTAAAACAAACCATAACCTTTATTTTACCGACAAGGTTAATAAGACACCACTTAGATTATCCAGGAATGATAATCTAACAAATATCACACTTACACACCACCAATACATATTGGTTTACAAATATTAATATGTTACAAAAAAATAATCTCGAATGCAGTTTTAAACAATATTATACAAGCATGCTGACACCAAATCTTGTCCATATAATAGCATGCAGCAGCGGAAGCTCTTAATAATCACCTGAGAATAAACATGCTTTAAATGTCAACAAAAATGTTGGTGAGTTATAGGTTTAACCTATATTTATCAAATCGTAATAATAGACCACAAGATTTCATATTTCAATATACATCCCATACATAGAGATAAAAATCATTCATATGGTGAACACCTGGTAACCGACCTTAACAAGATGCATATAGAATATCCCCTATCATTCTGGGACTCCCTTCGAACATGATGAATTCAAAGTACTAAAGCATCCGGTACTTTGGATGGGGCTCGTTGGGCCCAATAGATCTATCTTTAGGATTCGCGTCAATTAGGGTGTCTGTTCCCTAATTCTTAGATTACCAGACTAAAAAGGGGCATATTCGGTTTAATAATCCAGCCATAGAATGTAGTTTCATTTACTTGAGTCTATTTTTTAAAACATTTATAAAACTACATGTATTCTCATCCCAAAATATTAGATTTTAAAAGTGGGACTATAACTCACTTTCACAGATTTTTACTTCGTTGGGAAGTAAGACTTGGCCACTGGTCGATTCACGAACCTATAACAAATATGTATATATATATATCAAAGTATGTTCAAAATATATTTACAATATTTTTAATACGTTTTGCTATTTTAAGTTTATTAAGTCAGCTGTCCTCGTTAGTAACCTACAACTAGTTGTCCACAGTTAGATGTACAGAAAATAAAGCAATATATATTATCTTGAATCAATCCACGACCTCGTGTATACAAGCCTCAGGCTAGATCACAACTCAAAGTATATATAATATTTTGGAATCAACCTCAACCCTGTATAGCTAACTCCAATATTACTGCATATAGAGTGTCTATGGTTGTTCCGAAATATATATATAGATGGGTCGATATGATATGTCAAAATATTGTATTCGTGTCTATGGTATCTCAAGATTACATAATATATTAGAATACATGTATAATACAATATGAGTAGGCTAGGATATGATTAATATAGATTTGTTACCAATTTTCACGTAGCTACAACAAGAAAAATTATCCAATCTTGTTTTACCCATAACTTCTTCGTTTTAAATCCGTTTTGAGTGTTTCAAGTTGCTATGGTTTCATATTGAAATTAAGTTTATAAATATAAACATAAAAATATAAGTTTATAGTCAGAAATACACGTTACAAGTCGTTTTTGTAAAGGTAGTCATTTCAGTCGAAAGAACGACGTATAGATGACCATTTTGGAAAACATACTTCCACTTTGAGTTTAACCATGATTTTTGGATATAGTTTCATGTTCATAAGAAAAATCATTTTCCCATAAGAACAAATTTTAAATCAAAGTTTATCATAGTTTTTAATTAACTAACCCAAAACAGCCCGCGGTGTTACTACGACGGCGTATATCCGGTTTTACGGTGTTTTTCGTGTTTCCAGGTTTTAAATCATTAAGTTAGCATATAATATAGATATAGAGCATGTTTTTAGTTGATTTTAAAAGTCAAGTTAGAAGGATTAACTTTATTTGCGAACAAGTTTAGAATTAACTAAACTATATTCTAGTGATTACAAGTTTAAATCTTCGAATAAGATAGTTTTATATGTACGAATTGAATGATGTTATGAACATCATTACTACCTTAATTTTAGTAGGTAAACCTACTGAAAATGAGAAAAATAGATCTAGCTTCAAAGGATCCTTGGATGGCTTGAAAGTTCTTGAAGCAGAATCATGACACAAAAACAAGTTCAAGTAAGATTTCCACTCGAAATAAGATTGTTATAGTTATAGAAATTGAATCAAAGTTTGAATATGAGTATTACCTTGTATCAGAAAGATATCTTACTGTAAATAAGAAAGATTTCTTGAGGTTGGATGATCACTTTACAAGATTGGAAGTAAGCTAGCAAACTTGGAAGTATTCTTGATTTTATGAAACTAGAACTTATAGAATTTATGAAGAACACTTAGAACTTGAAGATAGAACTTGAGAGAGATCAATTAGATGAAGAAAATTGAAGAATGAAAGTGTTTGTAGGTGATTTTGGTCGTTGGTATATGAATTAGATATAAAGGATGTGTAATTTTGTTTACTTGTAAATAAGTCATGAATCATTACTAATATTTTTGTAATTTTATGAGATATTTCATGCTAGTTTCCAAATGATGTTTCCCACATGTGTTAGGTGACTCACAAGGGCTGCTAAGAGCTAATCATTGGAGTTTATATACCAATAGTAAATACATTTAGAAGCTAGGTATTGTACGAGTACGAATACGAGTGCATACGAGTAGAATTGTTGATGAAAATAAATGACGATGTAATTGTAAGCATTTTTGTTAATTAGAAGTACTTTGATAAGTGTCTTGAAGTCTTTCAAAAGTGTATGAATACATATTAAAACACTACATGTATATACATTTTAACTGCGTTAAGTCATCGTTAGTCGTTACATTTAAGTGTTGTTTTGAAACCTTTAGGTTAACGATCTTGTTAAATGTTGTTAACCCATTGTTTATTATATCTAAAGAGATGTTAAGTTATTACATTATCATGATATTATGATGTATTAATATATCTTAATATGATATATATACAATTAAATGTCGTTACAACGATAATCGTTACATATATGCCTCGTTTCAAAATCCTTAAGTTAGTAGTCTTGTTTTTACTATGTAGTTCATTGTTAATATACTTAATTATATGTTTACTTATCATAATACCATGTTAACTATATATATATATATATATATATATACATATATATATATATATATATATATACATATATATATATATATATATATATATATATATATATATATATCCATATATATGACATCATATAGTTTTTACAAGTTTTAACGTTCGTGAATCACCGGTCAACTTGGGTGGCCAATTGTTTATATGAAACCTATTTCAATTAATCAAGTCTTAACTAGTTTGATTGCTTAACATGTTGTAAACACTTAATCATGTAAATAACAATTTTATTTAATATATATAAACATGGAAAAGTTCGGGTCACTACAGTACCTACTCGTTAAATAAATTTCGTCCCGAAATTTTATGCAGTTGGAGGTGTTGACGTATCTTCTGGAAATAAGTGCGGGTATTTCTTCTTCATCTGATCTTCTCATTCCTAGGTGAACTTGGGTCCTCTACGAGCATTCCATCGAACCTTAACAATTGGTATCTTGTTTTGCTTAAGTCTTTTAACCTCACGGTCCATTATTTCGACAGGTTTTTCGATGAATTAAAGTTTTTCGTTGATTTGGATTTCGTCTAATGGAATAGTGAGATCTTCTTTAGCAAAACATTTCTTCAAATTCGAGACGTGGAAAGTGTTATGTACAGCCGCGAGTTATTGAGGTAACTCAAGTCGGTAAGCTACTGGTCCGACACGATCAATAATCTTGAATGGTCCAATATAGCTTGGATTTAATTTCCCTCTTTTACTAAATCGAACAACGCCTTTCTAAGGTTCAACTTTAAGCATGACCATCTCTCCAATTTCAAATTCTATATCTTTCCTTTAAATGTCAGCGTAGCTCTTTTGTCGACTTTGGGCGGTTTTCAACCATTGTTGAATTTGGATGATCTTCTCGGTAGTTTCTTATATTATCTCCGGACCCGTAATCTGTCTATCCCCCACTTCACTCCAACAAATCGGAGACCTGCACTTTCTACCATAAAGTGCTTCAAACAGTGCCATCTCAATGCTTGAATGGTAGCTGTTGTTGTAGGAAAATTCTGCTAACGGTAGATGTCGATCCCAACTATTTCCGAAATCAATAACACATGCTCGTAGCATGTCTTAAAGCATTTGTATTGTCCTTTCGCTCTTCCCATCAGTTTGTGGATGATAGGCAGTACTCATGTCTAGACGAGTTCCTAATGCTTGCTGTAATGTCTGCCAGAATCTTGAAATAAATCTTCCATCCCTATCAGAGATAATAGAGATTGGTATTCCATGTTTGGAGACGACTTCCTTCAAATACCGTTGTGCTAACTTCTCCATCTTGTCATCTTCTCTTATTGGCAGGAAGTGTGCTGATTTGGTGAGACGATCAACTATTACCCAAATAGTATCAAAACCACTTGCAGTCCTTGGCAATTTAGTGATGAAATCCATGGTAATGCTTTCCCATTTCCATTCAGAGATTTCGGGTTGTTGAAGTAGACCTGATGGTTTTTGATGCTCAGCTTTGACCTTAGAACACGTCAAAAATTCTCCTACATATTTAGCAACATCGGCTTTCATACCCGACCACCAAAAATGTTTCTTGAGATCCTTGTACATCTTCCCCGTTCCAGGATGTATTGAGTATCTAGTTTTATGAGCTTCTCTAAGTACCATTTCTCTCATATCTTTAAATTTTGGTACCCAAATTCTTTCAACCCTATACCGGGTTCCGTCTTTCCAAATATTAAGATGCTTCTCCGATCCTTTGGGTATTTCATCCTTTAAATTTCCTTCTTTTAAAACTCCTTGTTGTGCCTCCTTTATTTGAGTAGTAAGGTTATTGTGAATCATTATATTCATAGCTTTTACTCGAATGGGTTCTCTGTCCTTTCTGCTCAAGGCGTCGGCTACCACATTTGCCTTCCCCGGGTGATAACGAATCTCAAAGTCGTAATCATTCAATAATTCAATCCACCTGCGCTGCCTCATGTTCAGTTGTTTCTGATTAAATATGTGTTGAAGACTTTTGTGGTCGGTATATATAATACTTTTAACCCCATATAAGTAGTGCCTCCAAGTCTTTAATGCAAAAAACAACCGTGCCTAATTCCAAATCATGCGTCGTATAATTCTGCTCGTGAATCTTCAATAGTCTAGACGCATAAGCAATTACTTTCGTTCGTTGCATTAATACACAGCCGAGACCTTTCTTTGAGGCGTCACAATATATCACAAAATCATCATTCCCTTCAGGTAATGACAATATAGGTGCCGTAGTTAACTTTTTCTTTAACAATTGAAACACTTTTTCTTGTTCATCTTTCCATTCAAATTTCTTCCCTTTATGCGTTAATGTAGTCAAGGGTTTTGCTATTCTGGAAAAGTCTTGGATGAACCTTCTGTAGTAACCAGCCAGTCCTAAAAATTGGCGTATATGCTTCAGAGTTTTCGGGGTTTCCCACTTTTCAACGGTTTCAATCTTTGCTGGATCAACCTGAATACCTTCTTTGTTCACTATGTGACCGAGAAATTGAACTTCTTCCAACCAAAATGCACACTTTGAAAACTTAGCGTACAGTTTTTCCTTCCTTAACAACTCTAGCACTTTTCTCAAATGTTATTCATGCTCTTGGTCATTCTTTGAGTAAATAAGTATGTCATCGATGAAAACAATGACAAACTTGTCAAGGTATGGTCCACACACTCGGTTCATGAGGTCCATGAACACAGCTGGTGCATTGGTCAACCTAAACGGCATAACCATAAACTCGTAATGACCGTAACGCGTCCTAAAAACAGTCTTTGGAATATCATCCTCCTTCACCCGTATTTGATGATACCCAGAACGTAAATCAATCTTCGAATAAACCGACGAGCCTTGTAGTTGATCAAATAAGTCATCGATTCTCGGTAGTGGGTAGTGGTTCTTGATGGTAAGTTTGTTCAACTCTCGATAGTCGATACACAACCTAAATGTACCATCCTTCTTCTTGACAAACAAAACAGGATCTCCCCATGGTGATGTACTTGGTCGAATGAAACTACGCTCTAAAAGTTCTTATAACTGACTTTGTAATTCTTTCATTTCGCTGGGTACGAGTCTGTATGGAGCACGAGCTATTGGTGCAGCTCCTGGTACAAGATCTATTTGAAATTCAACGGATCGATGTGGGGGTAATCCCGGTAATTCTTTCAGAAATACATTGGGAAATTCTTTTGCGACGGGAACATCACTGATGTTCTTTTCTTCAGGTTTAACTTCCTTGATGTGTGCTAGAATGACGTAACAACCTTTTCTTATTAGTTTTTGTGCCTTCAAACTTCTAATAAGATTTAATTTCACATTGTTCTTTTCTCCGTACACCATTAAAGGTTTTCCCTTTTCACGCATAATGCGAATCGCATTTTTGTAACAAACAACCTCTGCTCTCACCTTTTTCAACCAGTCCATGCCAATTATTACATCAAAACTCCCTAACTCGACTGGTATTAAATCAATTTTAAACGTTTCATCCCCCAGTTTAATTTCTCTATCCCGACATATATTATCTGCTGAAATTAATTTACCGTTTGCTAATTCGAGTAAAAATTTACTATCCAAAGGCGTCAATGGGCAACTTAATTTAGCACAAAAATCTCTACTCATATAGCTTCTATCCGCACCCGAATCAAATAAAACATAAGCAGATGTATTGTCAATAAGAAACGTACCCGTAACAAGCTCTGGGTCTTCCTGCGCTTCTGCCGCATTAATATTGAAAACTCTTCCACAGCCTTGCCCATTAGTATTCCCTTGGTTTGGGCAATTTCTAATAATGTGGAACGGTTTTCCACATTTATAACAAACTACTTCGACATTATTTGTTCCAACCTTATTTATTTCTTTATTTTTGTTGTTCTTTGGTCCGTAAATCTCACATTTTGCCGCGCCATGACCACTTCTCTTACACTTGGTGCAAACTGTTGTGCAAAACACATTCGAATGGTACTCTGCACACCTGAAGCATGGTTGTTTCTGTTGTTTGTTGTTATTGAGGTTGTTGTTGGGATTGTTATTGTTGTTGAAACGGTTGTTGTAGTTGTTGTTGTTGTTGTTGAGATGTTTGTTGTAGTTATTGTTAGGATTGCGGTTATTGTTGCGATTGTTGTTGCGGTTATGGTTGTAATTGTTATTGTTGTTGTACTGGTGACTCTTGTCACCGTTTTCCTCCCACTTCCTCTTGAGTTGTTTCATGTTGGCTTCTTCAGCCGCCTGTTATTTAATTCTCCCCTAAATCTGATTTATGAGTTTATGAGCCATTCGACTTGCCTTCTGTATGGAAGCGGGCTCGTGTGAACTCACATCTTCTTGAATCCTTACTGGTAACCCTTTTACAAACGCGTCGATCTTCTCTTCTTCATCTTCGAACGCTCCCGGACACAATAGGCACAACTCTGTGAATCGTCGTTCATATGTGGTAATGTCGAATCCTTGTGTTCGTAACTCTCTAAGTTTTACCTTGAGCTTATTGACTTCATTTCTAGGACGGTACTGCTCGTTCATCAATTGCTTGAATGCCGACCACGGTAGTGAGTAAGCAGCATTTTGTCCTACCTGTTCAAGATAGGTGTTCCACCACGTTAACGCAGTACCTGTGAAGGTATGCGTAGCGTACTTAACTTTATCCTCTTTAGTACACTTATGGCAATTAACGATTCGACCTTCTCGGTCCACTGTTTTAATCCAATTGGTCCTTCGGTTCCATCAAATTCCAAAGGTTTGCAGGCAGTGAATTCTTTGTAGGAGCATCCTACACGATTTCTTGTGGAATTAGTTCCACTGCTAGATCCAGAGTTATTGTTATTTTGCATCGCAGCCTGTACTGCGGCTATGTTTGTTGCAAGGAAAACACGGAAGTCTTCCTCGCTCATGTTCAAATTCTGACGAGTCGCCGGTGCCATTTCCTTAAAAAATAGCCCAAAAGAATTGAGTTAATCATATAGAATTTAAGAGTAGTCAATAGTATTTCGTAGCATAATATGAACTTATTTATAAAAGCTTTTTCTTCATATTAGCATTTTATAGTTTTAATTCGGGTAGTACCTACCCGTTAAGTTCATACTTAGTAGCTATTATACAATTCAACTACTACGATTCTATATGAAAAACTTATTACAATAATATTTCGCGTTCAAACTTTTATACAATATTTACAAACATACAATACCACTATTATACATATAGGATGAAATATAGCACATAATAACTTGCTACACGGCAGCTATAAAGGTAATTCTAATTAATACGCAAGTTGTTCAGCAAAGGCAATAAAGACACGTAATTCATAAGTCCAGAAACAGGTCATGCATTCTGGTTTTACTAAAACGACTTCCCATCCTTGATCTTATGGAAAGTAACCATTATGACCATTGGCTATGCAGCATGTTGTAATGTCGTCAAAAGGACGAGGGTTTCGTAATGCCCAACAGCCTCGTAGCAATCTAAAAACCTTGTTTCTTACCCCAACTACTGAGTCCGTCACTTGTGGGAATGTTTCATTTAATAGTTGTAATCCGATGTTCTTTTTCTCACTTTGGTGAGAAGTGAACATCACTAACCCGTAAGCATAACATGCTTCTTTATGTTGCATGTTAGAAGCTCTTTCTAATTCACGAAATCCTATGTTGGGATATGTTGAGTCAAAATAGGTTCTTAACCCGTAGTGAAAAATTGCATTTGGGTTCCCCGCATTTAATGCTTTAAAGAAAACACGGCGTAACTTACGGTCTCCTCAATGTGATATACCCCACCTATCAAAGGAAAGCCTTTTATAAACTAAGGCATTTCTGGAAAGTCTTTCAAATGTTTGACAACTTAATTTCGCTATAACTAATTGTGGTAATGAATTCTGACCGACTCGACAAGATTTCATCAATCATATCCTCTGGTAAGTCTTTTAAAATATTCGGTTGTTTACCCTTAACGTGCATTTTGTGTTTTTATACTGTAAAAATAGACGAGGGTTAGATTCATAAAAGATAATTAACAAACAATACAAGCAATTTTACATTTATCAAAAAAGCACAAGCACACTGTATTACATATATTACACAACATGATTACAACTCTTTAATCCGACTCACTCGTTTCTTCTTCTTCGGACTTGGTTCGTTTTGCTAATTTCCTAGGGATATATGATGCTCCCATAATACGAGCTGTTATTTTCCACAATGGTTTAGAAAAACCTGGTGGTTTAGAGGTTCCCGGGTTATTGTTACATTTTAGGAAATACGGACGTTGCCGATACATATAAAGTTTATCGGGGTTGGAATCAGGTTTCTCTATTTTTATACCTTTTCCCTTATTATTTTCTTTTGCTTTATTAAATTGGGTCGAGGTAATTTCTATAACATCATCGGAATCCTCATCGGGATCCGATTCATCAGAAAATTGGTAATCTTCCCAATATTTTGCTTCCTCGGCGGAAACACCATTGACCATTATTGACTTTGGTCCGTTGGTTGAGGATTTTCTTTTATTTAACCGATTTACTGTAGGTATCAATATTTCTTCCTCCGGAACCTCTTCTTCTTCTTCCGGTTCTTCCTCTTCTGGTTCCTCCTCTTCCGGTTCCTCTTCTTCCGGTTCCTCCTCTTCCGGTTCCTCTTCTTCCGGTTCCTCTTCTTCCGGTTCCTCTTCGAGAATTTGTGAATCTTCCCAAAGTATATTCGACTCTTCATTATTTTTAGGTGAGTCGATGGGATTTGTACTAGAGGTAGACATCTATCACACAATATCAAACACGTTAAGAGATTAATATATCACATAATATTTACATGTTAATAATATATAGTTTCCAACAAAAAAGTTAAGCAATCGTTTTTTTTTGAAGAAAAACACGGTCGAAGTTCAGACTCACTAATGCATCCTAACAAACTCGGTAAGACACACTAATGCAAAAATTTTGGTTCTCTAAGACCAACGCTCAGATACCAACTGAAATGTCCCGTTCATATTGATTATAAATGTTCCATATTAATTGATTTCGTTGCGAGGTTTTGACCTCTATATGAGACGTTTTTCAAAGATTGCAGTCGTTTATAAAACAAACCATAACCTTTATTTTATCAACAAGGTTAATAAGACACCACTTAGATTATCCAGAAATGATAATCTAACAAATATCACACTTACACACCACCAATACATATTGGTTTACAAATATTAATATGTTACAACAAAATAAATCTCGAATGCAGTTTTAAACAATATTATACAAGCATGCTGACACCAAATCTTGTCCATATAATGGCATGCAACAGCGGAAGCTCTTAATAATCACTTGAGAATAAACATGCTTTAAACGTCAACAAAAATATTAGTGAGTTATAGGTTTAACCTATATTTATCAAATCGTAATAATAGACCACACGATTTCATATTTCAATATACATCCCATAAATAGAGATAAAAATCATTCATATGGTGAACACCTGGTAACCGACCTTAACAAGATGCATATAGAATATCCCCTATCATTCCGGGACTCCCTTCGGACATGATGAATTCGAAGTACTAAAGCATCCGGTACTTTGGATGGGGCTCGTTGGGCCCAATAGATCTATCTTTAGGATTCGCGTCAATTAGGGTGTCTGTTCCCTAATTCTTAGATTACCAGACTAAAAAGGGGCATATTCAGTTTAATAATCCAGCCATAGAATGTAGTTTCATTTACTTGTGTCTATTTTGTAAAACATTTTATAAAACTGCATGTATTCTCATCCCAAATTATTAGATTTTAAAAGTGGGACTATAACTCACTTTCATAGATTTTTACTTCGTCGGGAAGTAAGACTTGGCCATTGGTCGATTCACGAACCTATAACAAATATGTATATATATATCAAAGTATGTTCAAAATATATTTACAACATTTTTAATACGTTTTGCTGCTTTAAGTTTATTAAGTCAGCTGTCCTCGTTAGTAACCTACAACTAGTTGTCCACAGTTAGATGTACAGAAAATAAAGCAATATATATTATCTTGAATCAATCCATGACCTCGTGTATACAAGCCTCAGGTTAGATCACAACTCAAAGTATATATAATATTTTGGAATCAACCTCAACCCTGTATAGCTAACTCCAACATTACTGCATATAGAGTGTCTATGGTTGTTCCGAAATATATATATATAGATGGGTCGATATGATATGTCAAAACATTGTATTCGTGTCTATGGTATCCCAAGATTACATAATATATTAGAATACATGTATAATACAATATGAGTTAGCTAGGATATGATTAATATAGATTTGTTACCAATTTTCACGTAGCTACAACAAGAAAAATTATCCAATCTTGTTTTACCCATAACTTCTTCGTTTTAAATCCGTTTTGAGTGTTTCAAGTTGCTATGGTTTCATATTGAACTTAAGTTTATGAATCTAAACATAAAAAATATAAGTTTATAGTCAGAAATATAGGTTACAAGTCGTTTTTGTAAAGGTAGTCATTTCAGTCGAAAGAACGACGTCTAGATGACCATTTTGGAAAACATACTTCCACTTTGAGATTAACCATGATTTTTGGATATAGTTTCATGTTCATAAGAAAAATCATTTTCCCAGAAGAAAAACTTTTAAATCAAAGTTTATCATAGTTTTTAATTAACTAACCCAAAACTGCCCGCGGTGTTACTACGACGGCGTATATCCAGTTTTACGGTGTTTTTCTTGTTTCCAGGCTTTAAATCATTAAGTTAGCATATCATATAGATATAGAACATGTGTTTAGTTGATTTTAAAAGTCAAGTTAGAAGGATTAACTTTATTTGCGAACAAGTTTAGAATTAACTAAACTATGTTCTAGTGATTACAAGTTTAAATCTTCGAATAAGATAATTTTATATGTATGAATCGAATGATGTTATGAACATCATTAATACCTTAATTTTAGTAGGTAAACCTACTGGAAATGATAAAAATATATCTAGCTTCAAAGGATCCTTGGATGGCTTGAAAGTTCTTGAAGCAGAATCATGACACGAAAACAAGTTCAAGTAAGATTTCCACTCGAAATAAGATTGTTATAGTTATAGAAATTGAATCAAAGTTTGAATATGAGTATTATCTTGTATTAGAAAGATATCTTACTGTAAATAAGAAATATTTCTTGAGGTTGGATGATCACTTTACAAGATTGGAAGTAAGCTAGCAAACTTGGAAGTATTCTTGATTTTATGAAACTAGAACTTATAGAATTTATGAAGAACACTTAAAACTTGAAGATAGAACTTGAGAGAGATCAATTAGATGAATAAAATTGAAGAATTAAAGTGTTTGTAGGTGTTTTTGGTCGTTGGTATATGGATTAGATATAAAGGATGTGTAATTTTGTTTACTTGTAAATAAGTCATGAATGATTACTAATATTTTTGTAATTTTATGAGATATTTTATGCTAGTTGCCAAATGATGGTTCCTAAATGTGTTAGGTGACTCAAAAGGGCTACTAAGCGCTGATCATTAGAGTGTTTATACCAATAGTAAATACATTTAGAAGCTGGGTATTATACGAGTACGAATACGAGTGCATACGAGTAGAATTGTTGATGAAAATGAATGAGGATATAATTGTAAGCATTTTTCTTAAGTAGAAGTACTTTGATAAGTGTCTTGAAGTCTTTCAAAAGTGTATGAATACATATTAAAACACTACATGTATATACATTTTAACTGAGTCGTTAAGTCATCGTTAGTCGTTACATGTAAGTGTTGTTTTGAAACCTTTAGGTTAACGATCTTGTTAAATGTTGTTAACCCATTGTTTATTATATCTAAAGAGATGTTAAATTATTACATTATCATGATATTATGATGTATTAATATATCTTAATATTATATATATACGATTAAATGTCGTTACAACGATAATCGTTACATATATGCCTCGTTTCGAAATCCTTAAGTTAGTAGTCTTGTTTTTACATATGTAGTTCATTGTTAATATACTTAATGATATGTTTACTTATCATAATACCATGTTAACTATATATATATCCATATATATGACATCATATAGTTTTTACAAGTTTTAACGTTCGTGAATCACCGGTCAACTTGGGTGGTCAATTGTCTATATGAAACATATTTCAATTAATCAAGTCTTAAAAAGTTTGATTGCTTAACATGTTGGAAACACTTAATCATATAAATAACAATTTCATTTAATATATATAAACATGGAAAAGTTCGGGTCACTACAATGAACACAACCGCACGGTTGCAGGTTGCAACCGCACGGTTGCAGTTTGCAACCGCACGGTTGCGTGGTGTAACCGTACAGATACAAGTGTAATCGTACGGATGCAGCAGTGTTGTGCAACCAGGCTAGAAACTTACAACCGCACGGTTACATATTGTAACCGTACGGATGGAGGCTGCAATCGTACGGATGCATGTGCAACCATACGGATGTAGATCATGTAGAGACCCGTCCTAATCCATCTGGACGAGTACATTACAATTAGTTACATCGTGAGGTACTTGACCTATATATGATACATTTTACAAATATTGCATTCGTTTTTAAAAGACAAACTTTCATTACATCGAAAGTTGACGGCATGCATTCCATTTCATAATATATCCAACTATAATTGACTTAATAATAATCTTGATGAATTCAACGACTCCAATACAACGTCTTTTGAAATATGTCATGAATGACTCCAAGTAATATCTCTAAAATGAGCAAATGCACAGCGGAAGATTTCTTTCATACCTGAGAATAAACATGCTTTAAAGTATCAACCAAAAGGTTGGTGAGTTCATTAGTTTATCATCAATATTCATTTCAATCATTTTTATAGACCACAAGATTTTCATTTCTATTTCTCATAAATAAACATTCCATACATAGAGATAAAAATCATTCATATGGATTGAACACCTGGTAACCGACATTAACAAGATGCATATAGAATATCCCCATCATTCCGGGACTCCCTTCGGACATGATAAAATCGAAGTACTAAAGCAGTTCAAATTCTCTGACTGGGGCTTGTTAGTGCCCATAGATCTATCTTTAGTATTCGCGTCAATTAGTAGACTGGTTTACTAATTCTTAGGCTACCAAGAAAAAAGGGGCATATTTGATTTCGATCATTCAACCATAGAATGTAGTTTCTGGCCTCTTTGCTCGGATCCGGGGTCTCCAGACCATAACCCATGTGTGATGACCCGGGAATTTCCGACCAAATTTAAACTTAATCTTATTATGATTTTGACACGATAAGCAAAGTCTGTAATGATGAGTCTCAGAAATTTTGAACTGTTTCATATAATCAATTACCCTTCGACTGTTCTCGACGATTCACGAACAATTAATTGTAAATAAATAGGTGTGTATGTATACATAAATAATAATTTGACATATAATTTGAAGTATTATATGTTGTTGTTATTAAAAAATTAATAAAATAAAAATAGGATATTATAATAATTATTATTTTAAAATATATCTCTATATATAAATAAAGTATATTAAAAATAAATATTAAACGATTTTAATACTCGTTTGTTGTTCAGATTGTTATTAAGTAAGTTAAATTCAAACTTATGTAATTTTAAAATAAACGGTGATACGAAAATGAGCTCTATAAATTTTAGGTTATTAAATGTATTTAGGAACCATTTGTTGAATTTTAAGACTTTTATATATTACTTGGGGTTGGAAGTGAGCAATTAATTTAATTTTTTGTTTAATAGTTAATGACCAAATTTTATACCATAATGACCTAAATAATTAAAGAAACTTGATATAAAAATTTGAATTTTTTTTCGAAGACTTTTAATCATCACTAATTTATCAACGGAGCACGAAATATAGTCCGTAGAGAACTGTCGGTAGAATTTACACTGAAAGGCTGCTAATATAATTATTATCATTTCATGATTGCACGTTTTCTATGTTTATATTCACATATATATTCTGTATTCTATTGTTTTGTTGACTAATGATACAAGTAAATTATTCCAATTCATTATTGTCCAACATCAATCACATCTAATAATATATGTATATACTTACATAAAGCTTAAACAAACAAAATCTCATTTTCTTTAAATATAGATACATGTTGGTTAGTAATATACTTTCTCTTAGCAATCTCTATCTATCACTATCTATTCTATTTTTCTATCTTAATATATATTACACATTCACTGAATCACTTAATATTTGAATGAAAACAAATCCCATCACTATCCTAGTCTTCCTTTTCTCTTCCTCCTTTCTTTCTTTTTGCACGATACCCTGCTCCACTTGCACTACTACCCTCTTGTTTGTACACTAGCTTGAAAGTTATAAATAAAGATCACCTTTATCAAACATGCAACTATCGAAACCAAACTGAAACCCAAAATGTCTCACTTACTTTCGTGTTATTGCCATTCACTAGTACCTACACAATATCATCGAGCAAGAAAAAAAAAATCATCAAAACCATAACTGGATGATCGACTGCTGCAGTCCAACCCAAATACCCATCGAAATACATTTGAACTCTGCTTCAAACAAGACCTTAACTCATATCCTTTCAGCAAATCTGCAATAACATATAAAATCTCTAATCAACTTTACAATATTTCGACTTGTTACACAATTTAGTGAAGTTGATTATAAAGATCCAAGATTTGATTAAACCACAAGATACTAGACCAAACCAAAGTAAATTATCATTTGTTACATTGACAACGAACGACTAAGTTCAAGATGGCAACCTTTATCTGTTTACTCATGAACAGATCGACGAAGTATGTTTTAATAAAGGAAAATGTAACAAAAGAACTGGCCAATGAGTCAACCTGTTTGACCAGGCATAACAGTTGACCATCTTGACCCAAAATCCATTCTAACACTCCTAAGATACGCACGGCTTACCTCTCTGAAGGAATGAACCTCACTTCCCCAAAGCCAAGCATCACAGCCGCATCTTGGGCACTCCATATATCGTTTCTATGGTCATCACCTACATGGACTGCATCCTCAGGTTCTATTCCTAATAACTCGCACACTTTTAGAAATATAGTAGGATTTGGTTTCTCAGCTGCAACCTAATCAATATGGGCCATTATGACAATGTATATACACACAACCACTAATCCATCGTTAAATTTAAATTAAAACATGTTATTGAGCTTATGTAAATTGGGGGTTAAGAAACTGCTATTATAGTTTCTGTTTTGGGTCAATCTATCACAACCATTAGAATCACCACCTACCATCACCTTCAAAACAACACTCAATCACCACTCACTCTTATGAAACTCCTACTGCTATGTGTTATGATCAGCTAACACCAAAGAACCAACCCAATCACTTCTGTTCCTAATGTCTGATCACCTCCAGCTTCTGCTACTAAATAGCTATTTCTAAACCACCATGAACACCCTTATCAAAACCTATTTAGCCGATCACATATGACTGCCACTTAATTGTTATTCAATCAAATAACCCATACCACTATTGTGTTATATTTTGCTATTACTGCAATTAAACCGAAACAACAAGCAATTCATTAATTATAATCGATTATCACTAAACCTATCAAGAACACCCTTCAATAACGTTCATGCTCGATCCAAAATAAATAAATGAAATACAGAATATATATACATTTAGAGGGATGAAGGAAATTAAGTAAAAGAAATCAATGAATCAATTACCTATTTCACCAATTAATGAATCAATTACTTGATTGATTGATGAAGGATAATGATTAACGAGGAAGAAGAAGACGGGTGACGATTTTAAACGAGAATGATGATGAATCGATGACCGGATGTTCATCGATGATTGCTGTTCATTTGATCTGTTAATAATGATGATGATTGTTGTTTGATTGTGCGAAAATGATACCAAATTGTTCTCTGCGTTTTGCTCCTGCTATTATCGATCTGGTTTTTCTTGCTGTCTAGGAACCCCACACGCTTTAGGGTATAATTATTATATTATAATTATCTTTATTATTATTATTATTATTATTATTATTATTATTATTATTATTATTATTATTATTATTATTATTATTATTATTATTATTATTAGCATTATTATTATTATTATTAATACAAAGATTATTAATATTATTATTATTATCACTATTAACATATATCATATTACTATTATTATAAGTATTAATTGTATTATCAATACTATTTTTAACATTATTATTGTTATTTTTATCATTATTATTATTATTACAATTATTATTTTAGTATTATCATAATTATTAATTTAACAAACAAAAGATATTTATATAAAAATAAAGTTATTATATATCATAAATATATATAATGTAATATTTTAATATAAAAATAACATAAATATATATATATATATATATACATATATATATATATATATATATATATATATATATATATATATATATATATACATATATATATATACATATATATATATATATACATATATATATACATATATATATATATATATATACATATATATATATATATATATACATATATATATATATATATATATATATATATATATATATATATATATATATATATATATATATATATATATATATATATATATATATATATATATATATATATATATATATATATATATATATAATATTTGAAATAACAAATACATCACTATTTTTAAATAACTAATATATTATATAATTACTATATATAAACTAATTTGATTATTAATACATGTTAATTATATGTTTTAATATAAATAATTAATATAGGTTCGTGAATCCAAGGCCAACCCTGCATTGTTCAATATCGTCATATGTATTTTTACTACAAAATACAGTATTGTGAGTTTCATTTGCCCTCTTTTACTCTTTATGTTTTTGGGCTGAGAATACATGCAAATGCTTTATTAACTGTTTTACAATATTTATATGCGTGAGTTTCATTATTCCCTTTTTAAGTGCTTTTGCAATATATTTTTTTGGGACTGAGAATACATGCGCTGCTTTTATAAATGTTTTACGAAATGGACACAAGTGATCGAAACTACATTCTATGGTTGGATTATCTAATCGAATATGCCCCTTTTTATTAAGTCTGGTAATCTAAGAATTAAGGAACAGACACCCTAATTGACGCGAACTCTAAAGATAGATCTATCGGGCCCAACAAGCCCCATCCAAAGTACCGGATGCTTTAGTACTTCGAAACTTATATCATGTCTGAAGGAGGATCCCGGAATGATGGGGATATTCTTAAATACATATTGTGAATGTCGGTTACCAGGTGTTCAATCCATATGAATGATATTTTTGTCTCTATGCATGGGACGTATGTTATGAGAAATGGAAATATGAAAACTTGTGGTATATTAAAATTATGAAATGATTATTTATGTTAAACTAATGAACTCACCAACCTTTTGGTTGACACTTGAAAGCATGTTTATTCTCAGGTATGAAAGAAGTCTTCCGCTGTGCAAATTGTTCATTTTAAAGATATTACTTGGAGTCATTCATGACATATTTCAAAAGATGTTGCATTCGAGTCATTGAGTTCATCAAGATTATTATTAATTCAATTATAGTTAGATATGTTATGAAATGGTATGCATGTCGTCAACTTTAGATGTAATGAAAGTTTGTCTTTTCAAAACGAATGCAATGTTTGTAAAATGTATCATATAGAGGTCAAGTACCTCGCAATGTAATCAACTATTGTGAATCGTTTATAATCGATATGGACTTCGTCCGGATGGATTAGGATGGGTCCTTTCAGTTGGTATCAGAGCAGTGGTCTTAGCGAACCAGGTCTGCATTAGCGTGTATAACTGATAAGTCGTTAGGATGCATTAGTGAGTTTGGACTTCGACCGTGTCTGCATGTCAAAAGTTTTGCTTATCATTTATAGTCGGAAATCATCTGCTTATCATCCTTAGGAAATTAACTGCTTATCATTCTTAGTCTAGACACATCTTACTGCAATCATTGCATGAATAGTGTATAGATAAAATTCGTATCTTAGCGTATCTGCTAATTCATATCTTAGCATATCTATTACTGTAGACTTTGCCTGACAACTTTCGTAGATTCCTCCGTAACTTATGGGATTTTAGTATTATATGCATATGTAAATTATGTATTGCAGGGTACTAATCTATATCCTATAATCTATTTCTTATCAAAAATCCTTCATCTGATCGTACGGGATGAATCCCTCAACCAGTTCGAGTCCCTCAGATTCCGATAGCTATTCCGATAGTTATTCCGACAGCTATTCCGATATGGATTTCCACTCGAACTCCGAAAGCAGCATAACCAGAATGAATCAAGCAATCAGTCATCCCAAATTCATCTGATGAGTTCGTAGTCGACTTAATCAATGGAGATGCGCAGAAGGTGATCCCATCCACTAACCGAATTCACCTTTTGGCGAAGAACCTGAAGCACTTACCGGCGAACCTGTTCGTAACACCATTTCACCCTCATTTCCCAAATATCTCGCCACTATTATATCATAACTTAGATTCTAAACTTTATTCATCCTCTCGTTCCGACGGACAATCATCCCGGAGTAATCGAAGAAGTCAACGAGCTTCGCGCTCGAGTAATCAATTTGGAGAACATGGTGCAAAACTTACCAGCTTCAGCAACATCACCGACACCAACCGTACCATCAGTAACAGCACCTGTATCATCAACAATCCTTGCCTCAATATCACATTCAGTACCTCGAGTACAATCATCGTTCTACGTATCGTTCTACATCAATTATCTTCGTCCTTCATGGCGATTATGTAATCTCTAATGTTTTAGAGATTATGTATTCTAGTTATAATGGTAAATCAAATGAGTTTAATATCATATTAACTCATTAAATCCATGATTACATCTGAAGAATATATATATATATATATATGTATATATGTTTTCATAAAGATTGTAATTAAAAATTCTTTTGTGCAAACTGTTAATGGTGAAAATATTTTAACAGGTAGGTAATACCCGAGGAATATTTAAATTTCACTTTAATAAGTTACACTGTACATTCTTCGAAGCTGATTCAACAGTCATTACTATCCTACTTACATCCACAGACATACGTATTCGTTCACCACAGAATAACCATTTTCCTTCAATTTCATATTTGAATTTTGACCTATCAGAATCCGACAAGTGGCATAATGAGGAAACATTGGACAAAATAAAAATTTGTTAGAAACAAATAAATTAACTATGAGAAATTCTGTTAAGAATCCACGCTAACAAAATCCTAGCTAACTGTTTCTAGCTAATTGTGGACTAATCAACTGAGGACTACCAACAATGGACAATTAAAATGAATTAAAATATTGATTATAACATATGAAACTAAACAATTCTTCAAGTTTGCCACTTGATTTCATCTTAAACCTCATTTGTATCTTGACGATTCCAATCTGCGTTCAAAACTTTCATGATTCTTCAAAACACCTCAATCGAGAGGATGATCCAACCACACGATACCTACGAAAGGAAGAACTTATAAATATGGATATACACATGAAAAACTTTCAGAAACTTAGTAAACGTTTAACATATAGCTGTGCTAATTCCTTTAGCGTTATTATTACCCAAAATACCTTTACAATCCCTTTTCCAAATTAGCTAATTTTTCACAGCTCCAGCAAGTCAACTTCGACTTTTCGTTCGAAACAACCTTATTATCACCTTGATTTATATGCATACTCTTTTATTGTTACCGAAGAACCTTTTATATCCCACCATATTATCAGCAGACGTACCAGCAACCTCGTTGCTCCTTGGCTTAAACCTCTCCGATAAATCACCATATTTATCTATTGAAACCCTATCATATACTCATCTGCATCTTGTAACGAGGACTGTCATACCAATTACCGGGAATCAATAATCAGTACTTTGAAAACTCACAGTATGTCTACATCAACAGTTATATGTATAACATTCATCTCTTAGAATTATGATCATTCATTCTGAAATTCTGGAAAGCACTCAGTCTACAAATCAATACTCTGAATGTTGAAAAGCGGAATGAAGCAGCAGAAACCGTAGACAATCGTAAATGACCTTAATCATCGGAAGTTTGATGATAAAGAATAGTATGTTGGAAAAGCTCGGAAAAGTTGGAACTGGAAAACGGATTGAGCTAACCACGAAGGAGACCAAGGACAAATACAAGGACCATACCCTATATTCAAAGAATCCAGATAATTCTGGATCCGATGAAATCTTTAGAGAATATCTTGCACCGAAGTCATGTTAAAATCGTGAGGAAAATTTTCTTAATCATCCTTCGATATTAGAAATTCCAGGATATCATAGTATTTTTCATTATAAATATCCTCCATATTTCTAAAGATATTTTCATAACTATGCTTATCTGAAATCATTAATCTCTTCGTACTATCAGTGTTACATAATATAGAAACTGTTAGTTTCTATATTCTGTAAACTTTCGAGTTTAAGATATGAATGCTATTGAAGTAATATTGGGAACTGATGCATGAGTTAGTATAATATAATGACACTTGATCAACGTGATTATATTACAGTAAGTCATGCTGAGTTTCTAAATGGAACATGATGATTCACAGATTATAACGTCATGATCTGTCATGTTACATAACTCTATCATTCTGATTAACTTCTGAACATATCAAGAAAATATATTCTTGATAGTTCTATTCTCAGTGATTCTGGTAATTTGACAAATCAAATCATGCTATTACGTTCTTTCTTGTTTAGAACATTAAACTCATTTGAAACTCCACACCTATGAATTCTGGACCGTTACTTGCAAAAAGAAAACAAAAGCATGAAGCTCCGAAATAGAAAGGGGGTATAAATCGCAGCAAATCAGAGAGAGCATTAACTGTGAATGACAATGATTATAGAAGACGGAAACAAGTACTCCAAAATATAAGAGAAAATATAAAGCCCAATGACAACACGGAGGTTTCAAACCGTGGATATTAATACGAATAGCAATATAAAGACACGGTAGAATTAAGAATAGTATTCTCCCAAGGTAAAAGTAGAAATAAGCAGATTCTTCTGGTAGAAGTTGGAAAAGTAGAATGATTGTTACGATAGTAAGGGTGAGGACAAGGATTAGAACTGGATTAAGCATTCTCACAAATCTTTTGGATGTATGAACTAAGAAATAAAGTATAGGAATGGTGAGAATAATGGAACGGAAGAGCTTAGTTTATAATGAAAACATCCGACAGAACAATTGAGACAGATGATCGCATTTAATTAAAGAGATCTTAATTTCCAAAAATCCCGAAGAATCAGATCTTATAGATTTCCTAGATTTTCTTAAATCCCTTGAATTCCGGAATTCAACCCTCTACGTCAAAAGCTATGACGCACCATATCTTCTAAATTCAACCATGACTAGTCAAAAGTTATGATGAAACTTATCTTTCTCATTTCACTATTTTATGATAACTTCATTCGTACGCTCTGCACAATCGAATCGTTTATTCTATATTAATCAATAAAGATAAAACGATATTTATCAACCCATATTCCTCATGAAAACATTTTTAATGTTAGCCATGACCACCTCATTCAAATTTCGGGACGAAATTTCTTTAACGGGTAGGTACTGTGATGACCCGGGAATTTCCGACCAAATTTAAACTTAATCTTATTATGATTTTGACACGATAAGCAAAGTCTGTAATGATGAGTCTCAGAAATTTTGAACTGTTTCATATAATCAATTACCCTTCGACTGTTCTCGACGATTCACGAACAATTAATTGTAAATAAATAGGTGTGTATGTATACATAAATAATAATTTGACATATAATTTGAAGTATTATATGTTGTTGTTATTAAAAAATTAATAAAATAAAAATAAGATATTATAATAATTATTATTTTAAAATATATCTCTATATATAAATAAAGTATATTAAAAATAAATATTAAACGATTTTAATACTCGTTTGTTGTTCAGATTGTTATTAAGTAAGTTAAATTCAAACTTATGTAATTTTAAAATAAACAGTGATACGAAAATGAGCTCTATAAATTTTAGGTTGTTAAATGTATTTAGGAACCATTTGTTGAATTTTAAGACTTTTATATATTACTTGGGGTTGGAAGTGAGCAATTAATTTAATTTTTTGTTTAATAGTTAATGACCAAATTTTATACCATAATGACTTAAATAATTAAAGAAACTTGATATAAAAATTTGAATTTTTTTTCGAAGACTTTTAATCATCACTAATTTATCAACGGAGCACGAAATATAGTCCGTAGAGAACTGTCGGTAGAATTTACACTGAATGGCTGCTAATATAATTCTTATCATTTCATGATTGCACGTTTTCTATGTTTATATTCACATATATATTCTGTATTCTATTGTTTTGTTGACTAATGATACAAGTAAATTATTCCAATTCATTATTGTCCAACATCAATCACATCTAATAATATATGTATATACTTACATAAAGCTTAAACAAACAAAATCTCATTTTCTTTAAATATAGATACATGTTGGTTAGTAATATACTTTCTCTTAGCAATCTCTATCTATCACTATCTATTCTATTTTTCTATCTTAATATATATTACACATTCACTGAATCACTTAATATTTGAATGAAAACAAATCCCATCACTATCCTAGTCTTCCTTTTCTCTTCCTCCTTTCTTTCTTTTTGCACGATACCCTGCTCCACTTGCACTACTACCCTCTTGTTTGTACACTAGCTTGAAAGTTATAAATAAAAATCACCTTTATCAAACATGCAACTATCGAAACCAAACTGAAACCCAAAATGTCTCACTTACTTTCGTGTTATTGCCATTCACTAGTACCTACACAATATCATCGAGCAAGAAAAAAAAAATCATCAAAACCATAACTGGATGATCGACTGCTGCAGTCCAACCCAAATACCCATCGAAATACATTTGAACTCTGCTTCAAACAAGACCTTAACTCATATCCTTTCAGCAAATCTGCAATAACATATAAAATCTCTAATCAACTTTACAATATTTCGACTTGTTACACAATTTAGTGAAGTTGATTATAAAGATCCAAGATTTGATTAAACCACAAGATACTAGACCAAACCAAAGTAAATTATCATTTGTTACATTGACAATGAATGACTAAGTTCAAGATGGTAACCTTTATCTGTTTACTCATGAACAGATCGACGAAGTATGTTTTAATAAAGGAAAATGTAACAAAAGAACTGGCCAATGAGTCAACCTGTTTGACCAGGCATAACAGTTGACCATCTTGACCCAAAATCCATTCTAACACTCCTAAGATACGCACGGCTTACCTCTCTGAAGGAATGAACCTCACTTCCCCAAAGCCAAGCATCACAGCCGCATCTTGGGCACTCCATATATCGTTTCTATGGTCATCACCTACATGGACTGCATCCTCAGGTTCTATTCCTAATAACTCGCACACTTTTAGAAATATAGTAGGATTTGGTTTTTCAGCTGCAACCTAATCAACATGGGCCATTATGACAATGTATATACACACAACCACTAATCCATCGTTAAATTTAAATTAAAACATGTTATTGAGCTTATGTAAATTGGGGGTTAAGAAACTGCTATTATAGTTTCTGTTTTGGGTCAATCTATCACAACCATTAGAATCACCACCTGCCATCACCTTCAAAACAACACTCAATCACCACTCATTCTTATGAAACTCCTACTGCTATGTGTTATGATCAGCTAACACCAAAGAACCAACCCAATCACTTATGTTCCTAATGTCTGATCACCTCCAGCTTCTGCTACTAAATAGCTATTTCTAAACCACCATGAACACCCTTATCAAAACCTATTTAGTCGATCACATATGACTGCCACTTAATTGTTATTCAATCAAATAACCCATACCACTATTGTGTTATATTTCGCTATTACTGCAATTAAACCAAAACAACAAGCAATTCATTAATTATAATCGATTATCACTAAACCTATCAAGAACACCCTTTAATAACGTTCATGCTCGATCCAAAATAAATAAATGAAATACAGAATATATATACATTTAGAGGGATGAAGGAAATTAAGTAAAAGAAATCAATGAATCAATTACCTATTTCACCAATTAATGAATCAATTACTTGATTGATTGATGAAGGATAATGATTAACGAGGAAGAAGAAGACGGGTGACGATTTTAAACGAGAATGATGATGAATCGATGACTGGATGTTCATCGATGATTGCTGTTCATTTGATCTGTTAATAATGATGATGATTGTTGTTTGATTGTGCGAAAATGATACCAAATTGTTCTCTGCGTTTTGCTCCTGCTATTATCGATCTGGTTTTTCTTGCTGTCCAGGAACCCCACACGCTTTAGGGTATAATTATTATATTATAATTATCTTTATTATTATTATTATTATTATTATTATTATTATTATTATTATTATTATTATTATTAGCATTATTATTATTATTATTATTATTAATACAAAGATTATTAATATTATTATTATTATCACTATTAACATATATCATATTACTATTATTATAAGTATTAATTGTATTATCAATACTATTTTTAACATTATTATTGTTATTTTTATCATTATTATTATTATTACTATTATTATTTTAGTATTATCATAATTATTAATTTAACAAACAAAAGATATTTATATAAAAATAAAGTTATTATATATCATAAGTATATATAATGTAACATTTTAATATAAAAATAACATATATATATATATATATATATATATATATATATATATATATATATATATATATATATATATATATATATATATATATATATATATATATATATATGTATAATATTTGAAATAATAAATACATCACTATTTTTAAATAACTAATATATTATATAATTACTATATATAAACTAATTTGATTATTAATACATGTTAATTATATGTTTTAATATAAATAATTAATATAGGTTCGTGAATCCAAGGCCAACCCTGCATTGTTCAATATCGTCATATGTATTTTTACTACAAAATACAGTATTGTGAGTTTCATTTGCCCTCTTTTACTCTTTATGTTTTTGGGCTGAGAATACATGCAAATGCTTTATTAACTGTTTTACAATATTTATATGCGTGAGTTTCATTATTCCCTTTTTAAGTGCTTTTGCAATATATATTTTTGGGACTGAGAATACATGCGCTGCTTTTATAAATGTTTTACGAAATGGACACAAGTGATCGAAACTACATTCTATGGTTGGATTATCTAATCGAATATGCCCCTTTTTATTAAGTCTGGTAATCTAAGAATTAGGGAACAGACACCCTAATTGACGCGAACTCTAAAGATAGATCTATCGGGCCCAACAAGCCCCATCCAAAGTACCGGATGCTTTAGTACTTCGAAACTTATATCATGTCCGAAGGAGGATCCCGGAATGATGGGGATATTCTTAAATACATATTGTGAATGTCGGTTACCAGGTGTTCAATCCATATGAATGATATTTTTGTCTCTATGCATGGGACGTATGTTATGAGAAATGGAAATATAAAAACTTGTGGTCTATTAAAATTATGAAATGATTATTTATGTTAAACTAATGAACTCACCAACCTTTTAGTTGACACTTGAAAGCATGTTTATTCTCAGGTATGAAAGAAGTCTTCCGCTGTGCAAATTGTTCATTTTAAAGATATTACTTGGAGTCATTCATGACATATTTCAAAAGACGTTGCATTCGAGTCATTGAGTTCATCAAGATTATTATTAAGTCAATTATAGTTAGATATGTTATGAAATGGTATGCATGTCGTCAACTTTAGATGTAATGAAAGTTTGTCTTTTCAAAACGAATGCAATGTTTGTAAAATGTATCATATAGAGGTCAAGTACCTCGCAATGTAATCAACTGTTGTGAATCGTTTATAATCGATATGGACTTCGTCCGGATGGATTAGGATGGGTCCTTTCACCATGCCTTGAAACAAACCGCATGATGCGTTCCGGAGTTGCCGTAGTTCTGTAATTAATGTTGCACCAATACCCAACCACAGGGCCACTGCGGTACCAATCAAAAATACGGTTGTCGCTACTGGATGACGAAATGGATTTTGGACACAACCGAATTGGTTGAGGAAAAGGAAAGCCCAGCGACCAAGCTAAAAAAAGGGGCATGCCCGCACGCCTTATTTGAGACTTCGTAAGTAAGAGAAGAAGAAGAATTTGACGCCCAAACTAAAACTCCCATTTCATTTATAAAAGTGCATGTATTCTCAGTCTCAAAAATATATATTGCAAAAGCATTTAAAAGGGGAGTAATGAAACTCACTATACAATATTTTGTAGTAAAAATTTGCATACGACGGAACCGAACAATGCAAAGTTGGCCTCGGATTCACGAACCTATATCATTTATATATATATTAACACATATAATTAACATGTAATAGTAATCAAACCAGTTTATTAATCATATAATATATTACTTATTAAAGTAGTAATGTATCTATTATTTCCCATGTTATATATATATATATATATATATATATATATATATATATATATAGGTTATTTTTATATGATATATGAAAATAGTAAATTTAGATGTACTTATGATATATGTAATAATTATATTTTTATATAACTATCTTTTGTTAAAATAATATTTATAACAATACTAAGAAAAATGTTTAATAGTACTAATAATAATAATAATAATAATAATAATAATAATAATAATAATAATAATAATAATAATAATAATAATAATAATAATAATATTTAAAAAATAATAATACTAGTAATAATAAAAATGATAATAATAATAATAATAATAATAATAATAATAATAATAATAATAATAATAATAATAATAATGGTAACCTTACCGAAATGATAATTTTAGTGATAATGAATACTAATAATAATAACTATAAAAATAATGATTTTACTAATAATAATAATAATACTAATATTTATCTTAATAATTATAATGATAAATATTGTAACGACCCGACTTTTTCGACTTGCTTTTATGCCTTGTATTTTAGCGAAACTGCGTATTTGTGCGTACTGTGCTACTTTATACTCTGGAATCTTTAAATACATGGTTTACTTTCATTTATATATTAAAACGTGCCTTAGAGTACGTAGGATACTTAACTTGATCACCGGATGCTTTATGACCGTTAGTGTCACTTAACGTTTCGAATAAACTGCAAACTGCGCACACGTTTAACTTTTGTCATAATCGGAATATTATGACTACGAAATATTAATTATTATTTTATAAAAATAATTACTTGGGTTTTTGGATGCTTAATTATGCGTAGTAATTTAATTATGCTTACTAGTTAGTCTTGTTGGAATTTCTACCTTGTTGAACTTAAGCCCACTCTACTCTAGCTAGTAGCCCATTTATTTAGCCCACTTATTAATTACTAGTGACCTAATAATAAGTAAGACAAATGCCCATTTATTAGAGGGAACATGCTAGCATTTGTGTCAAGTATTATCCTTAATGTTGCATGGGATCCTAACATAAGCACCAACTTTAGACAACCATTAACCAAAAAGAAAACTTTTATCCCCCTTGTCCCCCCTCCTAATTCACGGCCACCATCACCACCCTCACCCCTCATTCACCTATAAATACTAGCCTCATTCCATCCATTTTACACTTGCTTTAATTTGTAATTCACACACACTCACTCTCTAATTCTCTCTAGTTCTTTCTCTCTCTAAAAGTGTAAGTATTTTGAATTTTACTTCTTCTTCTCCATCTCATCATCACAAATTCATCATCATCATCATCATGGGTTTAGCTTTTTAGATTTTGATCTTGATTACATCTTGTAGATTCAAACATGAATTTGAATCTTTCAAGAACATGGAAGATTCAAGCTTTCTAGCTTTGAATCTTCACCTACTTTGTAGATCTATATTTTTTTAACTTTAATCTTGCTATTTTGTTATAAAGATTCAAACTTGTGTTTGTAATCTTCATGTAACTTAAAGATCCAAGCTTTATGCTTCAAGATCTTCAAGAACAACCAAGATGCAAGCTTTCTAGCTTGGATCTTCATATCTTTTGTTGGATCTAAGTTTCCTAACTTATGATCTCATTATTTTGTTATAAAGATCAAAACTTGTGTTTATGGTCTTCATATAACTTAAAGATCTAAGCTTTATGCTTCAAGTTCTTCAAGAACACTAAAGGTTCAAGCTTTCTAGCTTTGTGACCTTAAAAATTGTGTGAAAGGGATCCAAGCTCTCTAGCTTAGGGTTCCATCACTTCATTTGACTTAGATTATATTCATATTTGCTTGATTGAAGTAAAGTTTGTAGCTTTAGTTGTAAATGTAACTTGTAATTGTGTTAAGACTAAGGATATGATGTAACCTTGGTTCATCATCCATCTAAGACTCTTAAATGAGTTGTGTTCTTACTTGGTCTTAATATATTGTGTGTTGATGGTAGAATCTTGGTCAAGGTGATGCTAACCTATCAACGAGTTGTACACTTGAAGCTACAAGCATCAAGGATCAGAACCGTGATGAGCATCAAGTACTAAGAACCCCACCGGAGCACCTTACCTGTGATGCCCCGTACAAAACCATCGTGTACGAATCATCAATAACAGGATCATTACAAGGTCAAATACTATATGCAGTTTCAAAAGAAGTTTGCATTCATGAATAAAGGTGATGTCTTAACCAACATCAAATATCTTACAACAAAAGTATGCTTCAATGAACAGAAGCAATTAGTAATAGTACGTGACCCAATGGTCGTTACAAATCATTGTTTCAAAAGGTAACATAGTTTGAATGCAAATAAAACGTTTCATGCGGTGACAACTCTAACAAGCGCAGCGGGTGTCTACAAGGCATGACTAGTACAACAGCGGAAGCAAGCAAACCTTAAGCACCTGAGAAAAACATGCTTAAAAACGTCAACACAAAGGTTGTTGAGCTATAGTTAAAGTATAACAGTAATGTAAGGTAGGCCACGAGATTTCAGTGCTTCAACAGCGTTTCAAAATAGTATGAAAAGTATATGTATAACCGTGGGCACTTGGTAACTAACTTAACGTTTATCACCCCCTGAAAGTACAGTTGGCGAGTGCGTATGTTTATGAAGTATTAAACACCCGTTAAATGCTAGCGCTACAAGCCCGAATGGGGATGTCAAACCCTATGGATCCATATCTAAGATTCGTGTTCACCGGTTCAAAGACCAATGACTAAACGTTACCGAGCTAAGGGGAAAGTTTATGCCATTGTATAACCTACATATATATAAAGTTTAAGTACTCGTGCCTAGTATTTAAAACGTAAAATGCGAATGTATTCTCAGTTCCAAAAATAGTTAAAGTAAAAAGGGATGCTATAACTCACAGTGGAAAAGTAGTAGTAAAGTTGACTCGGGAAAAGTAAGCAAGTACGTTTGTACAAAAGGTCCTCAACCTAAGTCAGAAGTTATTAAGTCAGTAAATCATCCCAATAAGTTTAAATGTATGTAATTTAGGTCTTAAGTATCACCATCATTCATCATCAAACAAAAAGTATAAAGTAAGCTTCATTCTAGAAAAGAGTTTAAAACAAAGGCTGACTTCGATCAGTCGCCACGGCCTCTTTACAAACTGAATTGAGGTGGGACCAGTGGTCATGGCTCCGTATATGAGTCCTTTAGTTGTAACGACCCGACCAAATCATGTTTGACGGCGCCGTCTACTTAGGTCCCGTTACGTGGTCATAAGTCTTTAAAACAACGTTTGACCAAAAGTATGTCGCATTTATTTCCAAAGTAAAGATGTTTCAAGGTTTACAAAGTAGTTCGACAACTAGATACATAACAAAGTTTAAAGTACAATTGAAACATATGCGACACAATTTAAAAGTAGCCAAAAGACGCTCCACGTATGCATGTATACTCGATATCCAAGCAAAGCATCAAAAGTAATGAGCGGAAGCATGTATCACAAAACGTTCAAGGACCTGAGAAAAACATAGAATCTGTTAACGAAAACGTTGGTGAAATCATAGGTTTAAGTAAGTAAGTACAAATGAACCACAAGATTTGTAACATTGATATCATAGTAATACATTCCAAAAGTTTGTTTCACGAGCACCCAATTATCAATGCTTAACTTTCCTTCCATAGAACCCCATCACAATAGTGTTAGAACATACACTGTTTCACGAAAATATATTTCATTCGTAAACGGTAGCGAACCGTTTGAATGAGGGTTTGTCAAACCCATATGGATCCATACAACATAAGTTCTCGCTTACACCTGGCAAGTGTAACTAATGATAATCGAATTGAGGATTTTGTTCTAAACTAGTATGTAGAATGTTTGTTTTCCTGTACTTGTGTTCACTTAGTAAAAGAAATGTTTATGTTTTCTCATCCCAATTGTAAGTTCAAAAAGAGTAAAAGTGGGACTATGATCTCACCTTGAGTGCACGTATGAAAAGTACTTCACAAAGTAATGTGTGCGAAGGATAGTGCTAGTCTTGACCTAAACAAATAGGTTGTATCAATAACGGTAAACACGATTGGTCAAAGATGTTCAATTAGTCCTACGGCTCGTTACGACTCGATTATGTAGCATGTGAAATCAAATTGTCAAGTTTCATGCAAGATACAAGTATATAAACAAGTTAGGAAGGTTGCATAATCATTTGGTTAAGTTTGACAAAAAGTCAAACTTTGGTCGGTCAAAGTCAACGAAAAAGTCAACACGTTCGGGTCGGGTCCCGAACTATTTTTCTGAGGTTTTTAATCATGTATGAGCATGTTAGAACAAGTTACGTGTGAATCGGAGGTGCGTAGCATAGCAAACATTATTCGAAAATTGACAAAGTTGGACAGACCACTTTGGCGCGCCGCGTGGGTATATGGCGCGTCGCGCCATTACGTGTACAGAGAAATCTGGCAGTTTTTAAGTTTTATGCACGAACCTAACTTCAAACAATCACCATTTATGACCCGCAAACAACCAAAACATGTATCTTATATCATCGGAAAGGTATTTTGACAAGGAAAACAACTAAACACATTTCAACAATCACATTTACTTTTACAACAACCAAAATCACATTCAAGGCTCCTCATTAAATGCATTCAAGTTCATAAATGAAATTTGATGATTCGGCAACCAATTTACATGAATGATATGCCGTTTCGAAGGTGATCAAGCATACAATACAACCTAACACTTACAAATAACATTTCATGTCATTCAAAGCATTAAATGTTCACATTAAATTCTATCAAACCCTAACCAACAACATCAAAATCACTAATCATGTTTATGAAGTTTTCTAAGACAACCTACACATCAAATTGAAGCTAGTGATACTAGGAACACATTTAATACATGCATTTATCACTTTTAACAACATTCAAACAACCAAATCACCAAATCAAACACACCAAAGTTCATATTCAAACTAGTTACTTCAAATAACGAAATCGAACATATAAATCATATATTCATGTTAGACTTGAGCCATAGACACTAATTAACAACTTTATAAGTTAAAAACATCAAGAACACAAAATCTAGTGATTTTAGAAAGTTACCCAAACTTGATGAAATCGGTATGGAATCGAAGAGGAAGATGAGAGGATTCCGAATATGCAATTTGTTTAGATGGATGCTTGCTCGATTTGATTTGGATGATGAATCCTTGAAGTGGTGTTTGAGAGATTTGGTGAAAGTGTTAGAGAAAAAGGAAAAAGAAAAAGATTTAATGAATGGAGGAGGAAGAGTGTTGACTCTTTGACCTAGTCACCTCTTTGCTCCTTTGTCAAACTTAGTCCCTCAACTTTGGAAACGGGTGCGTGAATTACCTAAACGAGATAATTTAAAACGCGTATTAACGGGAGATGTTATAAACATATAACGGAGTTTAAAATAGTATAACGGAAAAGTAAACGGAAAAAGACGGGATGTTACATTACCTACTCCTTAAAAGAAATTTCGTCCCGAAATTTAAGTAGGCGTAGTAGTCGTTGTTTCTTCCTCGGGATCTTGCGTTTCCGGAGCCGGGAACAAATGAGGGTATTTATTTTGCATTTGATCTTGCCTTTCCCAAGTAAACTCGGGTCCCCTTTTGGCGTTCCAATGGACTTTAACAATCGGGATTCGGCTTTGTTTCAATGTCTTGACGGAGGTGTCCACAATTTCAACCGGTTCCTCCACAAAATGAAGTTTGTCATCAATAGTAAGTTCCTTGAGAGGGATGACGATATCGGGTTCGGCAAGACACTTTTTCAAGTTAGATACATGGAAGGTAGGATGAACGGAGTTCAATTGAGGCGGAAGATCTAAACGATAAGCAACGGTTCCAATACGCTCCAAGATTTCGAAAGGACCAATATACCGCGGATTTAGCTTCCCGCGTTTCCCAAAACGGATTACACCTATCCAAGGTGCGACTTTTAACATTACTCGGTCACCGACTTGAAATTCGAGGTCGTTGCGTCGTTTGTCGGTATAACTCTTTTGACGACTCCGGGCCGTCCGAAGCCTATCTCGGATTTGTACGATCTTCTCGGTGGTTTCGTGAATGAGTTCGGGTCCGGTGATTTGCACGTCGCCTACCTCAGCCCAACAAAGAGGTGAACGACATTTTCGGCCATATAGCGCTTCAAAAGGTGCGGCTTTAATACTCGCGTGATAACTATTGTTGTAAGAGAACTCGGCGAGAGGTAAGTGCTTGTCCCAAGCTTTTCCAAAATCAACCACGCAAGCTCGTAACATGTCCTCTAAGGTTTGAATTGTACGTTCGCTTTGTCCATCGGTTTGAGGATGATATGCGGTGCTCATGTCTAAACGCGCTCCCAACGCATCTTGCAATGTACGCCAAAATCTAGAAACGAAACGGCCATCTCGGTCGGAGATAATCGATAAAGGTACACCGTGTCGGGCTACGATCTCCTTAATGTAAAGTTGTGCAAGTTTCTCCATTTTGTCCGTTTCTTTCATGGCAAGGAAGTGTGCGGATTTGGTGAGACGGTCAACAATAACCCAAATGGTATCATAACCGCCCGTCGTTTTTGGTAGCTTGGTGATAAAATCCATCGTTATCCTTTCCCACTTCCATTGCGGGATCTCGGGTTGTTGAAGTAGTCCGGACGGTCTTTGGTGTTCGGCTTTGACTTTGGAACATGTCAAACACTTGGAAACATAAGTAGCTACGTCCCTTTTGATGTTCGGCCACCAATATAGTTGTTTAAGGTCGTGGTACATCTTATTGGCACCGGGGTGAATCAAGTATCGTGACTTATGGGCTTCATCTAAAATAAGGCTTCGTAGGTCCCCATAACTAGGCACCCAAATCCTTCCGGCGTAATATCGGAGTCCGGTCTCCCTAATTTCGAATCGAGAGACGAGAATGTTCAAGAGCTCGTGTGAAAGGTTTTCATCCTTGAGAGCCTCATCTTGGGCTACCCGAATTTGGCTATTAAGGTTTGTGTGGATGGTGATGTTTAAGGCTCGGACACGAAGAGGCACCACTCTTTCTTTTTGACTTAAGGCATCGGCTACTACGTTTGCCTTCCCGGGATGGTAACGAAGCTCGCAATCGTAATCGTTCAAAGTTTCAATCCACCCTCGTTGTCTCATGTTTAGTTGCTTTTGATCGAAGATGTGTTGAAGGCTTTTGTGATCGGTGAAGATAGTACTCTTGGTTCCATAAAGATAGTGTCTCCACATTTTAAGTGCAAAGACAACGGCTCCGAGTTCGAGATCATGAGTCGTGCAATTCCGTTCATGAATTTTTAGTTGTCGAGAGGTATAAGCAATGACTTTCTTCCGTTGCATCAATACACACCCAAAACCATGTTTCGAGGCATCGCAATATACAACAAAATCATCATTGCCTTCGGGAAGTGACAAGATAGGAGCAGTGGTTAGCTTTGTCTTCAAGATTTGAAACGCGGATTCTTGCTCGGTCGCCCAAATGAATTTCTTTCCCTTGTGAGTTAATGCGGTTAGAGGACGTGCAACCAAAGAGAAGTTTTCGATGAATCTACGATAGTACTCGGCGAGACCCAAGAATTGACGAATGTGAGTAGGAGTAGTAGGAGTCTCCCATTTACTAATGGCTTCGATTTTCGTGGGATCGACTTTAATACCTTGATCACTTACAACATGACCAAGAAATTGAACTTCCTTCAACCAAAATTCACACTTGGAGAATTTGGCATAAAGTCGTTCTTGTCTCAAGAGTTCAAGCACAAGTCGGAGATGTTGTTCGTGCTCTTCTTCATTTTTAGAATAGATCAATATGTCATCGATGAACACAATAACGAATTTATCGAGATACGGTTTGCACACGCGGTTCATAAGGTCCATGAACACCGCCGGTGCATTAGTGAGACCAAATGGCATGACAAGGAATTCATAACTACCATAACGAGTCCGGAAAGCGGTTTTGGAGACATCTTCCCCCTTAACCCTCAATTGATGATATCCCGAGCGGAGATCGATTTTTGAATATACACAAGACCCTTGTAATTTATCAAAGAGGTCATCGATGCGAGGGAGAGGATATCGATTCTTAACCGTCAATTTGTTTAGTTCACGATAGTCAATGCACATTCGTAGGGATCCGTCTTTCTTTTTAACAAACAAAATCGGAGCGCCCCAAGGTGAATGGCTAGGTTGGATAAAACCACGATCAAGTAGTTCTTGGATTTGACTTTGCAATTCTTGCATTTCGGATGGAGCGAGTCTATATGGTGCACGTGCTACGGGTGCGGCTCCCGGAATAAGATCGATTTGGAATTCAACCGGTCGATGAGGTGGAAGACCCGGCAATTCATCGGGAAATACATCGGAATAGTCACTAACAATTGGCACATCATCGATGTGCTTCTCATCGGACTCGACTTTCTTAATGTGAGCAAGGATCGCAAAACAACCCTTACAGAGTAGTTTTCTAACTTTAATACACGAAACGAGGTTGAGTCCGGTGCAACTCTTATCGCCATAGACGATCAAAGGTTCACCATTCTCGATAGGGATTCGGATAGCGTTAAGATCACAAAGGATGTGAGATTTCGTTTTGGCTAGCCAATTCATACCGATTATTACATCGAAGCTCCCTAGTTCCATGGGTATCAAGTCAATTTCAAACTCATTACCCAAAATGTTTAACGTACACCCCCGGTAATATGTGTCGGCACTCAATAGTTTTTCGTTGGCCACTTCAATGGTATAAGTGGTATCTAGTGGACGTGGTGGAGTATTAAAAGAATGAGTCAAAGTCTTGGATACAAAACTCTTATCGGCACCCGAATCGAATAAACAAGTAACATAAGTGTTGTTGAGAAGAAACGTACCCGTGACTAATTCATTATCATCTCGGACTTCCTCGGTGTTGATGTTGAAAGCTCGGCCGCGCGTATTGGTGTTATCTTTCCTTTTCGGGCATGCATTTCTTTAATGGCCCGTTTGGCCACATTCATAACAAGTGCCCATTTTTGGTGCATTGGGCCCCTTTCGAGCGATGGGGGCAACACTTTTACACTCATTGGCCTTATGACCAAATCCTTGGCACCGGTGGCAAATTAACTTGCCACATTCACCAAAGTGATGTTTGTTGCATTTGTTGCAAAGAGGTAGGTTCCCGGCATAACCCTTTTTGCCGTCGGAGGTGTAAGGCTTCTTAGCAAAGTTGTTGTTGCTTGATTGGGAGGGTTCCCACTTTCTTTTGTTGCCGCCCGATTTATCCTCGGCCTTAGGTGCCGGAACTACGATTTCGTCCACCGTTTCTATCAATTTGCGGGCCATGTTCAAAGATTCTTGATGATTAGTGGGTTTGGATGACATTACTCCGTGTTTGATACTCTTTGGAAGGCCATCCATGTAAAATTCAACCCTTAAAGCTTCGGGGTTCACAAGATTTGGGCACATCAAGGCTAGTTCGGAAAATCGTTGATTATAAGCCTTGAGATCGTTTCCGATCGCCTTTAAAGTTCTTAGCTCTTGTTCGAGCCTTCGGGTTTCTTCACGAGGGAAATATTCGACAATCATCTTTTCCCTCAAGTCGGCCCAAGAGAGGGCGTGAGCTTCATCGATACCCACCGATTGTACATAAGGATTCCACCATGTAAGTGCGACACCGGCAAAGGTGTGAGTGGAGTATTTGACCTTGTCTTGGTCCCGACAACCGCTTATGCTAAAGACGGCTTCCGTTTGCTCAAACCATCGGGTGAGCACGACCGGTCCCCCGGTTCCATCAAAAGTATGAGGTTTACACCCAATGAAGGATTTATAGGAGCACCCTTCGTTTGAGTTACCGGCTCCATTGTTGTTGTTGTTATTGTTATTGTTGTTGGAAGAGTGACCGGCCATGGCCGCATCCACGGCGGTGGCTATCATTCGTTGTAGAGCTTGTTTGGGAGTTTCAGGAGGAGCGCGTCGACGAGCCATTGTTCCTTCAAGACACAAGAATATCGTTGGTTAGTATTCTCAATAATACCAACCGTGATATGGAATAAGGATAAAGATAAAATTTCCTTAACCCGCCTTAAATTCTTTATGTCATAATGTCGGAACGTCCATGTGAACCACCGTAATATAATCCCGGAAATTATATTACCCTGATTCACATGTGCATTTAACACTACTTCATAAATTCAAGGTGGCGTGTCAATCAAATTTAACAACGTGATATCAAAATCGAATAAGGGTTAGATATGATAGGAGAGTTCGAGTATAATGCACAAATAGTCAAGTAGTTCCTACTTCAGCCTATATGCCGGTTGTAGTCTAGATTCACTAATGTACCCTATGACTCGGGGTCGACACCAATGAACTCTAAATCCCTACAACCAACGCTCTGATACCATCTGTAGCGACCCGACCAAATCATGTTTGACGGCGCCGTCTACTTAGGTCCCGTTACGTGGTCATAAGTCTTTAAAACAACGTTTGACCAAAAGTATGTCGCATTTATTTCCAAAGTAAAGATGTTTCAAGGTTTACAAAGTAGTTCGACAACTAGATACATAACAAAGTTTAAAGTACAATTGAAACATATGCGACACAATTTAAAAGTAGCCAAAAGACGCTCCACATATGCATGTATACTCGATATCCAAGCAAAGCATCAAAAGTAATGAGCGGAAGCATGTATCACAAAACGTTCAAGGACCTGAGAAAAACATAGAATCTGTCAACGAAAACGTTGGTGAAATCATAGGTTTAAGTAAGTAAGTACAAATGAACCACAAGATTTGTAACATTGATATAATAGTAATACATTCCAAAAGTTTGTTTCACGAGCACCCAATTATCAATGCTTAACTTTCCTTCCATAGACTCCCATCACAATAGTGTTAGAACATACACTGTTTCACGAAAATATATTTCATTCGTAAACGGTAGCGAACCGTTTGAATGAGGGTTTGTCAAACCCATATGGATCCAAACAACATAAGTACTCGCTTACACCCGGCAAGTGTAACTAATGATAATCGAATTGAGGATTTTGTTCTAAACTCGTATGTAGAATGTTTGTTTTCCTGTACTTGTGTTCACTTAGTAAAAGAAATGTTTATGTTTTCTCATCCCAATTGTAAGTTCAAAAAGAGTAAAAGTGGGACTATGATCTCACCTTGAGTGCACGTATGAAAAGTACTTCACAAAGTAACGTGTGCGAAGGATAGTGCTAGTCTTGACCTAAACAAATAGGTCGTATCAATAACGGTAAACACGATAGGTCAAAGATGTTCAATTAGTCCTACGGCTCGTTACGACTCGATTATGTAGCATGTGAAATCAAATTGTCAAGTTTCATGCAAGATACAAGTATATAAACAAGTTAGGAAGGTTGCATAATCATTTGGTTAAGTTTGACAAAAAGTCAAACTTTGGTCGGTCAAAGTCAACGAAAAAGTCAACACGTTCGGGTCGGGTCCCGAACTATTTTTCTGAGGTTTTTAATCATGTATGAGCATGTTAGAACAAGTTACGTGTGAATCGGAGGTGCGTAGCATAGCAAACATTATTCGAAAATTGACAAAGTTGGACAGACCACTTTGGCGCGCCGCGCCATTACCTGTACAGAGAAATCTGGCAGTTTTTAAGTTTTATGCACGAACCTAACTTCAAACAATCACCATTTATGACCCGCAAACAACCAAAACATGTATCTTATATCATCGGAAAGGTATTTTGACAAGGAAAACAACTAAACACATTTCAACAATCACATTTACTTTTACAACAACCAAAATCACATTCAAGGCTCCTCATTAAATGCATTCAAGTTCATAAATGAAATTTGATGATTCGGCAACCAATTTACATGAATGATATGCCGTTTCGAAGGTGATCAAGCATACAATACAACCTAACACTTACAAATAACATTTCATGTCATTCAAAGCATTAAATGTTCACATTAAATTCTATCAAACCCTAACCAACAACATCAAAATCACTAATCATGTTTTTGAAGTTTTCTAAGACAACCTACACATCAAATTGAAGCTAGTGATACTAGGAACACATTTAATACATGCGTTTATCACTTTTAACAACATTCAAACAACCAAATCACCAAATCAAACACACCAAAGTTCATATTCAAACTAGTTACTTCAAATAACGAAATCGAACATATAAATCATATATTCATGTTAGACTTGAGCCATAGACACTAATTAACAACTTTATAAGTTAAAAACATCAAGAACACAAAATCTAGTGATTTTAGAAAGTTACCCAAACTTGATGAAATCGGTATGGAATCGAAGAGGAAGATGAGAGGATTCCGAATATGCAATTTGTTTAGATGGATGCTTGCTCGATTTGATTTGGATGATGAATCCTTGAAGTGGTGTTTGAGAGATTTGGTGAAAGTGTTAGAGAAAAAGGAAAAAGAAAAAGATTTAATGAATGGAGGAGGAAGAGTGTTGACTCTTTGACCTAGTCACCTCTTTGCTCCTTTGTCAAACTTAGTCCCTCAACTTTGGAAACGGGTGCGTGAATTACCTAAACGAGATAATTTAAAACGCGTATTAACGGGAGATGTTATAACATATAACGGAGTTTAAAATAGTATAACGGAAAAGTAAACGGAAAAAGGCGGGATGTTACATTAGTTGCTGTAAAAATTCCAGAACCAAATCATCTTTGTTTGACCGTGGCGACGGTTTAAGTGCGAGTAGGTCAGAATTTTTAGCACAACGTTAAAAGGACATAGTGACATTCGGAGGGCCATAGATCCTAAATCGTAACTCGGATTAAGACTAGTCTAAAACAAAAAATTATCTACTCAAATAGAGCTAACTGAAAATCAACTTTACAATAGCCTAGGTGTTCTGATAAGACCCGAAAAACAGTAGGTTTAGTGTTCCAGTGGGTTCTTGGTGCTTGATGCTCATCACGGTTCTCATCCTTGATGCATATAGCTTCAAGTGTACAACTTGTTGATGTGTTTGCATCATCTTTACCAAGTTTTGACCATCATAACACAAGTGTAAGTCTAAGATAAGTAGCACAACTCAATTAAGTGTTGAAAGTAGTTTGATGAACCAAAGTTACATCAAGATCTTAGATCCGATACATACATGAACTCTAAAAGTAATATTAAGCTACAAACTTGAAAGTAAACTAAATAATCAAGATCTTAAGTTGTAGAACATAGTTCTTAGTTAGATCTTGAAGATCCAAGACCCAAAAGTCTAGATCTAAAGTTACTAAGTTAAATCCTAAGTCATAACACTTGAATCTTTACTTTAATGAAACCATAAGTTATGAAACTTAGATTCTCATCTTGTAAAGTGTATGTAAGCTCATAAGCCCTTGTTTACAACAAAATTAGAAGACCATAAGCTATATAAACTTAGATTTTTCATAAGTATATGAAGTTATAAATAGAAAGTTATATTTCCATGTTCTTGAACTTATAAAGTTAACTTTAGTTTCAAGAAGTATGAGATCAAGATTAACTTGTAATACTTAACCATTAAACCATAATAACGAATTCAAAAGTACAATAAATGAAGAAATAAACTAATCTACAAGTTATTAAGTTGATGGTTGTTCATACTTTTAAAGATTCAAGCCAAGGCTTTGATCTTTAAGAAAGTAAACCTTAAGTTTACAAACATGAACACAAGTAATGATTTTACAACTCATGAACTTTCTTTCTTTAAAACATTAAGTATAGAACCATAACTAGAAAGTTTAGGTTCTTGTATGTTCTTGTATGAACAAGATGATATGAAGAACAAACTAGAAAGTTTGATTCTTACAATTAGTAAGTAAACAACAACAAACAACTACAAGTAACAAAGTAAGTAAATGATGATGATATGGATGCTTATATTTTGGTTTTGAAGAGAAAAAGAAAGGAGAAATAAAGCTTGTAACTTACAAGAAAAGAGAGAAAAGATGAGAGAAAGTTGCAAGTATTTTTGTGTGTTTGTGAAATGAGGTGAACTAGCAAATACGTAATCAAAAAAATTTGAAAATGAACTCCCCCACCACCCTACTTGGCCGACGGTCAAGGCTCCCAACAAGGCAAGGTTCAAATCTACTTTCTACATGGGAGAGTGGTGTGAGCTTGAAGTATTAATAAAGCTAAATGGTTATGGGAACAAGGTGTAAAGATACAAGTAACTAGATTCCTTTGCTTATGTTAATTAATCCATGCTTCCATTAGTAAATCACTAGCTTAAATGATGGGCTTACAAGTCCATTAACTGTGTAGGGTGGGCTTCCAAGTCCATATCAAATAATAAAAGCCCAAGTTCAAGTAAGTATGCAATTAATCAAATAAAGCCCAAGTAATTAACTAGTAACCTTAGTTAATTAAAATGACTAATAATAATTAATCATGAATGTAAATAATATTCGAAAATACTATTCGTGAAAAGTACGTGTGTCATAAAGACGAGTCGGGCATGTAAAGTCAAGTACGGTAGCAAGTAAATGTATAAAAATACATTCATTAAACATAAGCATTATTAATAAATATTATTAATTAAACGTTGGAAAATCCAGGGTCGTTACATTACCCACCTGTTAAAGAAAATTTCGTCCCAAAATTTTAAGTTGAGGTTGATGGAGGAGTTGGGAAAAGGTGAGGATACTTCTGCATCATTTGATCCTCTCGTTCCCAGGTAAACTCAGGTCCTCGTTTGGCATTCCATCGAACTCGGACGATTCAGAATCATGTTGTGTTTCAAAGTTTTGACCTCACGGTCTATAATCTCGACAGGCTCTTCCACAAAGTGGAGTTTGTCGTCAGTTGTAAGTTCCTCCAAAGGTATGACATGTTCCGGTTCAGCAAGACACTTCTTCAAATTCGATACATGAAAGGTAGGATGAACTGAGCTCAATTATGTTGGAAGATCCAAACGGTAAGCAACGGGTCCAACACGCTCCAAGATTTGGAAAGGTCCAATGTATCGCAGGTTTAACTTCTCACGTTTTCCAAAACGGATCACACCTTTCCAAGGTGCGACCTTCAACATTACACGGTCACCCACGTTGAATTCAAAGTCTTTATGTTTTAGGTCGGCATAATTCTTTTGACGATCACGGGCCGTCTTGAGTCTCGCTTGAATCTGGACAACCTTCTCAGTGGTTTCATGGACTATCTCGGGTGCGGTGATTTGCGTTTCACCTACTTCGGCCCAACAAATAGGAGATCGGCACTTGCGGCCATACAACGCTTCAAAAGGTGCGGCATTAATACTCGAATGATAACTGTTCTTGTAAGAGAATTCGGCTAGCGGCAAATGCCTTTCCCAGGCCTTTCCAAAATCAATGACACATGCACACTACATGTCCTCCAAATTCTGAATCATGCGTTCGCTTTGTCCGTCGGTCTGTGGGTGATATGCAGTGCTCATGACGAGACGTGTTCCCAAGGCTTCTTGCAAAGAACGCCAAAATCTGGAAGCAAAACGGGGATCGCGATCTGAGATGATCGATAAAGGTACACCATGACGAGATACAACCTCTTTGATGTATAGTTGAGCGAGTCTCTCCATCGTATCCATTTCCTTCATGGCTAAAAAGTGTGCAGATTTAGTAAGACGGTCAACAATAACCCAGATGGTATCGTATCCGCCCACCGTCTTTGGTAGCTTGGTAATGAAATCCATCGTTATCCTTTCTCACTTCCATTGCGGGATTTCCGGTTGTTAAAGTAACCCAGAAGGCTTCTTATGTTCGGCCTTAACTTTCGAGCAAGTCAAACACTTACCAACGTAAGTTGCAACATCCTTCTTAAGATTAGGCCACCAATACTGTTCCTTAAGATCGTGGTACATTTTGCCGGCTTCTGGATGAATCGAATATCTCGACTTGTGGGCTTCATCTAATATATGGTTCCGTAGATCTACATAACGAGGTACCCAAATTCTTCCGGCATAGCAACGGAGTCCAGTCTCCTTAACTTGAAATCGAGAAATGAGAATGTTCAAGTGTTCATGAGATATATTCTCCTCCTTGAGAGCCTCATCTTGGGCTACTCGGATCTGGCTATTGAGGTTTGAATGAATGGTGATGTTCAGTACCCGAACACGAAGAGGTGCCGTCCTCTCCTTTCGGCTTAAAACGTCAGCCACAACATTGGCCTTGCCAGGGTGATAACGAAGTTCACAATTATAGTCGTTTAGCGTCTCGATCCATCGACGCTGTCTCATATTCAGTTGCTTCTGATCAAAGATGTGTTGGAGGCTTTTATGATTGGTGAAAATAGTGCTCTTAGTTCCATAAAGATAGTGTCTCCACAATTTTAATGCAAAGACAACGGCTCCAAGCTCGAGAATGTGTGTAGTGTAATTTCGCTCATGAATCTTCAGTTGGAGAGAGGCGTAAGCGATAACCTTTGTGCGTTGCATCAGTACACAACCAAAACCACTTTTCGAAGCATCACAATAAACGACGAAATCGTCACTGCCTTCATGAAGTGATAAGATAGGTGTGGTGGTTAACTTCTTTTTCAAGGTTTGAAATGCTGATTCCTGTTCGGGTTCCCAAATGAACTTCTTCCCATTGTGAGTTAGCGCGGTCAAAGGACGCGCAATCAGAGAAAAACCTTCAATAAATCTTCGGTAGTATCCGGCGAGACCTAAAAATTGGCGAATATGCGTCGGAGTAGTGGGGGTTTCCCACTTTCTGATAGCTTCAATCTTTGCGGGATCAACTTTGATACCTTGATCACTCACAACGTGACCCAGAAATTGGACTTTCTTCAACCAAAACTCACACTTGAAGAATTTTGCATAAAGTTGCTCTTGTCTCAAGAGTTCCAACACTAGAAGAAGATGTTGCTCATGTTCTTCTTCGCTTTTGGAGTAGATGAGGATATCATCTATGAAGACGATAACAAACTTATCCAGGTATGGCTTGCAGACACGATTCATGAGATCCATGAATACGGCAGGTGCATTGATTAATCCGAATGGCATCACGAGAAACTCGTAATGACCATAACGAGTTCTGAACGCAGTCTTCATCACATCGCTCTCTTTCACCCTCAACTGGTGATAACAGGATCGCAAATCGATCTTAGAGTAAACGCTCGATTATTGTAGTTGATCAAAAAGATCGTCAATGCGGGGAAGAGGATACCGATTCTTGATCGTCAATTTGTTGAGTTCACGGTAGTCGATACACATGCGGAATGATCCGTCCTTCTTCTTCACAAATAAAACAGGTGCACCCCAAGGCGAGAAACTTGGTTGGATGAATCCACGGTCTAGCAGTTCTTGTAATTGGCTCTGCAACTCTTGCATTTCGGAAGGTGCGAGTCGATAAGCTGCGCGAGCTACAGGTGCAGCTCCTGGCACTAAGTCGATCTAAAACTCTACTGCTCTCGGTGGCGGTATGAAAGGACCCGTTCATATACATTATAAACTATTCACAATGGTTGATTACATTGCGAGGTATTTGACCTCTATATGATACATTTTACAAACATTGCATTCGTTTTTAAAAGACAAACTTTCTTTACATCGAAAATTGACAGGCATGCATACCATTTCATAATATCCACTATCCAACTATAAATTGATTTAATAATAATCTTTGATGAACTCAATGACTTGAATGCAACGTTCTTCGAAATATGCTATGAAAGACTCCAAGTAATATCTTTAAAATGAGCAAATGCACAGCGGAAGATTTCTTTAACACCTGAGAATAAACATGCTTTAAAGTGTCAACCAAAAGATTGGTGAGTTCATTAGTTTATCATAATCATTTATTTCCATCATTTTAATAGACCACGAGAATTTCATTTCCAGTTCTCATAAATATACGTCCCATGCATAGAGACAAAAATAATCATTCATATGGTGAACACCTGGTAACCGACATTAACTAGATACATATAAGAATATCCCCTATCATTCCGGGATCCTCCTTCGGACATGATATAAATTTCGAAGTACTAAAGCATCCGGTACTTTGGATGGGGTTTGTTAGGCCCAATAGATCTATCTTTAGGATTCGCGTCAATTAGGGTGTCTGTTCCCTAATTCTTAGATTACCAGACTTTAATAAAAAGGGGCATATTCGATTTCGATAATTCAACCATAGAATGTAGTTTCAATTACTTGTGTCTATTTCGTCAAACATTTATAAAAGCGCATGTATTCTCAGTCCCAAAAATATAAAGGGTAAAAAGGCAAATGAAACTCACGCATATAAATATTGTAAAACAGTTAATAAAGCATTTGCATGTATTCTCAGCCCAAAAACGTAAAGAGTAAAAAGGGCAAATGAAACTCACACATATAAATATTGTAAAAACATTTAATAAAGCATTTGCATGTATTCTCAGCCCAAAAACGTAAAGAGTAAAAAGGGCAAATGAAACTCACCATACTGTATTTCGTAGTAAAAATACATATAACGTCACTGAACAAGTGCAAGATTGGCCTCGGATTCACGAACCTAAATTAATTATATATAATTATGTGTTGGTCAATATTTGTCTAACAAATTAGGTCAAGTCATAGTGTACCACAATCCTAATGCTCGAGACTAATATGCAAAAGTCAACAAAAGTAAATTTGACTCAAAATAATTTCCAAAAATCTATACATGATTAATATATAGTTTAAATATCGTCATTTTATATTTTTAAATATTTTTAAAAGATTTATTAGAGTAAATAATATAATTTATTTATTAATAAATAAAATTTTTATATTAAATTTTTATAATAAAATATATTTATATATATATTAAGTAATAAAATTTATAGGGTTCATTTAATATCATAAAGATAATATGATATGTATTATTAAAGTAAGTTATTACACGTAGTAAAATATATTTGTATCACATATTTATTTGATAAAATAATATCTATAATGATAGTAAGTAAAAGTTGTATTATTTTGTAATAATAATAATTATTATAAAAATATCAATATTTATAATTACTAAGATGACATTATGATAAAAAGATAATTCTAATTATGATAACTTTAATATTTACGATAACTTTAAAATAATAATTCTATTTAAAATAATAATAATAATGATATTTTATAGTAACAATGACATTTCTATTAAAATGATAATTTTTATTAAAATGATAGTTTTAATACTAATGATACTTTTAATAATAATAGTAATGATAAAAATAATAAGAACGATAATTTTATCTAAATCAATATCTTATAATATTTTAATTTCATCATGATACTCTTACTCATTATTTTCTAATCGTTTCGTTTAATAGCTTTTAATTGTCTTTTATATCGTGTTCATAATAATGATAATAATAGTAATCAAAATAATTAGGTGTTACAAATATTTGTTTTAATTACACTAATATTAATAATGATAGTTACTATAACATTATTAACGATAATACTAATAATTATCTTAATGATAATATAGTAATAATAATAATAACAATAACAATAACCATTTTTAAATAATGATATATATATTAATAATGATAATAATAATAATACTAATAATAATAATAATAATAATAATAATAATAATAATAATAATAATAATAATAATAATAATAATAATAATAATAATAATAATAATAATAATAATAATAATAATAATAATAATTGGATAATAATAATAATACCAATTATAACTTTAACGATAATAACGATAGTAATAATAAAAAAAATAACAATTTTTAATGATAAATTCCTTTTATTGATAAAGATAATAATAATGATAATAATAAGATAAAACTAGAACGACGATAAAAACGACAATAATAATAATCATTTTTAATAAAAATATCGAAAATTCAATTGATTATAACTTCTAATCCGTTCATCGAAACCATTCGATATCTAAAGGAAAAGTTCTTAATTTTTCGCTAGCTTTCCAAGGACATGCATATCTTATACCTTATCTCAACTGCAAGTGTAACTAATTCAATATTCAACCTAACCTGTCTAAGGGCAATATCAAAAGTACAAGCATGCATAATCCTAAATACTCGAGCACTAGTCAGGGATACACTATTAGTATGTAAAAGTTAAATTATGAGTACTCACGTATCAATATTGAGATTCAATATTGCAGGAAAGGTACGTAGACGCAACGGAAATGATAAACACTATATTGACCTCACGAGCATACCCATGAACCATACTCAATCACCTCCATAGCTATAACCCATAATTTCCTTAATCCTATCCTACTCGAAAAACAATTTCGAAACCACTCGGACAGCACTCCGTCGTAATATTTTATGTATACTAATAATATCTTGAAATAATACGGAGTAAATATATATATGTAAATCGATTGAGAGAGTTTAGAGAAAAATATTTTCAAGGTGGGCCTTTCAACAGAGACTTGTAATCATAATTCAATATATCTGATAATTCAATCATTTGATCTTATCTTCTAATTCCATTGATAAACATTTTGAAACAGATACAATCATATAAAGTATTTAATCTAATATTTTGTTTACGTTTCAAGTTATAATATATATACACATATACATATATAATCATATTCGTTTAATGGTTCGTGAATCGTTGGAACTTGGTCGAGGTTGAATGAATGTATGAACATAGTTTAAAATTCTTGAAATTTAACTTAACAAATATTGCTTATCGTGTCAGAAACATATAAAGATTAAAGTTTAAATTTGGTTGGAAATTTCCGGGTTATCACAGTACCTACCCGTTAAAGAAATTTCGTCCCAAAATTTGAGTGGAAAGGTCGTGAATGATAATAAGTATGTTTTCATGATGCATACGGGCTGAAAATTAGAGTTTTATCATCAGCGAATAATTTGGATAAACAATCCATTTATATGAAGAGTACGAATGAAGCTAACATAGAAGAGTGAAATGAGTAAGTGTAGATTCATCTTATCATTTGACGTAGATATGATTGATTCCCAGATTTCAAGGGATTTGAAGAAAATCTTCTTAATAAGATTTGACTCTCCGGTAATCAAGGGAATTAGGATCCGCTTTAAATGCGATCGTCCATTTTAATTGTTCTGTCGGAGATTTTCTTATAAATTCACCTCCTTCATTTCCTTACAACTCACACCTTCTGTTGATGCATTTTATGAAAGTTCCTAGTCATCTACCCACGTCCATTGCAGGTACAACAGTTTACAGGCCACCATGATTGCTCGTTATTATCCTATCCGTGTTTGTATGTGGTTACAGGAACTGCATGAACGAGATTTAGATGTTTGACTATGTTAGACTTAGTCAGACGTACGAGTGAAGCCTCACTAGTACGGCTGACAGGCTCATACGCACGGTTGATGCTGAGCTAAGTCACAATTACAACCTAAATGAGAAGACACGAGTGAGTGATCACCCGTACGGCTGATGAAGCCAACTCGTACGTGTTATGAATGAATCGTATGGGTGAGTCAACAGCAGGGGTATATAAAGTCTTATGTTCTTCATTTTAGGTTAAGCCTCTCATTTGTTACACACACTCAGATCTAGTGAGCTCCTCCGATTCTTTCTCAGTCCAAATCACCCAGGTGATGAATAATAGCTCTAGGTGTTGATCTAATCACACTTGATTTAGTTGTGGTTTGACTAAATTAATAAAAAAAAACTTAACCTATTCACTAGAGGGTTTGATTCACTTATTCTGCCATTGTGTGAGTTAAATCTGTTGATTTCTAAGTTCCTAGTCATGTTTCATCACCTTCTATTCTTTCTCCCTCAACTCATATTTTAAAGTATTCATCAATATGCTCCATCCAGTTCTGATTCTCGATATACTTCTAACTTTCATATCGGTCATTCTTCTTTTTCATCTACCGCCGGAAGAATCTATTTACTTCTACTATACTCTTGGGTTTATAGTGTTTCTAGTTCTTCCGTGTCTTTATATTGCTATATGCATCGATATATATGGTTTATAATTTCTGGTTTGTCGTTGGGATTTATATGTTCCCTTATATTTCAAAGTCTCTGCTTCTGTCTTCTATAATCATTATCATTCACAGTTAATGCTCTCTTTTATTTGCTGCAATTTATACCCCAATTTCTATTTTGGAGTTTTGTTCTTTCGTTTCTTCTTCTTGCGATTAAGCACCGCTTGTAATGGTCCAGAATTCACAGATATGAATTTCGGAATGAACATTGTTAATGTTCTAGGAAGGAAATTGTGATGGCACGATCTTGACTTGTCAAATTACTAGAATACCTTGGAAAAGGCCGAATCATCAAGAAATATTTTCTTGATATTTTAGAGGTTAAATAGAGTACAAGAGTCGTATAACATGGCACATGATGATGTTATGATCTGTGAATCATCACGTTCCATTTAGAAACTCAGCATGACTTACTGTAATATAATCACATAGATCAAGTGTCATTATATTATACTAATTCATGCTTCAGTTCCCAACATTACTTCAAAATATTCCTATTTTAAACTTGAATGTTTCAGAATTTAGAAACTAAAATAGTTTCTTTTATGATGTAATACAGATAGCGCGAAGAGGTAAATGATTTCAAATAAGAAAAATTAAGAATATATCTTCAGAAATATGGAGGATATTTATAATGAAAGATATGATGATATTTTAGAATTTATAATATCAGAGGATGATGAAGAATATTGTCCACAGGGGTTTAGAGTCAGGAGCAAGGTATTCGTTAATGACTTCAGCAGGTACTGAATCATTTGGATCCTTTGAAGTCAGGTTCAGTCTTTGTAATTTGTCCACAGCCTCCTTCCTACTTTACTCAATCCGTTTTTCAGTTCCAAAACTTCTCTTTTTCTGCGCTTTGCAAGCACATTTCATCATTATCATCCAGCTTTTACCGCTTAAAGTCGTTTATAGTTTTTGCTGCTTCATCAGCATTTTTTTTTCCATTTTCGGAGAACCAATTCGTAGTTCGGAGTGTTTTTCAGAAACTTCACATTCAAATTAAGTCCATAAGATAGACGTTATATATACACATATAACTGTTGGCGTAGACATCCTGCGAGATTTCAAAATACTGATTGCTAATTCCCAATGATTCGTATGGAAATTCTCATTACAAGATGCGAATGAGTAAATGATGGGGTTTCAATGAATAATTATAATGACTTTTTGGAGAGGCTAAAGTCAAAGGGTAATGAAGTTGTTGGTACATCTGCTAATAATGTAGTGGAATGTAAAAGGTTCCCTGGTAACGATGGTGTATATCTCAAGGTTATAATAAGGTTAGTCTGACTGAAAAGTCGAAGTTGACTTGCTGGAGCTGTGACAAAACTGGCTACTTTGAATAGGGGTCGCAAAGTTATTTTTGCTAATAAATGCCAAAGAATCTGACGCGGATATGTTGTTTAAACTTTTACTTTGGTTTCAAGAGTTTTTTTTTTGGGTACATAACTGTGGGTAACATGTGGTTGGATCATCATCTCGATTGCTCATCATTCGAAGTGTCTTCAGAAATTTTTGAAGGGTTTGAACACAGATTGTAATCGTTAACATACATTTGATGTTCTAACACATTTTTGAAGTCAAAATATAGCTTGTGAAAGATGTAAGGATCTAAGAGTGATGATTTTGGTCATATCTCAAGTTAAATTTTGAGATTTCAAAATCAGAATATGTAATTAAATTTTGAATGAGTATGGTTGTTTTGATTTCTATAAAAGAATGTATATTGTTGTGAAAGTAGGGAGTATAATGGATGATTTGCTGAATCAGATTCGAAGAATGTAACATATTAATTGTGAATTTATATATCTCTCGGGTATTACCTACCCGTTAAAAAAAATTTCACAATTAATATTTTGTACAAAAGAATTTTATTACAGTCTTTATAAAAATATATATATGTATATTTTCTTCAGATGTAACATAGATTTAATGAGTTAATGTTAAATTAAACTCATTTGATTTACGGTTGAAATTAGAATTGAATAATCCCTAAAGACTTTAAAAAGTACATAACTTTTACGCAGTATTTCTTTAATGACATTGAAATTATGAATCAATACTTCGTTATTTGTTGATGTATGATGTTTGGTTCGTGGAATTCTTGTGAATTTCGCAAAGTACAAATGATGTTATCTGAAAAGTTTCGGGTACATCGATGATGAAAGTGTAAAATCAAATATATACTTGATTTATTATGAATTGGAATTTGTTGAATTGCGACAGAGATTGTAGTTAACGCTGGTTAAGTTGCGGCCGAAGGACGTACATTATTGCATATTTGTAATATGAATTACCCGAGTAGTTAAGATTCACACACAATAGCTTAGCACGGAAAGATTTATTTCAAAATATATATATATATATATATATATATATATATATATATATATATATATATATATATATATATATATTATATATATATAATATAGATATAATTTCTTCAGAGGGAATGAGTTAATTCTTCATAACTCGTTGATACAATATACACGTTATTGATTCGTAATGATATCCACAGTGATTCTTGAAGTGACAGAGTTTGTGATGTTATCGGTGTTGTTGATTCGAATGTTGACTGTACTGACGATGCTAGTAACGCTGACGGTACTGTTGATGCTGTTGGTAAAGCAAGTTTAGCTTGTTAATCATACACCATTTTTGTCAGGGTTTCTACTCCTCCTTCTATCATTTTAGTTCGTTTAACTGATTTATGGTTTGGGCTAGATTAGATAATCTCTAAGACTTTAAAGATTACATAATCGCCGCGGAATGTTTCTCCAATGAAGTTATGAATTAATACTTCGTCAGTTATTGTTGTTGGTACTCCTTGGTATCTATGATGCGTATGACGTTGATGCTCGTGGGACAGATTGTGAAGTTGAGGATTACGACGCGGTTGTGGTTGGAGGTGGTAATGGTACTGTTGGCATTGATGATGGTGGTACTGGTTATGCTGCTGATGCTGCTGCTGGTGTTTGTAATCTCTGCACCATATTCTCCAAAGCCACTACCCGAGCGCGAAGCTCGTTGACTTCTTCTATTACACCAGGGTGATTGTCGGTTCGGACGAGCGGATAAATAAAATCTAAAATTTTATGTAATATATAATCGTGACGAGATACTCTGGAAATGAGCGAGAAAATGGTGTTTCGGACAGGTTCACTGGTAAGTGCTTCAGGTTCTTCGTCAAGAGGGCAATGTGGTGGATGGAAGGGATCACCTTCTTCTTGTCTCCAATGATTGAGGAGGCTACGAACCTATCCCCAATTCATCCAGAATAGGTGATGACTGATTGGTTGATCTATTCCGGTCACACTGCTTTCGGAGCTTGAATGGGATTCCATTTCGGAATCTGAGTGACTTGAACTGATGACGAATTCCATTTCGTACGATTGGATAAAAGATTTTTTTTTTCCGATATGAAATGATTTTGGCTAACGGATGGTATTCTAATTACATAGAATATATATATATATATATATATATATATGTATATATATATATATATATATATATATATATATATATATATATATATATATATATAGATCAAAAGATTTCGTAGATTACGGAGGACTTTGCGGGATATGTCAGGCAAAGTTTAAAGTAACAGATACGATAAGATATGATTTAGCAGATATGCTAAGATATGAATTTTTGTCTATACACTATTCTTGCAATCAATACAGCAAGAAGTGTCTTAGATTAAAAATGATAAGCAGGTAATTTCCTGAGGATGATAAGTAGTTAATTTTTGACACAAAATGATAAGCAAAACTTTTGACATGCAGACACGGTCGAAGTCCAGACTCACTAATGCATCCTATCGACTTATCAGTTAGACACACTAATGCAGACCTGGTTCGCTAAGACCACCGCTCTGATACCAACTATAAACAGTGGGGACGCATCCCACTCAGTGCCTTCCCAACTAACCGCCTTGTGACCACTGAGCGTACCTCAGACACTGATTTTACGGCCCACCTCTCGGCAACGTACAGCCAACCCTAATAGGGACCGCGAGGAGTAAGAGCCAATGCTTCGTCACTGGTAACACTGTGAGAACCCCCTTTATGATTAACCTGCTAATAAATGGCATTAAACCAGCTCTGATACCAACTGAAAGGACCCGTTCATATACATTATAAACGATTCACAATGGTTGATTACATTGCGAGGTATTTGACCTCTATATGATACATTTTACAAACATTGCATTCGTTTTTAAAAGACAAACTTTCTTTACATCGAAAATTGACAGGCATGCATACCATTTCATAATATCCACTATCCAACTATAAATTGATTTAATAATAATCTTTGATGAACTCAATGACTCGAATGCAACGTTCTTCGAAATATGCTATGAAAGACTCCAAGTAATATCTTTAAAATGAGCAAATGCACAGCGGAAGATTTCTGTAACACCTGAGAATAAACATGCTTTAAAGTGTCAACCAAAAGGTTGGTGAGTTCATTAGTTTATCATAATCATTTATTTCCATCATTTTAATAGACCACGAGAATTTCATTTCCAGTTCTCATAAATATACGTCCCATGCATAGAGACAAAAATAATCATTCATATGGTGAACACCTGGTAACCGACATTAACTAGATACATATAAGAATATCCCCTATCATTCCGGGATCCTCCTTCGGACATGATATAAATTTCGAAGTACTAAAGCATCCGGTACTTTGGATGGGGTTTGTTCGGCCCAATAGATCTATCTTTAGGATTCGCGTCAATTAGGGTGTCTGTTCCCTAATTCTTAGATTACCAGACTTTAATAAAAAGGGGCATATTCGATTTCGATAATTCAACCATAGAATGTAGTTTCAATTACTTGTGTCTATTTCGTCAAACATTTATAAAAGCGCATGTATTCTCAGTCCCAAAAATATAAAGGGTAAAAAGGCAAATGAAACTCACGCATATAAATATTGTAAAACAGTTAATAAAGCATTTGCATGTATTCTCAGCCCAAAAACGTAAAGAGTAAAAAGGGCAAATGAAACTCACACATATAAATATTGTAAAACATTTAATAAAGCATTTGCATGTATTCTCAGCCCAAAAACGTAAAGAGTAAAAAGGGCAAATGAAACTCACCATACTGTATTTCGTAGTAAAAATACATATAACGTCATTGAACAAGTGCAAGGTTGGCCTCGGATTCGCAAACCTAAATTAATTATATATAATTATGTGTTGGTCAATATTTGTCTAACAAATTAGGTCAAGTCATAGTGTACCACAATCCTAATGCTCGAGACTAATATGCAAAAGTCAACAAAAGTAAATTTGACTCAAAATAATTTCCAAAAATCTATACATGATTAATATATAGTTTAAATATCGTCATTTTATATTTTTAAATATTTTTAAAAGATTTATTAGAGTAAATAATATAATTTATTTATTAATAAATAAAATTTTTATATTAAATTTATATAATAAAATATACTTTTATATATATTAAGTAATAAAATTTATAGGGTTCATTTAATATCATAAAGATAATATGATAGGTATTATTAAAGTAAGTTATTACACGTAGTAAAATATATTTGTATCACATATTTATTTGATAAAATAATATCTATAATGATAGTAAGTAAAAGTTGTATTATTTTGTAATAATAATTATTATTATAAAAATATCAATATTTGTAATTACTAAGATGACATTATGATAAAAAGATAATTCTAATTATGATAACTTTAATATTTACGATAACTTTAAAATAATAATTCTATTTAAAAAATAATAATAATAATGATATTTTATAGTAACAATGACATTTCTATTAAAATGATAATTTTTATTAAAATGATAGTTTTAATACTAACGATACTTTTAATAATAATAGTATTGATAAAAATAATAAGAACGATAATTTTATCTAAATCAATATCTTATAATATTTTAATTTCATCATGATACTCTTACTCATTATTTTCTAATCGTTTCGTTTAATAGCTTTTAATTGTCTTTTATATCGTGTTCATAATAATGATAATAATAGTAATCAAAATAATTAGGTGTTACAAATATTTGTTTTAATTACACTAATATTAATAATGATAGTTACTATAACATTATTAACGATAATACTAATAATTATCTTAATGATAATATAGTAATAATAATAATAACAATAACAATAACCATTTTTAAATAATGATATATATATTAATAATGATAATAATAATAATACTAATAATAATAATAATAATAATAATAATAATAATAATAATAATAATAATAATAATAATAATAATAATAATAATAATAATAATAATTGGATAATAATAATAATAATAATAATAATAATAATAATAATAATAATAATAATAATAATAATAATAATAATAATAATAATAATAATAATAATTGGATAATAATAATAATACCAATTATAACTTTAACGATAATAACGATAGTAATAATAAAAAAAATAACAATTTTTAATGATAAATTCCTTTTATTGATAAAGATAATAATAATGATAATAATAAGATAAAACTAGAACGACGATAAAAACGACGATAATAATAATCATTTTTAATAAAAATATCGAAAATTCAATTGATTATAACTTCTAATCCGTTCATCGAAACCATTCGATATCTAAAGAAAAAGTTCTTAATTTTTCGCTAGCTTTCCAAGGACATGCATATCTTATACCTTATCTCAACTGCAAGTGTAACTAATTCAATATTCAACCTAACCTATCTAAGGGCAATATCAAAAGTACAAGCATGCATAATCCTAAATACTCGAGCACTAGTCAGGGATACACTATTAGTATGTAAAAGTTAAATTATGAGTACTCACGTATCAATATTGAGATTCAATATTGCAGGAAAGGTACATAGACGCAACGGAAATGATAAACACTATATTGACCTCACGAGCATACCCATAAACCATACTCAATCACCTTCATAGCTATAACCCATAATTTCCTTAATCCTATCCTACTCGAAAAACAATTTCGAAACCACTCGGACAGCACTCCGTCGTAATATTTTATGTATACTAATAATATCTTGAAATAATACGGAGTAAATATATATATATGTAAATCGATTGAGAGAGTTTAGAGAAAAATATTTTCAAGTTTCTATGAAATAATGAAACCTATTGAATTCTATTTATAATAGATTTTTGAATTATTAAAGTGAATTATTAAAATATGAATTATTAAAGTGAATTATTAAAGTATGAATTATTAAAGTGAATTATTAAAGTATGAATTATTTAAGTGAATTATTAAAGTATGAATTATTAAAGTGAATAGATATATAATATTAATTATAGTAAAAGTATAAAACTATGTACGTATAATAGGTGTATAGATATATATAATATTAATTTAAATCGTTATATATATTTAATAAAATAAAATATAAATATCGTTATCTTTATCATACTAGTTAAGTAATGAGTTGTCAAAAGTGGTTCTAGATATTTATAAAAGTTATATACGTTTTAATAGTAAAGTTCTTTTTAAACTGAAAACGTTTTTGTACGTTTGAAACTAAATAGATCAATCGAGTCTTTATGAGATTCAATCTTCCACTATCCTTTGTCTAGTTCTCAATGATTGACAATTTGTTCTTATTTATAAATCACTTTACCATTTTTCGAATATTGTTAAAATGGAAAGATTTCTCAAATCAACGTGGGCCTTTCAACAGAGACTTGTAATCATAATTCAATATATCTGATAATTCAATCATTTGATCTTATCTTCTAATTCCATTGATAAACATTTTGAAACAGATACAATCATATAAAGTATTTAATCTAATATTTTGTTTACGTTTCAAGTTATAATATATATACACATATACATATATAATCATATTCGTTTAATGGTTCGTGAATCGTTGGAACTTGGTCGAGGTTGAATGAATGTATGAACATAGTTTAAAATTCTTGAAATTTAACTTAACAAATATTGCTTATCGTGTCGGAAACATATAAAGATTAAAGTTTAAATTTGGTTGGAAATTTCCGGGTTATCACATGGTAATCCAGGAAATTCCTCTGCAAAGACATCGGAAAATTTGTTCACAATTCGTACGTCATCTACGCTCTTCACTTCGGTTTCTAATGTTTTCACATGTGCCAAAACAGCAAGACGTCCTTTCTTCATGATCTTTTGCGCTTTCATTCAACTAATGAGATTTAGTTTCGAGCTACATCTCTCTCCGTAAATAACAATGGCTCACCGTCTCCGTGTGGTATACGAAGAGCTTTATCTCCACAGATAATGTCGGCCCTTATCTTGGTCAACCAGTCCATACCGACAATAACATCTAAGCTTCCCAACTTGATGGGTATCAAGTCAATTTCGAAATCTACACCATCTATGTTGATTATAGCTCCTCGGCTAATTTGGTCAACTTTCTCAAGTTTTCCATTGGCTACCTCTACGAGCATACTCTCCTTTAAAGGAACTAACGACCAATTTATCGTATCGCAAAAGTGTCTACATACATAACTTCTATTGGCACCAGTATCAAATAGGACAGAAGCTAATAGATTATTGATAGTGATTATACCTATGACCAAGTCGGGGTTTTCACGAGCATCCCTTGCATTTACATTGAAAGCTCGTCCATGCGGTGGTCCACCGTCCTTTCGTTTGTTGGGACACTCATTTCTAAAGTGGCCCGTCTGTCCGTATTCATAACACTTTCTCGGTCCATTGGGGTTCGGCTTCCCAGTCATGGTGGTGATCTTGCAGTCCCTGCCAATATGCCCGGTCTTTTTGCATTTTTCACAAACAACGTTACAGTACCTGGTATGGTGCTTGTAGCACCTCTTGCACTGTGGTAGAGTACCCTTGTAGTTGGGGTTTGAGCCAGTGTTCGGGTTGGGGTTCCCACCATTGTTGTTTCCTTTGAAACCCACATGTCGCTTCGCCGGGTTTTGATCATAGGCTCTACCCTTGTTGTTATCCCATTTACGCTTATCACTACTAGCCGCTTCGGATTTTGCCTTTTTCGGTTCATCGATGATGATTTGTTCATTAAGGTATGCGCCATGCGCATTGCTTCCGGGACATTGGGTGGCTTAGACGAGGTGACATTTCCCTTAATGGACTTAGGAAGTCCCCACAAATACCTTTCCATACATTTAAACTCCGGGGTAACCATGGTAACACACATCAGGGCTAATTCTAGATACCTACGGTTGTAACCATCGAGGTCGTTTCCCACAACCTTCAACTGCATAAACTCAATCTCCATTTTCTGGATCTCGGTCCTAGGGCAATATTCTTCAATCATGGCCCCCTTGAAATCTTCCCACGGCATAGCATACGCCTCGTCAATACCCTTTGCTTGAGCCAGAGTGTTCCACCAAGTTAGTGCGCCGTCTGACAGCGTACATGAAGCATACTTGGTTTTGTTCGCCTCTGAGCAGTTACTAACTCGAAACACAGATTCTAATTTCTTAAACCACCTAGTGAGACCAACTGGCCCCTCCGTTCCATTAAAGTTGTGGGGCTTGCAGCTTTGAAACTCTTTGTATGTACACCCATTACGAATGGGCTAGATAATCGGTGGCGGTGGAGCTTGGGGGATCCTTTTCGCTAAAGCTGCGGCGACTCATTCATTGATCATTTCCTCTATTTGGGCTGCGGTGGGTGTTGATCTTCCGTTGGCCATTGGTGTTCTAAACAAAAATTGTGACTCAAGTCAAAATCCATTATTCAAATAGTAATAATACAGTATATGGTAACCAACATGGAATCAACACATCACATGTTTATTAAGTAATGCAGCCCCTTACAAATACCACAGAATCATCATACAGTAACGTAAATAGAACACCGTGCAAGAATTAAATAACGCAAAGTTCCATTCATTAATAATAAGTTGCATACATCTGCATAGGTTCGTACAATACATAAGTGAAACATAAAACTACAAATGAGATTACATAATGAAATCTACTACAAATGTCCTATGGTGATGGTGGGTGTAGGATGTCCATTACGTGGGACATCTGGTCCTCGAGCTCAGTGACCCGAGCACGGAGGATCTCCACTTCCCTCGTCAGTTCCTCGACAGAGGGAGATGGTGGGGCAGGCGGTGCAGTCGGTACAGGTGGTGCTAGTAGTGCAGATGGTCCAGCTCCGGAAGTGGATGGTGCACAGCGGTAAGGCTTACGGATGAAGGGATCAGCAGGATACGGCACAAGCCGCTTACGGGCGGTAACCCTATGACGCCGACCATGAGCGTCAACGAATGGTCGACCTCCATTAATCCCTGGAATGATGGTACCATCGAAACGGTACCGCTTCTTCGTCGGGGTGGAGGGTGGCTGTACAGGTGCATCATCAGGGTCCTCATCTGAATCCTCGTCACTAGAGTCGCCAGAGGATGAGTCGTCAGATGAAGAATCGGTGGATGATGGGTCATCTAAATCGGCTGGGGGTGGCTGCACGGGTGGCTCTCCTCGGGCGGCCATCATCTGTCGGTATCTGCCCGGTCCGATCGGCACGAGACGTCCATCAGGAAGGCGTCGACACCAATGGTTATGCTCATTATGGACCGGACCTTCCCCAAGTTCCACGGGAATCACAGCACCACTGGGATGGTGCTGTGGCTCCGGAGGTCCTGGGGCAAGTGGAGCTGGAATCTCCGGTGGGTCCTCGGCTCCGTCTGAGGTAATCACTGGGCCGGGTGCATAGTTACTAGCTCCGGAGGAAGAAGCGCCTGAGTCATTGGAGGGTGTCGACGACGGGATCTGAGAATCGGTAACGATGGCAGGTGAGGTGGTTGATGAGTCTGTGTCGCTGTCCAAAATGATGACAGGTGGAATATCCGACATCTGAATAAGGAAAAATAACTTTTTTCATGTCAGTAAGTCATAAAGCAAGCACGTATTAGGCAAAGTAACTATGACAGTCTAAATCATGTGTAACAGTAAGTAGCATGGCAATAACGGCAAGTATCATGCAATCAAAAACAGATAATAGCATGCAGTAGTGAAGTCATGTAGTAGCATACGGCATATACCAGTAAAAGTAAGCAGCAACATGCAGCAAATTTCACAGAAACAAGTAAACTAGCAAGTTGTAGATTAGTCCTATTAGTGAATTCTACTCGGGTCGGTCTAGACTCACTAATGCAACCTAATTCCCTACAACCAATACTCTGATACGAAATGTGATGCCCCGTACAAAACCATCGTGTACGAATCATCAACAACAGGATCATTACAAGGTCAAATACTATATGCAGTTTCAAAAGAAGTTTGCATTCATGAATAAAGGTGATGTCTTAACCAACATCAAATATCTTACAACAAAAGTATGCTTCAATGAACAGAAGCAATTAGTAATAGTACGTGACCCAATGGTCGTTACAAATCATTGTTTCAAAAGGTAACATAGTTTGAATGCAAATAAAACGTTTCATGCGGTGACAACTCTAATAAGCGCAGCGGGTGTCTACAAGGCATGACTAGTACAACAGCGGAAGCAAGCAAACCTTAAGCACCTGAAAAAAAACATGCTTAAAAACGTCAACACAAAGGTTGGTGAGCTATAGTTAAAGTATAACAGTAATGTAAGGTAGGCCACGAGATTTCAGTGCTTCAACAGCGTTTCAAAACAGTATGAAAAGTATATATATAACCGTGGGCACTTGGTAACTAACTTAATGTTTATCACCCCCTGAAAGTACACTTGGCGAGTGTGTATGTTTACGAAGTATTAAACACCCGTTAAATGCTAGCGCTACTAGCTCGAGTGGGGATGTCAAACCCTATGGATCCATATCTAAGATTCGCGTTCACCGATTCAAAGACCAATGACTAAACGTTACCGAGCTAAGGGGAAAGTTTATGCCGTTGTATAACCCACACATATATAAAGTTTAAGTACTCATGCCTAGTATGTAAAACGTAAAATGCGCATGTATTCTCAGTTCCCAAAATAGTTAAAGTAAAAAGGGATGCTATAACTCACAGTGGAAAAGTAGTAGTAAAGTTGACTCGGGAAAAGTAAGCAAGTACGTTTGTCCAAAAGGTCCTCAACCTAAGTCAAAAGTTATTAAGTCAGTAAATCGTCCCAATAGGTTTAAATGTATGTAATTTAGGTCTTAAGTATCACCATCATTCATCATCAAACAAAAATTATAAAGTAAGCTTCATTCTAGAAAAGAGTTTAAAACAAAGGCTGACTTCGATCAGTCTCCACGGCCTCTATACAAACTGAATTGAGGTGAGACTAGTGGCCATGGCTCCGTATATGAGTCCTTTAGTTGCTGTAAAAATTCCAGAACCAAACTCGTCTTTGTTTGATCGTGGCGACGGTTTAAGTGCGAGTAGGTCAGAATTTTTAGCACAACGTTAAAAGGACATAGTGACGTTCGGAGGTCCATAGATCCTAAATCGTAACTCGGATTAAGACGAGACTTAAACAAAAAATTATCTACTCGAACAGAGCTAACTTAAAATCAACTTTACAGTAGCCCAGGTATTCTGGTCAGACCCATAAAACAGTAGGTTTAGTGTTCCGGTGGGTTCTTGGTGCTCGATGATCTTCACGGTTCTCATCCTTGATGCATATAGCTTCAAGTGTACAACTCGTTGATGTGTTTGCATCATCTTTACCAAGTTTTAACCATCATAACACAAGTGTAAGTCTAAGATAAGTAGCACAACTCAATTCAAGTGTAAGTCTAAGATAAGTAGCACAACTCAATTAAGTGTTGCAAGTAGTTTGATGAACCAAAGTTACATCAAGATCTTAGATCCGACACATACATGAACTCTAAAAGTAATATTAAGCTACAAACTTGAAAGTAAACTAAATAATCAAGATCTTAAGTTGTAGAACATAGTTCTTAGTTAGATTTTGAAGATCCAAGACCCAAAAGTCTAGATCTAAAGTTACTAAGTTAAATCCTAAGTCATAACACTTGAATCTTTACTTTAATGAAACCATAAGTTATGAAACTTAGATTCTCATCTTGTAAAGTGTATGTAAGCTCATAATCCCTTGTTTGCAACAAAATTTGAAGACCATAAGCTATATAAATTTAGATCTTTCATAAGTATATGAAGTTATAACTAGAAAGTTATACTTCCATGTTCTTGAACTTATAAAGTTAACTTTAGTTTCAAGAAGTATGAGATCAAGATTAACTTGTAATACTTGACCATTAAACCATAATAACGAATTCAAAAGTACAAGAAATGAAGAAATAAACTAATCTAGAAGTTATTAAGTTCATGGTTGTTCATACTTTTAAAGATTCAAGCCAAGACTTTGATCTTTAAGAAAGTAAACCTTAAGTTTACAAACCTGAACACAAGTAATGATTTTACAACTCATGAACTTTATTTCTTTAAAATATTAAGTGTAAAACCATAACTAGAAAGTTTAGGTTCTTGTATGTTCTTGTATAAACAAGATGATATGAAGAACAAACTAGAAAGTTTGATTCTTACAATTAGTAAGTAAACAACAACCAATAACTACAAGTAAGAAAGTAAGTAAATGATGATTATATGGATGCTTATATTTCGGTTTTGAAGAGAAAAAGAAAGGAGAAATAAAGCTTGTAACTTACAAGAAAAGAGAGAAAAGATGAGAGAAAGTTGCAAGTATTTTTGTGTGTGTGTGAAATGAGGTGAACTAGCAAATAAGTAATCAAAAAAATTTGAAAATGAACTCCCCCACCACCCTACTTGGCCGACGGTCAAGGCTCCCAACAAGGCAAGGTTCAAATCTACTTTCTACATGGGAGAGTGGTGTGAGCTTGAAGTAGTATTAAAGCTAAATAGTTATGGGAACAAGGTGTAAAGATACAAGTAACTAGATTCCTTTGCTTATGTTAATTAATCCATGCTTTCATTAGTAAATCACTAGCTTAAATGATGGGCTTACAAGTCCATCAAGTGTGTAGGGTGGGCTTCCAAGTCCATATCAAATAATAAAAGCCCAAGTTCAAGTAAGTATGCAATTAATCAAATAAAGGCCAAGTAATTAACTAGTAACCTTAGTTAATTAAAATGACTAATAATAATTAATCATGAATGTAAATAATATTCGAAAATATTATTCGTGAAAAGTACGTGTGTCACAAAGGTGAGTCGGGCATGTAAAGTCAAGTACGGTATCAAGTAAATGTATAAAAATACATTCATTAAACATAACCATTAATAATAAATATTATAATTAAACGTTGGAAAATCCAGGGTCGTTACATTACCTACTATTTTTCATATCTGATCAGACCACCTGGGCTACTGGAAAATTGAATTTCAGTTATTTCGGTTCGAGTAGATGATTTTCCGTTTAGACCTCGTCTTAATCCGAGTTACGATTTAAGATTTATGGCCTTCCGAAAGTCACTACACCCTTGTAACGTTGTGCTGAAAATTCGGACCTACTCGCACTAAACCATCGCCATGGTCAAACTAAGATGAGTTTGAGTCTAGAAATTGTTCAGAAATAGAGGACTCCCATACGGAGCCATGGCCACTGATTTCGCGTCTTTTTGATTTACGTAGAGGCCGTAGCAGCTGACCAAAGTCAGCCTATTGTTTTGACCTCTATACTTGATTAACTTACTTAGCTTTTATGATGATGAATGATGATGATGATGACACTTAAACTTATTTTATGCACTAATAGAACTTATAAAGACAACCTACTGACCTAGTAACCTTTGATTTTGGTTGACGACCTTTCGGACCGACTTACTACTTGCACACTTTCGTATCGACTTGTATTGCTTATTCACTGTGAGTTATAGCATCCCTTTTTACTACTTTTTTTCTACTTTTGGGACTGAGATTACATGCGCCTTTTTATGTTTTACTTATTTGACATGAGTACTTAAACTTTACATATATGTGAGTTATATAACGGCATAAACTTTCCTTTTAGCACGGTAACGTTTAACTATTGGTTTTTGAACCGGAAGACGCGAATCTTAGATATGGATCCATAGGGTTTGACATCCCCACTCGGGCTAGTCGTGCTAGCATTTAACGGGTGTTTAATACTTCGAGGACATACGCACTCGCCAGGTGTACTTTTAGGGGGTGATATTTATATTTACGTTAAGTCTAGTTACCATGTGCCAACGGTTATACATATACTTTTCATACTGTTTTGAAACATTGAAATCTCGTGGTCAATCTTATATTACTGTTACAATTTAAACTATAGCTCACCAACATTATTGTTGACGTTTTTAAGCATGTTTTCTCGGGTGCTTAAAGGTATCTTGCTGTCATGCTGTTTAGACTTGCTGTTAAGGACATGTTGTGTTAGATATCCGCTGCATGACTTAGAGGTGTCTCAATTATGAAACTTTTCTTTTGCATTCGTAATTTATGTTATTTTCAAACAATGGCTTTGTAACGACCTTAGGGTCAAATACTTATGTTTATGCTTCTATTCATAGGAAGCATATTATCTTTTGTAAAACGTTATCTTTTCATGAATGCAAATTGGTTTTCAAACAGCATATAGTGTTTGACCATGTAGTGATCCTGTTGTTGATGATCCATACACGATGGTTTTGTACAGGGCATCACATTTGGTATCAGAGCATTGGTTGTAGGGAATTAGGTTGCATTAGTGAGTCTAGACCCGACCAAGTTGGATTCACTAATAGGACTAATCTACAACTTGCTAGTTTACTTGTTTCTGCAAAACTTACTGCATGCTACTGATTACTTTTACTGCTATGTGATATTACTGCATGCTATTGCTTATCTTTACTGCCATGCGAATTTGCTGTACGCTTATTTCCGTTATTGCATGATTACTATCTGCTTTCACATGTTATTTCTATTTACCGTTGTTATTATTGCCATGCTGTATACTGTTTTAGACAACCTAGGTTACTGTAGTGCCTAATACGTGCTTGCTTTATGACTTGCTGACACGGAAAAAGTTATTTTTCCTTGTTCAGATGTCGGATATCCTGCCCATTGTCATTTTGGAGAGCGACTCAGACAAATCCGCCACCTCGCCTACCATTGTTGCCGATTCTCAGATCCCGTCATCGACACCCTCCAGTGACCCTGGCGCTTCGTCCTCCGGAGCCAGCAGCCATGTACCCTGTAGTGACCCGAACTTCCGAACTTTTCCATGTTTATATATATTAATTGAGATTGATATTTACCTGATTAAATGTTTCCAACATGTTAAGCAATCAAACTTGTTAAGACTTGATTAATTGAAATATGTTTCATATAGACAATTGACCACCCAAGTTGACCGGCGATTCACGAACGTTAAAACTTGTAAAAATGACATGACGATATATATATGGATATACATATGGTTAACATGAGATTATGATAAGTAAGTATCTCGATAAGTATATTAACAATGAGTTATATACATATAAACAAGACTACTAACTTAAGGATTTCGAAACGAGACATATATGTAACGATTATCGTTGTAACGACATTTAAATGTATATATATATCATATTAAGATATATTAATATATCATAATATCATGATAATGTAATAATTTAACATCTCATTAGATATAATAAACAATGGGTTAACAACATTAATTGAGATCATTAACTTAAAGGTTTCAAAACAACACTTACATGTAACGACTAACGATGACTTAACGACTCAGTTAAAATGTATATACATATAGTGTATTTAGATGTATTAAAATACTTTTGTAAGACTTCAAGACATATATCAAAACACTCATACTTAACGAAAATGGTTACAGTTACTTTCCCATTCTTTTCTTTCATCAAGAATTCTAGTCGTATTCTTACCCGTATTATACACAGCTTCAAAACGTACTTACTATGGGTATATACCAATAGGAACTAGCATGGAATTCTACTCTTGATTATGTCATGTATGACTAATCAATTTTAACTTCTACCATGAGCTAGTCAACTAACTAGAACTCCTTTTAACCCCACTCACCACTCACCAATTACCACTCATCATTCACTCCATTTCACTCCAATTCTCTTTCTAATTCTCTCTCAACACACACACACACACTATTATGAACGTATTTTTCCAGTAGTTAATCATCATCTTCATCAAAAATCACTTCAAGAATCAAGCTATAATCATCATAGGAAGAACACTTCAAGAACACTTCAAAAATCCCTTCAAGTTTACTAATTTACTTCCAAGCTTTCTAATCCATTCCAAGTAATCATCTAAGATCAAGAAACCTTTGTTATATATAGTAGGTTATCTTTCTTATTCAAGGTAATATTCATATTCAAACTTTGATTCAATTTCTATAACTATAAACTATCTTAATTCGAGTAAAAATCTTACTTGAACTTGTTTTTGTGTCATGATCCTACTTCAAGAACTTTCAAGCCATCCAAGATCCTTTGAAGCTAGATCATTTCTTGTCACTTCCAGTAGGTTTACCTACTAAACTTGAGGTAGTAATGATGTTCATAACATCATTCGATTCATATATATAAAACTATCTTATTCGAAGGTTTAAACTCGTAATCACTAGAACATAGTTTAGTTAATTCTAAACTTGTTCGCAAACAAAAGTGAATCCTTCTAACTTGACTTTTAAAATTAACTGAACACATGTTCTATATCTATATGATATGCTAACTTAATGATTTAAAACCTGGAAACACGAAAAACACCGTAAAACCGGATTTACGCCGTCGTAGTAACACCGCGGGCTGTTTTGGGTTAGTTAATTAAAAACTATGAAAAACTTTGATTTAAAAGTTGTTATTCTGAGAAAATGATTTTTATTATGAACATGAAACTATATCCAAAAATTATGGTTAAACTCAAAGTGGAAGTATGTTTTCTAAAATGGTCATCTAGACGTCGTTCTTTCGACTGAAATGACTACCTTTACAAAAACGACTTGTAACTTATTTTTCCGACTATAAACCTATACTTTTTCTGTTTAGATTCATAAAATAGAGTTCAATATGAAACCATAGCAATTTGATTCACTCAAAACGGATTTAAAATGAAGAAGTTATGGGTAAAACAAGATTGGATAATTTTTCTCATTTTAGCTACGTGAAAATTGGTAACAAATGTATTCCAACCATAACTTAATCAACTTGTATTGTATATTATGTAATCTTGAGATACCATAGACACGTATACAATGTTTCGACCTATCATGTCGACACATCTATATATATTTCGGAACAACCATAGACACTCTATATGTGAATGTTGGAGTTAGCTATACAGGGTTGAGGTTGATTCCAAAATATATATAGTTTGAGTTGTGATCAATACTGAGATACGTATACACTGGGTCGTGGATTGATTCAAGATAATATTTATCGATTTATTTCTGTACAACTAACTGTGGACAACTAGTTGTAGGTTATTAACGAGGACAGCTGACTTAATAAACTTAAAACATCAAAATATATTAAAAGTGTTGAAAATATATTTTGAACATACTTTGATATATATGTATATATTGTTATAGGTTCGTGAATCAACCAGTGGCCAAGTCTTACTTCCCGATGAAGTAAAAATCTGTGAAAGTGAGTTATAGTCCCACTTTTAAAATCTAATATTTTTGGGATGAGAATACATGCAGGTTTTATAAATGATTTACAAAATAGACACAAGTACGTGAAACTACATTCTATGGTTGAATTATCGAAATCGAATATGCCCCTTTTTATTAAGTCTGGTAATCTAAGAATTAGGGAACAGACACCCTAATTGACGAGAATCCTAAAGATAGATCTATTGGGCCTAACAAACCCCATCCAAAGTACCGAATGCTTTAGTACTTCGAAATTTATATCATATCCGAAGGGTGTCCCGGAATGATGGGGATATTCTTATATATGCATCTTGTTAATGTCAGTTACCAGGTGTTCACCATATGAATGATTTTTATCTCTATGTATGGGATGTGTATTGAAATATGAAATCTTGTGGTCTATTGTTACGATTTGATATATATAGGTTAAACCTATAACTCACCAACATTTTTGTTGGCGTTTTAAGCATTTTATTCTCAGGTGATTATTAAGAGCTTCCGCTGTCGCATACTTAAATAAGGACGAGATTTGGAGTCCATGCTTGTATGATATTGTGTAAAAACTGCATTCAAGAAACTTATTTTGTTGTAACATATTTGTATTGTAAACCATTATGTAATGGTCGTGTGTAAACAGGATATTTTTGATTATCATTATTTGATAACCTACGTAAAGTTTTTTAAACCTTTATTGATGAAATAAAGGTTATGGTTTGTTTTAAAATGAATGCAGTCTTTGAAAAACGTCTCATATAGAGGTCAAAACCTCGCAACGAAATCAATTAATATGGAACGTTTTTAATCAATAAGAACGGGACATTTCATACCCGACCCAGTGGTTATCTCAGACGGACATGAGGATCCACTGGAGATTCCAGCTCCACTCATCCCAGTACCTCCGGAGCCACAGCCCCATCCCGGTGGTGCTGTGATTCCCTGGGAATACGGGGACGTTCCGTTCCGTAATGAGCATAACCATTGGTGCCGACGCCTTCCTGATGGACGTGTCATACCGATCCCACCTTTCTGATACCGGATTATGACTACCGGCCGCCGAGCGCCGCCACCCCCAGCTGATTTAGACGACTCACCATCCGACGACTCATCCTCCGACGATTCCAGTGACGATGATTCCGACGAGGACCCCGAAGAGGCACCCGTGCAGCCACCCTCCACACCGCCGAAGAAGCGGTATCGTTTTGATGATACCGTTGTTCCAGGGATTAACGGAGGTCGACCATTCGTTAACGCACATGGACTGAGGACTAGGGTCACCGCCCGTAAGCTGGTTGTGCCTTACCCTGCTGATCCATTTGTGCGTAAGCCTTACCGCTATGCAGCATCTACTTCTGGTGCTGGACCATCTGCACCACTGGCACCACCTGTACCATCCGCACCGCCTGCCCCACCATCTCCCTCCGTCGAGGAACTGACGAGGGAAGTGGAGATCCTCCATGCTCAGGTAACTGAGCTCAAGGACCAGATGTCCCACGTAATGGATATCCTTCACCCACCATCACCATAGGGCATTGTAGTAGATTTCATTATGTAATCTCGTTTGTAGTTTCATGTTTTACTCATGTACTGTACGAACTTATACGGATGTATGCAACTTATTATTAATGAATGGAATTTAGTGTTGTTTACTTTTTGCACGGTGTTCTACTTACGTTACTGTATGATGTTTCTGTGGTATCTGTATCTAGTTGCATTACGTAGTTAACATGTGTGGCGTTGATTCCATGTTGGTTGCCATATACTATATTATTATTTATTAAATGCTGGATTTTGACTTAAGTCAAAATTTCTGTTTAGAAGAGCAATGGCAAACGGACGAGCAGCACCCACAGCAGCCCAAATCGAGGAAATGATTGCTGAAAGAGTAGCCGCAGCTATTGCAGAAATCAACCCCCCAGCTTCACCAGTTAACCGGCCCATTCGTAACAGGTGCACATACAAAGAGTTTCAAAGATTCAAGCCCCACAACGTTAGCGGTACTGAGGGGCCAGTTGGTCTGACTAGGTGTTTTGAGAAATTAGAAGCTGTGTTCCGTGTATGCAACTGCTCAGAGGCGAACAAAACCAAGTATGCTTCATGTACACTGTCAGACGGCGCCCTAACCTGGTGGAACACACTGGCTCAAGCTAAGGGTATTGACGAGGCTTATGCCACTCTGTGGGAAGAATTTAAGGGAGCCCTGATCGAAGAGTACTGCCCCAGAGCAGAGATACAGAAAATGGAGGCTGAGTTCTAGGAGTTGAAGGTTGTGGGAAACGATCTTGATGGTTACAACCGTAGGTATCTAGAATTAGCGCTGATGTGTCCCACGATGGTTACCCCGGAATTTAAGAGAATGGAGCGATACTTGTGGGGACTTCCCAAGTCCATTCAAGGAAATGTCACCTCTTCTAATCCACCCAACGTCCCGGAAGCTATGCGCATGGCGTAAACCCTTATGAACCAAATTATCAGCAAGGAATCGGAAAAGGCAAAATTCGAATCGGGAGCCAGTGGTGAGAAGCGTAAGTGGGACAACAACAAGGGGAGAGTCTATGATCAAACCCCTGCTAAGAGGCATAATGATGGAAGGAACCCCAACCCGAACACCAGCTCGAACCCCAACTATAAGGGTAGTCTACCACAGTACAAGAGGTGCTACAAGCACCATACCGGGTACTGTAATGTGGTCTGTGAAAAATGCAAAAGGACCGAACATATTGGCAAGGACTGCAAGATTCCCATCCCAGCTGTGAGGACCAACCCCAATGGACCAAGAAGGTGTTATGAGTGTGGGTAACAGGGCCACTTCAGGAATGAGTGTCCCAACAAGCGAAAGGACGGCAGACCCCCGCGTAGAAGAGCTTTCAATGTTAACGCAAGGGATGCCCGTGAGAACCCCGACTTGGTTACATGTATATTCACTATCAACAATCTATTAGCTTCTGTCCTATTTGATACTAGTGCCGATAGGAGCTATGTTTGTAGACACTTTTACTCTAAGATAGATTGGTCGTTAGTGCCTTTAGAGGAGAGTATGCTAGTTGAGGTAGCCAATGGGAAACTTGAGAAAGTCGACCAAATTGGCCGAGGAGCTATAATCAACATAGCTGGTGTGGATTTCGCAATTGACTTGATACCCATCAAATTGGGAAGCTTTGACGTGATTGTCGGCATGGGCTGGTTGACTAAAGTGAGGGCCGACATTATCTGTGGAGATAAAGCTCTTCGTATACCACAAGGAGATGGTGAGCCACTGGTTATATATGGAGAGAGATGTAACTTGGAGCTGAACCTCATTAGTTGTATGAAAGCGCAGAAGATCATGAAGAAAGGACGTCTTGCTGTTTTAGCACACGTGAAGGCTTTATAAACAGAAGAGAAGAGCGTGAATGATGTGCGAATCGTGAATGAATTCCCCGACGTCTTTCCGAAAGAACTGCCTGGATTACCGCCACCGAGAGCCGTGGAGTTCCAGATCGATCTAGTGCCGGGAGCTGCACCCGTAGCTCACGCACCTTATCGACTAGCACCTTCCGAACTGCAAGAGTTGTAGAGTCAACTGTAAGAATTGCTCGACCGAGGGTTTATCCAACCGAGCTCATCGCCTTGGGGCGCACCTGTTTTATTCGTGAAGAAGAAGGACGGATCCTTCCGCATGTGTATCGACTACCGCGAACTCAACAAATTGACGATCAAGAACCGATATCCTCTTCCCCGAATTGACGATCTTTTTGATCAACTGCAAGGATCAAGCGTTTACTCTTAGATCGATTTGCGATCCGGTTATCACCAGTTGAGGGTGAAGGAGAGTGATGTGATGAAGACTGCGTTCAGAACCCGCTATGGTCATTATGAGTTTCTCGTGATGCCGTTCGGTTTAACCAATGCTCCCGCTGTATTCATGGACCTCATGAATCGTGTATGCAAGCCATACCTGGATAAGTTCGTTATCGTCTTCATAGATGATATCCTCATCTACTCTAAGAGCGAAGAAGAACATGAGCAACATCTCCGACTAGTGCTTGAATTCTTGAGATAAGAGCAACTTTATGCCAAATTCTCCAAGTGTGAATTTTGGTTGAAGGAAGTCCAATTTCTGGGTCATATTGTGAGTGATCAAGGTATCAAAGTTGATCCCATAAAGATCAAGGCTATCAGTAAGTGGAAGACACCCATTACTCCAACTCAAATCCGCCAATTTCTAGGCCTTGCCGGTTAAGACCGGAGATTTATTGAAGGTTTTTCGCTGATTGCGCGTCCTTTGACCGCACTGACTCACAAAGGGAAGAAGTTCGTTTGGGAGAATGAACAAGAATTAGCATTTCAAACCCTGAAGTAGAAGTTAACCACCGCACCTATCTTGTCGCTTCTTCAAGGCAGTGACGACTTCGTTGTGTACTGCGATGCTTCAAAAAATAGTTTTGGTTGCGTATTGATGCAAAGAACGAAGGTCATTGCTTATGCTTCTCGTCAACTGAAGATACACGAGCAAAACTACACTACCCATGATCTCGAACTTGGAGCCGTTGTCTTCGCTTTGAAGTTGTGGAGACACTATCTTTATGGGACAAAGAGTACCATATTCACCGATCAAAAAAGCCTCCAGCACATCTTTTATCAGAAGCAGTTGAATATGAGACAATGTCGATGGATTGAGATGCTGAACGACTATGATTGTGAACTCCGTTACCATCCTGGCAAAGCCAATGTTGTAGCCGACGCTCTGAGTCGAAAGGAGAGAACGGTACCTCTTCGTGTTCGGGCTCTGAATATCACCATTCATTCGAACCTCAACAGCCAGATCCGAGTAGCCCAAGAAGAGGCTCTCAAAGAGAAGAACATATCCCGTGAATACTTGAACATTCTCGTCTCTAAATTCGAGGTTAAGGAGTCTGGACTCCGATGTTATGCCGGAAGAATTTGGGTACCTTGTTATGGAGATTTACGAAGCCTTATACTTGATGAAGCCCACAAGTTGAGATACTCGATTCATCCAGGAGCCGATAAAATGTACCACGATCTTAAGGAACAGTATTGGTGGCCAAATCTTAAGAAAGATGTTGCAACTTATGTTGGGAGGTGTTTGATATGTTCGAAGGTTAAGGCTGAACATCAGAGGCCATCTGGATTACTTCAACAACCGGAAATCCCACAATGGAAATGGGAAGCAATTACGATGGACTTCATCACGAAGCTACCAAAGACGGTGGGCGGATACGATACAATCTGGGTTATCATTGACCGTCTTACCAAATGTGCTCATTTCCTAGCGATGAAGGAAACAGATACAATGGAGAGACTTGGTCAACTGTACATCAAAGAAGTTGTGTCTCGTCATGGCGTACCCCTATCAATTATCTCAGACCTCAATCCCCGTTTTGCTTCCAGATTCTGGAGTTCTTTGCAAGAAGCCTTGGGAACTCGTCTCGACATGAGCACTGCATATCACCCGCAGACCGATGGTCAGAGCGAACGAATGATTCAGACTTTAGAGGACAAGTTGCGTGCCTGTGTTATTGACTTTGGAAAGTCTTGGGAAAGGCATTTTCCGTTAGCCGAATTCTCTTACAACAACAGTTATCACTCGAGTATTAAAGCCGCACCTTTTGAAGCGTTGTATGGCCGCAAGTGCCGTTCTCCTATTTGTTGGGCCGAGTTAGGCGAAGTGCAAATCACCGGACCCGAGATAGTCCATGAAACGATGGAGAAGATTTCCCAGATTCAAGCGAGACTTAAGACGGCCCGTGATCGCCAAAAGAGTTATGCTGATCTTAAATGTAAAGACTTCGAATTCAACGTGGGTAACCGTGTGATGTTGAAAGTCGCACCTTGGAAAGGTGTGATCTGATTTGGAAAGCGCGGAAAGTTAAACCCGCGATACATTGGCCCTTTCAAAATTTTAGAACGTGTTGGACCCGTAGCTTACCGTCTGGATCTTCCAACTCAATTGAGTGCAGTTCATCCTACCTTCCACGTATCAAATTTGAAGAAGTGTCTTGCTCCACCGGAACTTATCATACCCCTGGAGGAACTTATGATTGATGATAAACTCCACTTCGTGGAAGAGCCTGTTGAAATTATGGACCGTGAGGTCAAAGTTTTGAAACACAACAGAATCCCGATCGTCCGAGTCCGATGGAATGCCAAATGAGGACCTGAGTTTACCTGAGAAAGAGAAGATCAAATGAGGCAGAAGTATCCGCACCTTTTCCCAGCTCCTCCATCTCCCTCAGCTTAAATTTCGGGACGAAATTTCCATTAACAGGTGGGTAATGTAACGACCCGACTTTTTTGACTTGCTTTTATGCCTTGTATTTTAGCGAAACTGTGTATTTATGCATACTGTGCTACTTTATACTCTGGAATCTTTAAATACATGGTTTACTTTCATTTATATATTAAAACGTGCCTTAGAGTATGTAGGATACGTAACTTGATCACCGGATGCTTTATGACCTTTAGTGTCACTTAACGTTTCGAATAAACCGCAAACTGCACACACGTTTAACTTTTGTCGTAATCGGAATATTGTGACTACAAAATATTAATTATTATTTTATAAAAATAATTACTTGGGTTTTTAGATGCTTAATTATGCGTAGTAATTTAATTATGCTTACTAGTTAGTCTTGTTGGACTTTCTACCTTGTTGGACTTAAGCCCACCCTACTCTAGCTAGTAGCCCATTTATTTAGCCCACTTATTAATTACTAGTGACCCAATAATAAGTAAGATAAATGTCCATTTATTAGAGGGAACATGCTAGCATTTGTGTCAAGTATTATCCTTAATGTTGCATGGGATCCTAACATAAGCACCAACTTTAGACAACCATTAACCAAAAAGCAAACTTTTATCCCCCTTGTCCCCCCTCCTAATTCACGGCCACCATCACCACCCTCACCCCTCATTCACCTATAAATACTAGCCTCATTCCATCTATTTTACACTTGCTTTCATTTGTAATTCACACATACTCACTCTCTAATTCTCTCTAGTTCATTCTCTCTCTAAAAGTGTAAGAATTTTGAATTTTACTTCTTCTTCTCCTTCTCATCATCACGAATTCATCATCATCATCATCATGGGTCTAGCTTTTTAGCTTTTGATCTTGATTACATCTTGTAGATTCAAACATGAATTTGAATCTTTCAAGAACATGGAAGATTCAAGCTTTCTAGCTTTGAATCTTCACCCACTTTGTAGATCTATATTTTTTTAACTTTAATCTTGCTATTTTGTTATAAAGATTCAAACTTGTGTTTGTAATCTTCATGTGACTTAAAGATCCAAGCTTTATGCTTGAAGATCTTCAAGAACAACCAAGATCAAGCTTTCTAGCTTGGATCTTCATATCTTTTGTTGGATCTAAGTTTCCTAACTTATGATCTCATTATTTTGTTATAAAGATCAAAACTTGTGTTTATGGTCTTCATATAACTTAAAGATCTAAGCTTTATGCTTCAAGTTCTTCAAGAACACTAAAGGTTCAAGCTTTCTAGCTTTGTGACCTTAAAACTTATGTGAAAAGGGTCCAAGCTCTCTAGCTTAGGGTTTCATCACTTCATTTGACTTAGATTATGTTCATATTTTCTTGATTGAAGTAAAGTTTGTAGCTTTAGTTGTAAATGTAACTTGTAATTGTGTTAAGACTAAGGATATGATGTAACCTTGGTTCATCATCCATCTAAAACTCTTAAATGAGTCGTGTTCTTACTTGGTCTTAACATATTATATGTTAATGATAGAATCTTGGTCAAGGTGATGCTAACCCATCAACGATTTGTACACTTGAAGCTACAAGCATCAAGGATGAGAACCGTGATGAGCATCAAGTACTAAGAACCCCACCGGAGCACCTTACCTACTATTTTCCTATCTGATCAGACCACCTGGGCTATTGGAAAGTTGATTTTCAGTTAGTTTGGTTCGAGTGGATGATTTTCTGTTTAGACCTCGTCTTAATCCGTGTTACGGTTTAGGATTTATGGCCTTCCGAAAATCACTATACCCTTGTAACGTTGTGCTGAAAATTCGGACCTACTCGCACTTAAACTGTCGCCACGGTCAAACTAAGACGAGTTTGAGTCTAGAAATTGGTCAGCAACTAGGGGACTCCCATACGGAGCCATGGCCACTGATTTCGCATCTTTTCGATTTACGTAGAGGCCGTAGCAGCTGACCAAAGTCAGCCTATTGTTTTGATCTCTATACTTGATTAACTTACTTAGCTTTTATGATGATGAATGATAATGATGATGACACTTAAACTTATTTTATGCACTAATAGAACTTATAAAGACAACCTACTGACTTAGTAACCTTTGATTTAGGTTGACGACCTTTCGGACCGACTTACTACTTGCACACTTTCGTATCGACTTGTATTGCTTATTCACTGTGAGTTATAGCATCCCTTTTTACTACTTTTTTTCTATTTTTGGGACTAAGATTACATGCGCCTTTTTATGTTTTACTTATTTGACACGAGTACTTAAACTTTACATATGTGTGGGTTATATAACGGCATAAACTTTCCCCTTAGCACGGTAACGTTTAACTATTGGTTTTTGAACCGGTAGACGCGAATTTTAGATATGGATCCATAGGATTTGACATCCCCACTCGGGCTAGTCGCGCAAGCATTTAACGGTTGTTTAATACTTCGAGGACATACGCACTCGCCAGGTGTACTTTTAGGGGGTGATATTTATATTTACGTTAAGTCTAGTTACCATGTGCCCACGGTTATACATATACTTTTCATACTGTTTTGAAACATTGAAATCTCGTGGTCAATCTTATATTACTGTTACAATTTAAACTATAGCTCACCAACATTATTGTTGACGTTTTTAAGCATGTTTTCTCAGGTGCTTAAAGGTATCTTGCTGTCATGCTGTTTAGACTTGCTGTTAAGGACCTGCTGTGTTAGATATCCGCTGCATAACTTAGAGATGTCTCAATTATGGAACTTTTCTTTTGCATTCGTAATTTATGTTATTTTCAAACAATGGCTTTGTAATGACCTTAGGGTCAAATACTTATGTTTATGCTTCTATTCATAGGAAGCATATTATCTTTTGTAAAACGTTATCTTTTCATGAATGCAAATTGGTTTTCAAACAGCATATAGTGTTTGACCATGTAATGATCCTATTGTTGATGATCCGTACACGATGGTTTTGTACGGGGCGTCATAAATATACTACTAATAATAATACTTATTGATAATACTTAGTAATAATAGTACTAATAATAAAAATAATAAAAATAATAATGATACTTATTTTATTAATTCATAAAATGATAATATTAACAATAATAATACTTATATTAATACTAATAATGATACGATAATAATGATAGTAATGGTAATAGAAATACTACCTCAAAGAAGTAGCCTTAAAAAAATGCCCAAGTCCGGGTTTGAACCTGCGACATCCCGCTAACCCGATAACATCCTTAACCATTACTCCATTTGTGATTTTCTGATATAATACGGATCCAATATCTATATATCTATTATCTATCTATTTTCACCTTCCTCTTCTAAAACCCAGCTCAAATCCTTTGGCCCAACAGCAAGTCACTTGGCCCAGGAAGTATTAATCATGCCCAATGGTCTGTTATTGCTGTTTAATAAATAAATAACAAAAAAGATTGCAGCAAGCCAGGATCGAACACCAGACCATTCATTTAAACACAAACACCCAAACCATTCCTCTGCTTCTCCTTTTCTGTTCTAATACTTAAATTAATTCTTTTAACTCAACTATCTGTATTCCTCTTTTTTCTTAATACAAAACCCAAATAACCTCTTCATCATTTATCCTAACTACCATATTAAATCATCTAATCATCATATCAACGTCTATAATCATATTCACAATTCTAATCATAGTCATGATCATTTTTACATGATCCCTGTAGTCATCCTCAATTGTTTTCATAAAATCATAATCTCATTGTCATAATTATCGCCAAGCTACATCATCCATCATCATCATCCTAAGTGATCTCGTAACACATCTTTATCATACCTATATCATTCATTTCCATTCGTTCAAACCAACAGATAAGAACACGTGAACTGGATCACTGCTCAACATAACAAACTGAAACGTGGCCCAACTAACCCATTGATCCCGATGGCCCGAGTGTAGGTTCCTAAACCTAAAATAGATTAAAATCTGGTGGACCAAGAACACTAGTCCATTAAACCGAAGCCCAACATATTAACCCTTTAATGGACCGTGACATGTGGGGATATTAAAACAAAAATAGATTAGAATTCTAATTGTGGTGGGTTCCTATCAGGGAAAATAGGATACAGCGATAATGATGTATCATCATCATGACCACATCATAAACTTATCTTTTTCCTTCTTTATCATACCCCCTCATCAACACTTCATAAATGGAAACATTAGCAATGAGCATAGTCGCAACTTTGGTACACTTAAACAGAAACGAACAAGGATGTACAGCTTATTTCAATCAATTGTTCTTTGATGGTGGTTGTTTCTCGGCTAAGCAGAAAAGCGATAGCAGGTGACGGTTTAAATAACAACTCAGAAGCAGTAATCAACGAGTAGCATGGGAGGTTAACGGTGATGGTTGATCGAAGAAAAAGGGAAGACAAGGATGGTGGGTTTAAGGTGGTTGTGATCATTTCCAAATAGAAACAGAAGGAGTTGGGTGTAGTAGTGAAATCAAGATTGTGTTGAGCTTGAATTGGTGATGGGTGTAACCGTACTAGAAACAGAAGAAAACAGTGCATGTATTTTAGTGGTTGCTATGGCTGTTTAATGGTTTTAATGGTGTTTATATTAAAAGTGATGAAGGTGGTTTGGTTTCGTTTTGTGATCGTAACAAACAAGAACAAACTGCAGTTTTTATTGACAATATTAAAGAATGAAAGTAGCAAAGTGATGGGTTATCCATGAATGAATAAGAAGAACGAAAAAGAAAAAAAAAAACGATGGGTTTAATGTGGTGGCTTAGGTGATGATCGTGGTTAAACATAAACAAAATTTCGCGAGTATTAGTCGTGGTGGTGCAAGGTGGCAGTGATTCATGGTGGGTGGTAATGGTGGCCGGAGATGAATTCAACAGTGAAGGTGGTGTACGGTGTTGGAAGGCCGAAGGTGATGGTGCTCAAAGGTTGTTGATGGAAGTCGATAAAAGTTGGCATCTATAATCAAGGAGTTTAGTTACTTGAAGAGTATATAGAGATGATGGAAAACTAGTGTGCAGGGGTAACGATAAGGAGATGAGTACTTCAACTTGAGATATCAAGTCTCTGATTAATATGTGGGTTCGTGGAATTCATGTATCATAAGTATATGTATATATAATATAAGTCTAAAGGTGGAGCACAGTATGCAATTAATAATAGTCAAATAGTAACTCAAATAGCAAAGCAGCCATAAATTTAGTCTTATTGTGCTGACACTTTTCACGGATTGCTATATCGCGCTCCGTTGTTCACTCAGTGGCGAATAAAAAAAGTCTTCAGAAAAATCCCAAAATTTTAAATTAAATATATTTATTTATTTTGGTCATTATGGTATAAAATTCAATCATTAATTTAATAAATAAAAATTTCATCAACTGCATTGCATAAGGTTTGGACTGGCGGAGAAACCCTGGCCCCGTGTGCCTTTGGCACCCATACCGCCCACCCCGTAAGGGCTAAGTATGCCTTGTAAAATACCTCCCCCTAATACCCACAAGGAACTTGCAGGCTGAAGAATTGAACCTGCACCCATTTATTGCATTAGGGCATATTCCTGTGGGCCCAGGGATCATTAGCAACGGGTACCAACTGTCCCTCTCGATTCTGAGTAAAATATAAAAAGTGCTAAAATTTAATAACTAGATCCTAAATACATTTTTAGTAAGCCTAAAATTTATAGAACTCATTTTCGGATCACCGTTTATTTTAAAATCATATAAGTTTGAATTTAACTGGCTTAATATTCATCGAATGGTAATTGAGCGTTACAGTCGTTTACTAAATAGATTCAAAATCACAAAATACAAATTTAATATGCTTTATTTATATATATAGATATGTTTTAAATAATAATTATCATAATATCATATTTTACATAATTAATTTTAATAACAACAACATATAATATTTAAATTTAAATATTTAATTATTATTTATATATTTATATACACATATCTCTATTTACAATTAATTGTTCGTGAATCGTCGGAAATGGTCGAAGGTCAAATGAATAAATGAACACAGTTCAAAATTTTTGAAACTACAACATTACAGACTTTGCTTATCGTGTCGAAACCATAATAAGATTAAGTTTAAATTTGGTCGGAAATTTTCGGGTCGTCACAGTACCTACCCGTTAATGAAATTTCGTCCCGAAATTTGATTGGGATCGTCATGGCTGACAATAAGTATGTTTTCATGACTCATATGAGTTGGATATTAGAGTTCTATCATCATCGAGTAATATAGATAAAACAATTTGATTTTTGTGAAGAGTACGAGTGAAGCTATCACAAGAGAGTGAGATGAAAAAAATAAAGTTTCATCATAACTTTTGACGTAGATAGGGTTGATTTCCGGAGTTCAAGGGATTTAGAGAAAATCTTCGTAATAAGATTTGATTCTTCAAAAATTAAGGAAATTAGGATCCTCTTTGGTTAAATGCGATAATCTGTCACTCTGTTTGATATTTCACTATAAATCCACCCTCTTCATTTCCTTTATATTTTGGAGTTCCGTATTTTTGTTTTCTCTTCCCGATTTTAAGTCAAGCGAATAATGGTCCAGAATTCGTAGGTATGAAGTTTCGAATTATCATAATATACAAAGTAGAAAGGAAAGGTAGTAGCACAATTTGATTTGTCAAATTACTAGAATATCCGAAAAAATGGAACTATCAAGAAGATATGTTCATAATGTGTTTGGAGATGAGGTAGAATGTAAGAGTCATGTAACATGGCACATGATGACGATATGATCTGTGAATCATCACGTTCCATTTAGAAACTCAGCATGACTTACTGTAATATAATCATGTTGATCAAGTGTCATTATATTATACTAACTCATACTTCAGTTCCCAACACTACTTCAAAAACATTCATATTTTGATTCCAATTTTTCAGAATTTAGAAACAAAAATAGTTTCCTTTATGATGTAACACTGATAACGCGAGAAGATAAATGATTTCGGGTAAGAATAGTTATGAAAATTTTCTTCAGAAATATCGAGGATATTTATAATAGAGGATACGATAATATCTTAGAATTTTAGAATCAAATTGTGCTGAAGAAATTCATTCATGATGATTTAGAGCGATTAAGGAGCAAGATATTCGCTAAAGATTTCATCAGAATCAGAATCATCGGGATTCTTTATGTAAAAGTTTAGTCCTTGTGATTTGTCCACCGTTTTCTTCATAATTTCGCATAATCTGCTTTTTGGTACTAAATTTTCTATTGAACTTTTTCAACACTCCATTCTTTATCATCAAACTTTCGACTGTTATGGTCGTTTACAGTTTTTGCTGCTTCATCAGAAATTTTCAATATTTGGAGTATTGATTCGTAGATTGAGTGCTTTTCAGAATTTCAAAATGGAAGATCATAATTTTAAGAGGTAAATGTTAAATGTATACATATAACTGTTGATGTAGAAATGCTGCGAGATTCGAAATACAGATTGCTAATTACTAGTAACTGATATGGCAATTCTCGTTACAAGATGCGGATGAATATATGATAGGATTTTAATGAACAAATATAATGATTCTTTGGAAAGTCAGAGATCAATTAAGTTGATGGTAAGTTTACTGCTAATGTGGTGGAATATAAACGGTTCCCCGATAACGATGCAAAAGCAAGCACATATATCAAGGTTATAATAAGGCTTATTTGGTTGAAAGTCGAAGTTGATTTTCTGGAGCTGTGACAAAATTGGCTAATTTGAAAAGGAATTGCAAAGTTATTTTCGGTAATAACAACGCCCAAAGAGCTAGCACAGATACGTGTTAAACGTTTACTCAGGTTTCGAGTGTTTTCAGGTGCCTAACTATATGCATCAATCTTTTCTTCCGTAGATGAAGTGTGGTTGGTTCATCCTCTCGATTGAGGTGTTTTCAAGAATCATGAAAGGTTTGAACGTCGATTGTAATCGTCAAGATACAAATGAGGTTTAAGATGAAATCAAGTGGCAACTTGAATAATTGTTTAGTTTCATATGTTATAATCAATGTTTTAATTCATTTTAAATTGTCCAATGTTGGTAGTCCACAGTTAGTACTCCACAGTTAATAATTCAATAATTCATTTATAGTTTATAATATTCGAATTAATTAATACATATTCGTGACCCATTGTATACATGTCTCAGACTCGATCACAACTAAAAGTATATATATTATTTTAGAATCAACCTCAACCCTGTATAGCTAACTCGATCATTATCGCATATAGAGTGTCTATGGTTATTCTAAATAATATATATAGATGCGTCGATATGATATGTCAAAACCTTATATACGTGTCCCGATATTTAAAGTGCGTAAAATAAATAACAGAAATTAAATGACGATAAATAAAATTGCGGGAATTAAAATTGTGATAAATAAATTAAGATAAATAAATTGCGATAATTAAAATGTAATAAGAAATTAGGAACAATTAGCTAGGTACAGTTAGCTAGGATATTGTTAGCGTGGATTCTTAACAAAATTTCTCGTAGTTAATTTGTTTGTTTCTAACAAATTTTATTTTTGTCTAATGTTTTCTTCATTATGCCACTTGTTTGATTCTGATAAGTCAAAATCCAAATATGAAATTGAATGAAAATGGTTATTCTATGGTGAACGGATTAGTATATCTGTGGATGTAAGTAGGATAGTAAATGGCTATTGAATCAGATTCGAAGAATGTACAGTGTAACTTATTAATGTGAAATCTAAATATTCCTCGGGTATTACCTACCCGTTAAAATATTTTCACCATTAACAGTTTGTACAAAAGAATTTTTAATTACAACCTTTATGAAAACATATATACATATATATTTTCTTCAGATGTAATCATGGATTTAATGAGTTAATATGATATTAAACTCATTTGGTTTTCGGTTGAAATTAGAATGAATAATCTCTAAAACTTTAGAGATTAAATAATCGCTACAGAATGTTTCTCCAATGATGTTATAGATTAATACTTCACTGGTTGTTGTTGTTGTGGTACTCCTTGGTATCTATGGTGCGTATGACGTTGATGCTCGAGGTACAGATTATGATGTTGAGGTATGGGTTGCGGATGTTGTTGTTGGTGGTGGTGATGGTGGTACTGTTGCTGCCGGTGCTACTGATGGTGCTTGTAACCTTTGCACCATATTCTCCAAAGCCACTACCCGAGTGCGAAGTTTGTTAACTTCTTCTATTACACCGGGGTGATTGTCGGTTCGGACGAGCGGATGAATAAGATCTAAAATTCGAGATAGTATGTAGTCATGATGAGATACCCTGGAAATGAGAGAGAAAATGGTGTTACGAACAGGTTCGCCGGTAAGTGCTTCAGGTTCTTCGCCAAGAGGGAATTCGGTTGATAGAAAGGATCGCCTTCTTCGCGTCTCTATTGATTCAGTCGACTACGAACCCATCCCCAATTCATCTAGAATTAGTGATGACTGATTGGTTAATTTATTCCGGTTACACTGCTTTTGGAGCTTGAGCGAAAATCCATATCGGAATAGATGTCGGAATTCGAGGGACTTGAACAAGTTGCGAGTTCCATCTTGTACGGTTGGATAAAAGGTTTTTGATATGAAATGATTTTCGGATATCGGATGATATTCTAATTACATAGGATACCTATGTATAGTACAGAAGATCCCGTAGATTACGGAGGGAATTAAGGAAATGTGTCAGAGAAGATTTAATGTGATGGGATATGAATTTTTCTGTACACCATCTATGCAATAATTGCAATAAGACGTGTCGAGACTGAAAATGATAGGTAGATATTTTTCGATAAAGAACGGTAAGCAAAACTTTTGACATGCAGACCAGGTTCAAGCCCAGACTTATTAATATAACCTAACAACTACTAGGTCGAAGTCCGGACTCATTAATGCATCCTAACAACTACTAGTTAGACACACTAATGCAAGACCTGGTTCGCTACGACCACCACTCTGATACCACCTGTAGAGACCCATCCTAATCCATCTGGACGAGTACATTACAATTGGTTACATCGCGAGGTACTTGACCTCTATATGATACATTTTACAAACATTGCATTCATTTTTAAAAGACAAACTTTCATTACATCAAAAGTTGACGGCATGCATACCATTTCATAATATATCTAATTATAATTGACTTAATAATAATCTTGATGAACTCAACGACTCGAATGCAACGTCTTTTGAAATATGTCATGAATGACTCCAAGTAATATATCTAAAATGAGCAAATGCACAGCGGAAGATTTCCTTCATACGTGAGAATAATCATGCTTTAAAGTGTCAACCAAAAGGTTGGTGAGTTCATTAGTTTATCATCAATATTCATTTCAATCATTTTTATAGACCACAAGATTTTCATTTCTATTTCTCATAAATAAACATCCCATACATAGAGATAAAAATCATTCATATGGATTGAACACCTGGTAACCGACATTAACAAGATGCATATAGAATATCCCCATCATTCCGGGACTCCCTTCGGACATGATAAAATCGATGTACTAAAGCAGTTCAAATTCTCTGACTGGGGCTTGTTAGTGCCCATAGATCTATCTTTAGGATTCGCGTCAATTAGTAGACTGGTTTACTAATTCTTAGGCTACCAAGTAAAAAGGGGCATATTCGATTTCGATCATTCAACCATAGAATGTAGTTTCAATTACTTGTGTCTATTTCGCCAAACATTTATAAAAGTGCATGTATTCTCAGTCCCAAAAATATATATTGCAAAAGCATTTAAAAAGGGAGTAATGAAACTCACTATACGATATTTTGTAGTAAAAATATGCATACGACGGAACCGAACAATGCAAAGTTGGCCTCGGATTCACGAACCTATATCATTTATATATATATATTATATATATATATATATATATATATATATATATATATATATATATATATATATATATATATATATATATATATATATATATATATATATATATATATATATATATATTAACACATATAATTAACATGTAATAGTAATCAAGCTAGTTTATTAATCATATAATATATTACTTATTAAAGTAGTAATGTATCTATTATTTCCCATGTTATATATATATATATATATATATATATATATATATATATATATATATATATATAGGATATTTTTATATATGATACTTATTTTATTAATTCATAAAATGATAATATTAACAATAATAATACTTATATTAATACTAATAATGATACGATAATAATGATAGTAATGGTAATAAAAATACTACCTCAAAGAAGTAGCCTTAAAAAATGCCCAAGTCCGGGTTTGAACCTGCGACATCCCGCTAACCCGATAACATCCTTAACCATTACTCCATTTGTGATTTTCTGATATAATACGGATCCAATATCTATATATCTATTATCTATCTATTTTCATCTTCCTCTTCTAAAACCCAGCTCAAATCCTTTGGCCCAACAGCAAATCACTTGGCCCGGGAAGTATTAATCATGCCCAATGGTCTGTTATTGCTGTTTAATAAATAAATAACAAAAAAGATTACAGCAAGCCAGGATCGAACACCAGACCATTCGTTTAAACACAAACACCCAAACCATTCCTCTGCTTCTCCTTTTCTGTTCTAATACTTAAATTAATTCTTTTAACTCAACTATCTGTATTCCTCTTTTTTCTTAATACATAACCCAAATAACCTCTTCATCATTTATCCTAACTACCATATTAAATCATCTAATTATCATATCAACGTCTATAATCATATTCATAATTCTAATCATAGTCTTGATCATTTTACATGATCATAATCTTAAACTATAGTCATCCTCAATTGTTTTCATAAAATCATAATCTCATTGTCATAATTATCGGCATGCTACATCATACATCATCATCATCCCATGTGATCTTGTAACACATCATTATCATACCTATATCGTTCATTGCCATTCGTTCAAACTAACAGATAAGAACACATGAAATGGATCACTGCTCAACACCGCAAACCGAAACGTGGCCCAACTAACCCATTGATCCCGACGGCCCAAGTGCAGGTTCCTAATCCTAAAATAGATTAAAATCTGGTGGCCCAAGAACACTAGTCCATTAAACCGAAGCCCAACATATTAACCCTTTAATGGACCGTGACATGTGGGGATATTAAAACAAAAATAGATTAGAATTCTAATTGTATCATCATCATGACCACATCATAAACTTATCTTTTTCCTTCTTTATCATACCCCCTCATCAACACTTCATAAATGGAAACAGTAGCAACGAGCATAGCAGCAACTTTGGTACACTTAAACAGAAATGAACAAGGATGTACAGCTTATTTCAATCAATTGTTCTTCGATGGTGGTTGTTTCTCGGCTAAGCAGAAAACCGATAGTAGGTGACGGTTTAAATAACAACTCAGAAGCAGTAATGAATGAGTAGCATGGGAGGTTAATGGTGATGGTCGATCGAAGAAAAAGGGAAGACAAGGATGGTGGGTTTAAGGTGGTTGTGATCATTTCCAAACAGAAATAGAAGGAGTTGGGTGTAGTAGTGAAATCAAGATTGTGTTGAGCTTGAATTGGTGATGGATGTAACCGTACTAGAAACAAAAGAAAACAGTGCCGGTATTTTAGTGGTTGCTATGGTTGTTTAATGGTTTTAATGGTGTTTATATTAAAGGTGATGAAGGTGGTTTGGTTTAGTTTTGTTATCGTAACAAACAAGAACAAACTGCAGTTTTTATTGACAATATTAAAGATTGAAAGTAGCAAAGTGATGGGTTATCCACGAATGAATAAGAAGAAGGAATAAGAAAAAGAAAAAAAAATGATGGGTTTAATGTGGTGGCTTGGGTGATGATCGTGGTTAAACATAAAAAAAATTTCGCTAGTATTAGTCGTGGTGGCGCAAGGTGGCAGTGATTCATGGTGGGTGGTTACGGTGTTGGAAGGCCGAAGGTGATGGTTCTCAAAGGTTATTGATGGAAGTCGATAAAAGTTGGCATCTATAATCAAGGAGTTTATTTACTTGAAGAGTATATAGAGATGATGGAAAACTAGTGTGCAGGGGTAACGATAAGGAGATGGGTACTTCAACTTGAGATATCAAGTCACTGATTAATATGTGGGTTCGTGGAATTCATGTATCATAAGTATATGTATATATAATATAAATCTAAAGGTGGAGCACAGTATGCAATTAATAATAGTTAAATAGTAACTCAAATAGCAAAGTAGCCATAAATTTAGTCTTATTGTACCGTCACTTTTCACGGATTGCTATATCGCGCTCCGTTGTTCACTCAGTAGCGAATAAAAAAGTCTTCAGAAAAATTCCAAAATTTTAAATTAAATATATTTATTTATTTTGGTCATTATGGTATAAAATTCAATCATTAATTTAATAAATAAAAATTTCATCAACTGTCCCTCTCGATTCTTAGTAAAATATAAAAAGTGCTAAAATTTAATAACTAAATCCTAAATACATTTTTAGTAAGCCTAAAATTTATAGAACTCATTTTCGGATCACCGTTTATTTTAAAATCATATAAGTTTGAATTTAACAGGCTTAATATTCATTGAATGGTAATTGAGCGTTACAGTCGTTTACTAAATAGATTCAAAATCACAAAATACATATTTAATATGCTTTATATATATATATATATATATATATATATATATATATATATATATATATATATATATATATATATATATATATATATGTTTTAAATAATAATTATCATAATATCGTATTTTACATAATTAATTTTAATAACAACATATAATATTTAAATTTAAATTTCTAATTATTTATATATATATATATATATATATATACACACACACACACACACACACACACACATCTATATTTACAATTAATTGTTCGTGAATCGTCAAAAATGATCGAAGGTCAAATGAATACATGAACACAGTTCAAAGTTTTTGAAACTTCAACATTACAGACTTTGCTTATCGTGTCGAAACCATAATAAGATTAAGTTTAAATTTGGTCGGAAATTTCCGGATCGTCACAGATTAGTAATGCATTATAGTGAAATTTAGCCTTTTCCTAGCCGTTATGCTGCCCGTTTATTTATTGATGATCAATTTTTGGCGGACGCTTTTTGATACAAAAATTTCTGTATTGGGTTATTAAGGGTTAACGGACAGAAACTAATTTGTGTATATGTTTTTCTCATGAGAAAAGGAGAAACAGAAGGTTCAGTGATTAGATAGCTGAATACCTTCTCGTTTGCTGGTAATCGGTGAGTGGGACTAACTGGAGAATATAGTATAGAGTAGCATGTTATATTATGATTGCCATGCTTGTTAGATATACTTATTGATGTGGTTAGTTAGTAAAATGTGATGACTGCATGTTGGTTGATGCTTGTCTGATGGAGCCCAGTGCGTCCCTATTGTGTGGTGGCCTCGGTAGGAGAGATCAACCTGCGAGTTGGGTTCCTCATGTGGTGGCCTAGACAATCGTGGTGTATATATATGTGAATGATGCGTCCGTCACGTGTGGATTATATATATACATACGGTGGTAGAGGAACTTATGTTAAGCCCCAATCTGATTAGCTGGTGGTTAATGGTTTGGCCGAGCCACCAGAGTCTCTGTAGACAGCACATGGGTGATGTTTGTGTGTTAGACTATGTGACTTGATTAGTATAACACTTCTGTATGCTATGGCCTATAGTTAGTCGTACTCACTTAGCTTCGTGCTAATTCCCCTCCATCTCCTCCCTGTAGGTTGATAGCTTTTGCAGATAGTGCTTTTTGGGAGAAGACGGGCATGGTGATGTTATGTTTGACAGGGTTAACTCTGATGTGGTCTTTTAGGAAATGGAAATGGGAGCACATTACTATGGACTTCATTACCAAGTTGCCAAAGACGGCGAGAACCCAATATGATACGATTTGGGTGATAGTTGATCGATTGACGAAGAGTGCTTTGTTTCTTCCCATTCGGGAAACGATATCTCGGAGACTTTGTCCAAGTTGTTCATCAAGGAGGTGATATCGAGACATGGGGTTCCTATATCTATTGTTTCGGATCGAGATACTCGTTTCACGTCTCGGTTTTGGAATAAGTTTCATGAAGATATGGGTACTCAATTGAAAATGAGCACAGCGTATCATCCTCAAACGGACGGTCAAACCGAGCGTATGAACCAAACGTTGGAAGATATGTTAAAGGCGTGTATTATTGATTTTGGTGGTAGTTGGGATGAGCACTTACCGTTGGTGAAATTCTAGTACAATAATAGTTACCACACTAGTATTGGAATGCCACCTTATGAGATGCTTTATGGGTGTAGATGTCGAACTCCTATTTGTTGGAGTGAAGTGGGACAACGAGAAATCGGGAGTACCGATTTGGTCCTAGAGATCAATAGTAAGATTGAGATGATTCGGGCGGGACTTAAGGCGGCGCAAGATAGACAAAAATCTTATGCCGATAAAGGTAGACGAACGATCGAATTTCAAGAAGGTGACATGGTGATGCTTAAGGTTTCTCCATGGAAAGGTGTTATTCGGTTTCGAAAGCGAGGAAAGTTAGCTCCTCGATTTATTGCTCCTTTAAAGGTTTTGGAACGTGTTGGTGATGTTGCTTATAGACTAGAGTTTCTCGAAGAGCTTGCGGGGATTCATAATACGTTTCATGTTTCCCATCTCCTTAAGTGTCTTGTGGATGACTCGACTTGGGTGCCGTTAGAGGAGATTACCTTAAACAACAAGCTAGAGTATGTTGAAGAACCGATAGCCATTCTTGATGAGAAGGTTAAAATGTTGCGGAACAAAGAAGTTAGAACTTTCAAAGTGCAATGGCGACATCGAAAAGGTTCCGAGTTTATGTGGGAATCCGAAGAGTTTGTCTTGGTTTATCTTCCAGCTTGTCATGTGGCTTGGATCGCGAGGACGCGCTCCGATTCAAGTGGGGGAGAGTTGTAACATCCCGTTTTTCCCATACATGTCTAAAGGTACATACTTAATTATTGTACGCTTATAACTTGTGCATTTATGTGATTAAAAGACCTAAGTGTTAGTTATTGTGTAAATATATATATATATATATATATATATATATATATATATATATATATATATATATATATATATATACACGAATATGTATGTATATATATGTATTTAGAATATATGCATGTATAGGTATATGCTTGAGTCCTTGTTGATGTTAAGTCTTGTGAGACTAAAAGATGAATTTAGACGTGCATAGGAAGCGTGAACAAAGTGTACAAGTTGAATAAATCGTTAAGTTGTGTAACTTGTCGAATGGCTCAGTTGAAGGCAATTGTCGCGCCGCGGAAGCCTTTGTCGCGCCGCGACATTTAACTCAAACCAGAGTCAGGAGGCATGATAAGAAGGGTCGAGTTTTCCTTTATATGTCGCGCCGAGGAGAAGAAGGCCGCGCCGCGACCAATAACTAGAATCTGAGTCAGGAATGATTTAAGACAGCTCGTAAAATACGTTACACGCCGCGACCTACTTGGCGAACTGGTTCCGGATTTTTGTTTTAAAATAAGTGGTTCAAGGGAAAATTCGTCTTTTTGCGTATAGATCTGATGGAGACTTTAAGTCTCAGCCACTTATCCTCTATTATTCATTTCGTTTTCATTTTCTTTCTCTAATTTCTCTCAAAACTTAAAAAAACCCATTTGATTTCAAGTGAGATTTGAGAGTGGAGATTTGTGAATCAAACCTTGGAGCAAGAATTAAAGTTGTTCTCCTTGTTCTTAGCTACAAGTAGATAGTGTTGGTAAGTTTTAACTCCATGTTTTGAGTTTTAATTAGTTTATGCTAGGGTTTGGTTCATTTGGAACTTGTAAAACCCATTTGGGGGTAATATGGGTGGATTTGGGTTATATTGATGAAAGTAAACCCTAATGGCCATAACCTAGGGTTTGGCCCAATGATTTGAGGTTTTAGGTGTTAAATGGTGTTGTTAAGTCACTAATACACCCTTAAATTGATGAAAGAAGTGTTAATGAGTAAGTTTGACTCGATTGTGAGTCTAAGTATTTATAATGGGTCAAATGAGTACTAGTTGACCTAATTAGGTGAAATGGGTATGAAATACCCCAAGTTTGTGTTAGTTGAGGTTAGTAGACTTTAATTCACTAGCTTTAGTGATTAAAGTTGAGTCTTGGCCATTTATGGGCGGTTTTGGTGTAGTTGAGCCATTTAATGCAAATTGGGTCACTAAATGCTCAAGAGTGAGTAGTGTGGTTAATTCCACTTGTTGTGTATTGAATGTGTACTTATGTATTAGGTACTTTGCTCGAAGCATATGGAAGCATTAAATCATCACCGAAGTGTTAAGGTGAGTGGAATAATTATATGCGTGCATATACGATGTATTTATTTGTGTAGTACGAGTTGTGAAGTGTCGATGTGTTAAGACACCACTTCTCACGTGGCGAGTGAAGTGTCGATGTGTTAAGACACCACTCGGAAGTGAAGCATCGATGTGTTAAGATGCCACTTCGAGAGATGTAACGAGTGAAGTGTCGATGTGCTATGACACCACTCGGGGTGAAGTGTCGAAGTGTTAAGGCACCACCCGGGGTGAATTATCGAAGTGTTAAGATGCCACCCGTGGGGTTAGTGTACGAAGTGTTAAGTGCACTAATGGTTGTTATGAACTTCGACGGTCCTTTAAATACCGTTCCCTCGTTCGATTGGTTAACCATGGTTGTGTGTGGATTGTAGCATATTATATTGTTTGTGCTATATGTTATTGTTATGCTAGCTCGTATGGTGGAAGGTTTAGTATTATACTTGTGATGGTATGACTATTTATATTGCTAGCATGTATGCGGTAAATGCGTAAGTGATTGCAATTATGTAGGTTGTATATGTAATCGTATAATTGTTGCACTCACTAAGCATTTAGCTTACCCCTCTCGTTGTTTATCTTTTTAGATGCAGGTGCGGATAGGGGAAAAGGGGTTGTTGGGCACTAGGTGTCCTTTGATGATGTTTCGTTGGAGCTTTTGAAAGTTGGCCTAATGTTTTGGGTAGTTTAGTCCCAAACCATGCTCGAAGTGTTGTTTGGATTATAAACTATCATTTGTAGTGGGTCGAACTTGTATTAAACTTAATTAATGGCCTTCGTGCCTTGTAAACATTTAAATTGTGGTACGTTTTAAATGGAACTTGTGGAACGGTTTACATATTTAATTGGCGCGTAAATGTGTATTAATTAAAAAAAATTTATCGTATGGAATACGGGTTGGGTTGTTTCACGTGTACTTTTGAAAGCAGAATGTAATTACGTCTTTTCCAGTTAAATATGTAATTTGTTTTAGTGACACGTGACATCGGTTTGTACAAATGTTGATATCGTATTTAAAAAATATAATGCTTCCGCCACGTATAAAAAAAATAGCGGTGTCTCAAGTTGGTATCAGAGCTTAGTTTGGCAGCATGTGCATTGTGATTTAAATGTCATGTTCCCAAACTTAGTAGAGTCATGTTGAACATAACATGATGGGGATGGGTTAAGTGAGTACTAGGACATGTTATGTGTTAGTTGTTAATACTATCCGAGTTTATACTAAGCATTGGTGTGAGTGTTGTGGTAGTGCAGTAATGGCAGATAATGAAGCAAACGCTACTGGCCCTACTGCCCCCGGAACTGGAACCAAGCTAGCTTATTAGACATGTATTGACCAACATATGTTCTCTAGGTTGAGATCTACAGTTAATTTTGCATTCCGAGTTTTGGTCACTTTTTGGTGAATGACCTTATGTGCTGCTAAGGTGAGTTTCATTTGCTCCCCTTTTAATTGCTTTTGCAATCTATATTTTTGGGCTGAGAATACATGCACTTTATTTTAAACGCAATGGATACAAGTACATACTAAATACTAGTAGCTGTCGGTTATAAGAACTGGTGGGC